>NC_062213.1:82185198-82498543 GCF_902686445.1 Sciurus carolinensis
AAGACCTGGCAAGAAAAATTTTAGAAGGAAAATTTTATTTGGGGGCTCACAGTTGCAGAGGTCTTAGTCCATAGAAAGCCAGTTCCATTCCTTGGGGCTTAAGGTGAGGCAGAACATCATGGTGGAAGAGTGTGGTGGAGAGAAGCTGCTCACATGATGATCAAGAAGGAGAGAGAGAGAGAGAGAGAGAGAGAGAGAGAGAGAGAGAGAGAGAGAGAAAGAGAAAGTCCACTTACTAGATACAAAATATATACTCTACAGGCGTGCCCCCAATGCCTACTTCCAGTCACCTGACCTGCCTTCAGTTACCACTCGTTAATCCCCCTGAAGGGATTAATTCACTGATTGGGTTAAAGATCTTATAACACATCATTTCACCTCTGAATGTTTTTATATTGTCTCACAAATGAACTTTAGGGGAACATCTAATAATCTAAACCATAACAATATGTAAGCAGTTTCTTTTAAATGCACACACACACCCACACCCACACACACACACACACACACACACACACACACAGAGTGTTAAATATGCCAAGAATATAATTTTCCTCCCTATAATAAACCTTATAAAATTGTCAATGGAAGATTCATGTATGCTATTAGGTAGAATCTTCATTGACAAATGACTCATGAAAACTTTGGATAAAGTCAAGAAATAGCCCAAGTACCAAGTTCCACCCTGGAGTCTTCTGATTTCTTTCCCTGACATTTTTAATGATGTGTTATAATTTTACATAATAGCGGAATTCATTATCTGTGTTTGTACACGCACACAATATAACAATATAATTTGGTCAATAACATTCTTCAGTATTTCCCCTTTCCCATCACTTCTCTCTCATTCTGGTCCCTTTCTAGTCTTCTATATTTTGAAGAAGGCAATCCTCTTTCATAACCCAGGAGACTCCAGTGACTCATGTATACCATATATAGGGACCACACAGCCATCTGTCACTGATGAAGCCTTTTCTGTCTGCAGAGTGCCTCTCTACCATGGATAAAGTGGAGTCATAGCATTAAGTCATAAGCACAAGTCTGGAGCCTTTGATACTCCATCTTAACTACCAGAAGGGAAATCATCAAAGCTTATCATGAAAGATGAGAAAGTGAATACTTTCAAGCATAAGTCAAAGTAAGTGATGGGAATAGAGGTAGCCTGTGAATTTTATAGTGTATTATTCATATATAAATTTCAGGGAATGATAACCGAGAATTAAATGGAGCAATTCTTTGTAGCTAATGGACATCTGTGTCCCCAGAGAAAGTTATTAGTATATCAACAGGGACAACTGTCGACCTTTTGTTAGGCATTCTGACTTTGGTGAAGTTGTCCTGCCAGGATGAATAACTGTGGTTTGTTCTTATCTTCCTAAAGGTGATGCATATTCATGAAATGGGCACTTGTCAGGCAATCATTCTGTGCAATGAAAGGGAATTCTATTACAAGGCTTTGAAGTCTATCAAAGTGCACACAACACTGCACCACATGCTAAATGTCTCTCCAGAAACCAAGGCCCGGAGCCTTAATGCAAAGTCTAATGTCCAGTCCCTGACTTCTCAGAAATGACCACATTAAATAAATAAAATGGATGTAAGGAACCCAAGGATGGGCATAAAGTAGCACTACTTTATCTACTTTAGTAGATACAATTTATTGAGTACATTGTACCAGACCTTATATACCAATTATCTTAATTCATTTTCTCCATCTTTGTGAAACAGCAAATTCTATTCCTATTTTAAGATAAAGATGTTAAGTAAGTTTTTCCATGTTGCATAAGACCTGTGACTCTGAAGAAGAGTGTTTAAGATGATCTATATGCATTATAATATCTTTCTGAATCCTTTTTTGTAAATGAGGAAACTGAGGCAAGTGGGTTTATGTAAATTGTCTGATGTCACAATACCAGAAAGTGTGAGATCTGGACTTTTGACAAGGTCTCCATGTCCAGTATGTGTGTGCTCTTTTCACTATTATAGCCTGTTTCTCAGGCTCAAAATAAGGAGAATTCATTGTCTAGCCTAAAACAACCATCTAAATAAAAGGCAGAAGTTAATCAGATGCTCATGGCGGCAGAGAGGGCAGAGAGTCAGACCCCCTTCCTCAGCATTACCTCCATCATCATGTTATTCCATCCACTCGCTTTCTTGTAAAGATTCACTTACATGTTCTTCCTCTAAAACAAAATTTTTGAAGGGCTTGTCTTCAAAGTTTTCTGTTTTAATCACCATTTCCCCAGGATTCAGAACTGTGCCAAGGCACACGATAGGTATGAAACGAATGTTGTTAGATTGAATTTAGTTTTATGTACTCCAAACAAACTAGCTACAATAAGAGGTAATAGCTGTAGCAGATTATGTATTTTTATATTATTAAATTCTACATAATTTCTACATAATATCTTCATGACAGAGGTATACACAAAAATACATGGGCCCCAATTTACAATAGTTTGAATTACAATTATTTGACTTTATGATGCTACAAAACTGAGATGCATTCAGTAGATGCAGCACTTCTAATTTTGAACTTTTCCTGAACTGGTGTTCTGCTGTATATCCAATTCTCTGTCATGGTGGGGGGCAGCAGAAGTGAGTTGCAACTCTGGTAGCCACACAACAAGAAAAACAACTGATATGTTAGTGCACTGTGTTGCTAAGCCAGGATGTTTAGTAGTTAGGTGTATTCAAAGCAATTTTGATTTATGATACTTTCGACTTATAGTGGGCTTATCTGGAAGTACCTCCATTGTAAGTAAAGGAGCCTCTGCAGTTATTACTTAAATGCGTAAGTAATTCTCTACAAATATAATAAGCACATGCTAGACTTTAAGCCTTTCAGTGATCATTGTGAAGAAATGAGTCTGAGGACTGATTATGTTAAGACACTCAAGAATTAATTCTCTACATGAAATGCCAAGTCGAATTTTTAAGCAGAAATGATGAAGTTCTCTGATGGATATCAGAATGTGGAGCAGAGAGGTGTGAAATTCATTTCGGTTTAAGTACTATTCCATCCTGCAGTTAAATCTGTCTTGGCATTTTCTTACAAAATTCTTAATAAAGGAATTGCAGTTTACAAATGAGGAAAAGCTATGCATTGGTGATGAGGAGATGGCGGATGGGTAGGATTGTGGGGAACAAGAGGAAACAGATGGTGTAGAGTGAGTTCCCATTCTCTGTGATTGAGACAGTGGGGTTGCTGTTTGGTGCATGGTGATTCTAGTGTAGTAAGAGCAGAAGTGAGGGGTTGGGAATGTAGCTCATGTTACAGCACTCACCTGCATAGGTCCTGGTCATGATCCCCAGCAACACAAGCAGCAGAGACTTCTAGAGACCTGCCACAGGTCTCACACTCCTCCCTCTTCCCAAGAAGTACAAGAGCTGTATCCAAACAAATGCTCGAAGAGTAAGGCTCTCCAAGGTTCTCCTTTCTTTCTTCCTTATGTTCTGTGAGCAGCATGCCTTCCTCTATTTCAGTATATTCATTTGAAATAAGGGGTTTTATGAGCTGTCTGTGGTCTCAGTTTTGTGATTTGAACAATCCTATGTCTATCTTGCCATTCAGTACATTCTCCATGAGTTCACCAGAGTCTACCTGATGAAGGAAGCCTAATTCCTAGTACAGGTGTCAGTTTTGTGAAAGCTAAACTTTGGTTTGTTTATTTACTTTTTTTGCAGTGCTGGGAATTGGAAGCCTGGGCTTGGGGCATGCTAGGCAAGTGCTCTACCATTGAGCTACAACCCTGGCTATTCCAAGGTTCAATTCAACCTTCAAGTAATTAGGAAACTGTAGGTTCTATATTAACTGTCATTGTAGAATGATAAATTAGTGCACTTTTGGAAAACAGAAATAATATATTTAAATCCCACTTTCTTTTGGGCAAAGATTTTATGTAAAGTAGTACTATATATTCATTTAGAATTTGAAATCAACATTATACTTTAAGTTTTAGCCAATATTTCCCAAACAAAGCCATCTGTTTTATAATTAAATATTGACTGTTATGGTTTAGATATGAGGTGCCCCAAAAGCTCATTTGTGAAAATTTAGAAATGAAATGATTTGGTTATGAGAGGGGTAACATAATCAGTGCATTAATCCCCTGATAGGGATTAACTGGGTGGTAACTGTAGGCAAATAGGGTGTATGTGGGGTTGGGGTCAATGGGGGCTTTCCCTTAGAGTTCATATTTTGTCTGTGTTGAGGGGAGCACTTTCTCTCTCTTTCTCTCTCTCTCTCTCTCTCTCTCTCTCTCTCTCTCTTTCTGCTTCCTGGTGGCCATGTCCTGAGCTGCTTTCCTTTACCACACTCTTTGCCTTCATGTTCTACCTTACATCAGGCCCTGAAGAATGGAGTTGTCCATCTATGGACTTAGATCTCTGAAACCATGAAACCCAAATACTACTTTTCCTCCTCTAAAACTTGTTCTTTTTGGGTATTTTGGTTGCAGCAATGAAAAAAGTTGACTAAAATATTGACTTGATTACTTCAAAATTTTACTCATGTACTTACTTATTTTTAACTCTTTAACATATAGCCTATTAATATAGAAGTTGGCAGTCCTACTATATACCAAAATGTAGTTCAGAATCATGGTTTTTGTTTTTGTACTGGGGATTGAACCAAATGGTGCTCTACCGCTGAGCTACATCTCCAGAACTTTTTACTTTGAGAGAGGGTTTTCTCAGTAGCCCAGGTGGGCCTTGAACTTGGAATCTTCTGGGATCAGTCTCCTGAATAGCTGGGATTACAGACATGTACCACAG
Source organism: Sciurus carolinensis (assembly GCF_902686445.1). Taxonomy (NCBI): domain Eukaryota; kingdom Metazoa; phylum Chordata; class Mammalia; order Rodentia; family Sciuridae; genus Sciurus; species Sciurus carolinensis. Next base: position 82,189,975 of record NC_062213.1, read on the forward strand.
TGCCCTGCTCAAGACCATGATTTACAAACTGGACTCTCAGATACCTCTTAGATACTTCTGGATTCTGTTATTCCATGCACTGGAACTGAAGGCTCAGTGTGTGACCATGAACATCTTTTAGATTTTAACTAGGTTATCCTTTTCTTATCCCCTTCAAACAATTTGAAAAATTTCTCTTTTTTTCTACTGAATGGATTGGTCTAATAATCCATCCCCTCCCCACAATTTGCTTTAAGCCGCAGAGAATAATGACTTGGCTGAATTTAAGGAATGTATGTAGTCTATTACACAGATTATCTGTTTGTATGGAAGAATAATCAGAAGATCAAGTACTAATGAGCAAAGAGGTATGCAGGGCAACACATAGCTCCAAACAATGGAAAGTCACTCAGCTATTCAGCGCCAGAAATGCTTACCCAGTATTTCCCTCCAATTCATCACCATAACAAACAGGAAAAGTAATTAGAAACAAAGCAGAGGCTCTGGCAGCTGGCTCTCATCTTCTCAATTAGAGCTGCAAGTAAACAATCGTGTTTGGATCCTTCAACTACCACAACTATAACTGCTCTGGATTAAGGATTCAGTTAAAGGAATACCTCTCTACTCTCTCTGGTTCCTTCTTCAATTGACCTAGCTCAGTAACCAGTTCCCGTCTGGAAATAAGGTATTTCCTTATTCCCTGATGCTTAAAACAACTTGATGAGATTACTTGTTGATTTCCTCTCACTGTCTTTTATTTATCAAAGAATATTTGTCATGTGGCCGAGGGATAGATGACACTGAGCTAGGTAATAAGCAGTGATGAGGCTGAATAAGAAATGAGTCTGTCCTAAGAGTTCTAAAAACTAGTTTAGATAGAGGAGATAGAGGCATTTGGCAAGAAATGAATTTCCTTACATGTTTTAGTGATTTTTTAACCAGGTAGAGGTCTTATTAATTCTGGATGGGGAACTGATCATTTTCTGGAACAGGAATGAGATGGGGAGAATGAGTGATCAAAGGCAATTCCATCCTGAGAGAACCATAGAAGAAATACCATCATAGAGCAAAGAACCAGGATGGTTTAAAGAATGAGTTTGCAAGACACAAGCAGCGTTTTCATAGGAAGTAGAGGGGGAGATCCAAAATGGCAGACTAGAGGGAGGCTGCATTCCTTGTCGCTCTGTAACTTGGGTTTCAAGCAGAGGAAAATTTGTTTCTCGGTGAGACAGTCTTTGCTGCTCATGGATCCCCTGATATACCCCATTTGTCCACCTTGATCACCCACCATCTGCCAGCATATCAACTACTTTTGGAGGGCAGATTGCTGCCTACCATCTGCCATTTGCCTGTTTACCTGCCTCTTGCCAGTCTATCACCTGCCTTTCACCTACCCATCACCCATCACCAGAGGTCCACCTGCTGATGGTCTGCCGGTAGCCTATAGACCATTTGCAGACCACCAATGGATGACCAGCTGCCTGCTGTTGCCTGCAAGTCCACTGTCACAGTACCTATAGGTTTGGTTACACATGGCTGCAGCCATTTTGAGACAATAGCCAGGACTTGCAGGACCCCTGGCCCAACTGATTGCACCCTGCCTCCAGGACCCCCACCTAACCAACCATATCCCACATGGACTTGGTGCCCACACCCCATGTTGCAGCCCTCCATTTGCCAACACTTTTGGAAGCCAATGCAGCCATCTTGGGTTATCCTGGAAGCAGAAGCTCCCATCTTTAGGTGGGTCCAATCCCATTCTGAGACACCAGCTGGAGACTGGAAGCTCATTGTCAGGTACCTCTTAGGCATCAGGCTACTGAAGACTGGGAGGTTTGAATAGTATATGACTGTTAGAGTATAGTTTTTTTTTTTCTCCTTTTTGAAAAATTTTAAGTTTTTATTTCTTTATTTTTCTTGCTCTATTTTCCTTTGTTTACCTGTTTCCTCAGAGTCTCTTTCTCCCTTTTCTCATACTAACAACCAACTTCTTTTGATTCTGTTTTCACTCTTCTTACAATCTAGTACTTCTGTATACTCTTTTCTTATCTCATTAACAGTTATATCCTATACCCATCCCCATCCTCTTTGTCTTCCATTAGAAACTGTAAACCTCATTGCAAATCTATTTTTTATACAATAGATAATAAGTGAACTCATCCTCTCTGTTTATTATGTTAATATTATTAATGTCTTCATAGGGACCATTTGGTTTAGGGCTGCATATTTTCTGTACTGGCTGCTGCTATATTGATCTCTCCCTTAAAGTAGAGGTTTTGGAAATCTGTAGGGTCACTGTGAGCCTATAGGGGGGAAGCTGAAATACCCCAGATCAGCACTGCTAGAGGGGAAGATACATGAACAACATGAAAAAACAAGGGAAGAAAGTGTTCCAAACAAACCAAGATTCTATATTAATAGAATCCAATGACAACATGGTAGAAGAAATGTCAGAAAAGGAGTCCAGAATAATTAAAATTATTTGTGAAGCAAAGGACGAGATAAAAGAGTAAATGCAGGCAATGAACGACCAATCCAATAAATAGTTGAAAGAGTAACTGCAGGAAGCAAAAGATCATTTCAACAAAGAGATAGATTCTGAAACAAACAAACAAACAAACAGGCAGTAAAGATAACATCATTAATAAAACCAACGGTAATCTGAGTAAATCTATATTTGTTGAGGATTTATTACCTATACCTATTTAATGATCTGAACCCTGTTTATGGAGGAAGAAAGGCTTAAACTTTTGGTAACTTGCCCCAACAACAGAGATTACTGAATATTATGCAAAGAGTGATTGGAGAAAAATAATGAGAAATGTAAGGAATTAAGAGTCTAAAACAAGTGACTTTTAGAAAATCTTCCATATTGACTGAAGTGGAGCTATACTGTTGACAGGAACAACAGTATTCCACTGGATAAGGTACTACAGTTTATATGAAAAGTGAGTTCAAAGAGTGTGAAATATATGCTTGCATGAGGGGAATAGAAATTAAATTATCATTAATAGTCCATATCTAGCTCTCATTTGCCCAAGAATTTACTCTGAGAAAAGGTCTCCAGGTTTTGAATTTATACTTTCAAAGTCCATTTGGGGGAAAAAAATGAAATTTGTCCCCAATATAAGGCAACATAGCAGAGCTGTTAAGTAAATACTTTGGAATGAGACAAATCTGGATGTGAAGTCTAGTTTTGCTATTTATTATCTGAGCAAGTTGGTAGTACTTGGGCAAGTTATTCATTTACCTCATACATAAAATAGGGGAGGTACAAACAAGTTCCTGACACTTAGGTCCATGTTTCTTCAGTACAGCAAGCGGCTCCAATATCTATTCCAAACACCATTTTGAATTTCACAGGAAAGAATGAACCACAATAAATTCATGATATAACTCATCTAAATGTGCTGCTTTCCCTAGAGAATGTATCATTCAGTAATGGTCACTTATGTTAAGTCAAGAACAACAACAACAACAACAACAACAACAACAAAAATACAGACTCTAAGGTTATTTGAAGGAAGCTATCTATAAGAAGTTTATCTTTGTAAAGTCAAGTCTTCCAATTATTTCAGGGGTTCTCCTTTATTTTCAATTTAAGACAACTTGCCATTATTTCCTTTAGGTTTCAGTTAACTAGCATTGAGGGAGTCAACTCCTGGGGCTCTTCAGTTTTAGTCACTGAATCCTTCTCAGCACCAGTCAGTCTGAGTTTTATGCATCACTGGATGGAATCACATCACGAGGCTGCAATGAAATCTTGTTTGCCTTTTTAGGGTACATAAAAGAGTTGCCTTTTCAGCAGCAATAAGAGGAAAACAGGCATTGCCTTAACTCCTGCTCTCAGGATGGACAAAATAGCAGAAAAATGTATGTAATTCAAAGACACTGAATATCTGAAATTCAAAGAGATGAAAGATTTGTTTTTTTAAAATGAAATTGTTGAAAATTATTAAAAGCAAGTGTCAGGTCCTTTAATTTATTGCAGTTTCAGGATTTTGGCCTTGTTGTTTTAACCAATGCATTTAAAAATAACTTCTGCAGTTCTCAGAGATTGTTTGAAGACATTTATTTGGCATCTGTGATCTGTTGGCATTACCTAATTAAAGATGGAAAACGTTATACCTTATCCAAACACCTATACAAGCCTACGCTTCTAAGTCTAAATTGCTGGAGGGCTGGAGTCATTTATGTATTTCACGAGGTTGGACTTTCATATTCCTGGGCTTCTAATCCTGGATTTTACATTTAAGGAGTCTTAGATTCTTTGCATTAAAATTATTGCAAAAGCTCAAAACATCTTCTGCTTGACTTTTCTTTAAATATACCATTTGGGTCAGCATGTATCCTTTGTCAAATTATCTGCAGCCATGGATGCTGCTTGTTTGCCAAAATCATTAATTTTGTTGTACAATTCAGATTTACTTACATGTTTATTAGGTTGAAATCTATCTCCCTATAGCTGATCTTTTCTGTTGACTTTAGGGAGGAACCCGTAAGCATATTTTTTTAATTATAATAACATTGTTCAAATATATGAAAAGCATCTATTCATTGAAGAAATGTTGGAAATATAACAAAGAAGAAAAACAAAGAAGAAAAAAGAAAGTAAAAGTCACCTATAGTTCTACTTTGCAAAGATAGTCACTATTGGCATTTAATATATTTTCTTAAAGGTTTTCCATGTGTGCTTGAAAATACATTTGGCTGCAAAACTGAAATAAAACTTTTTCCAGAACTATGACTTACGTTGTGACATATCCTCACATAATTACATATTTTTCCAAAGTCGTTCCCCAACCCCATCAAACCCAGAGACTTGTGTATGCTAGGCAAGCACTGTACCACTGATCTACATATGCAGCCTCCAAACTATGTTTTTTAAAAGGTTTCATGGTAGCCTCAAATGTTGATATGTTATAATTTACAGTTAGCTCTTTGCATCCACAGTTTCCACATCCTTTGATTGAACCAACTGCAGATTGAAAATACTTGGAAAAAAATTTGCATCTGTACTTAACATGTACAAACTTTTTTCCTTGTTAATATTCCTTAAATAATGTGACAACTATTTACATTGCATTAAGTATTCTAAGTAAATAGAGATGATTTAAAGTATAAGGGAGGATGTGTGTAAGTTACTTGCAAATACTAAATCTTTTTTTATAAGGGACTTGAGCATCCTTGGATTTTGGTATCTGCAGGAGTTCTGGAACCAATCCTCCACAAATATTGAGAAATACCTATATTTACCATTCCCTTCATTTGTTGATCACTTAGTTCAGATAAATATACAAACATAAAACTTAAAATTGTGCTCAAATATTTGAAGAGTGTATATGTATGCTCCAAGTCTTTTCAGAGTTTAATGTCCATCAGTAGTTTGCCATTGATTTTTCTTATATTGTGATTTCTCTGCCTTACACCTTTTAAATCTCTTTCTTCTTAATTTAATTTGTTTGCTTGTAACTTTTACCACAATATTTTTAATGGTATCAGAGTATTTCAGATCAAACCAGGAATATATTTTCCCAGAATTGATGAATGTTCTACAGTTTAATAATGCAATGTAATTTTTTTTCATTGACTAATAACCAGCTAAGACCATATTTATTTTTTGCTTATAGAACTTCACAGAGTACTTGGTATACAGTCCTTGGTAGACACTAATTAAAATAAAAATAATATTTTCTTTATCCTAGACAATATAATTTTTTATTTGTACTGGAAAGGACATTTATTCCTCTTATATTTAAATTTGGGTTATTATTGCAAGAACCACTTATAATATGGTTATACAGCATATGTGATAGACAGCATATGACCTCTTCTGCAAAGTTTCAGGTTATTTGTACATTTAACATGTCTTTCTCTATCACTTTCTGGTTTGTTAATGAAGTGTTGAGCCAGACAGAAATGAAGCCATAGGATTCCAGCACCCTTAGAGAAATCTCCTCCTAGTTTGAAGTCAATCCATATACCTGTAGCTATTGACTAGTTTTTGACTAAACTTATACCTGGTTCTTGTGAGATGATTAATTTAAAACCACCTCTATTATGTTTTCTGGGTTTGTCTGATTCTAATAAAGAATTATTTGGCTTGTACTAATTAATTCATTTTTGGTGGAACCATGCTAATTCATGGTAGTCATTTAAAAACTATTATGCACTCAATAACCTCCTTCAAATAGTTCTTTTCAACTCTTCCCAAAGATTTAAGTCAAATTTATTTATTTCTCAAATGAGATTTTTTTCAGTGATTGAACCCAAAACCTTGCACAAACTAGACAAAGTAACACTGAGCTATATCCCCAGCCATTTAAGTGAGTCTTAAGCTACTTAGACTTTAATTTTTAAAAATTCTTTTTTTCTCTCTCTGTTCCATTTGAACAATTTCTTTGGCTATGCTTTTTTTTTTTTTTTTCTGTGATGTTTACTGTGCTAGCAATCCCATCCAAAAGCATTTTCCTTACAAACAGTATAATTATCCTTTCTAGAAATTTTATTTTAATATCTTCATGGTAAGTTTTAGATCTATGAAATACTTATGTAATTCCTGTGTCAACTAATTTTTTAAAATTTGCATATATTCTTTTTAGTTACACACGACAGTAGAATGTATTTTGGCAAATTATACATACATAGAGTATAACACTCTATTTAGAATCCCCCTCTTGTTGTTGTACATGATGTGGAGTTACACTGGTTGCGTATTCAAATACAAGGCTAGGAAAATTACATCTGATTAATTCTACTGTCTTTCCCTTCCCCCCTCCTTTTCTTTTGTTTCTCTTTGTCTAATCCAATGGATTTCTGTTATTCCCCTCCCCAGCTCCCTTGTTTTGGGTTAGCATCCACAAATCAGAGAGAACTTTTGGTCTTGTTTTTTTGGGGATTGGCTTATTTCACTTAGCATAATATTCTCCAGGTTCATCCATTTACCAGCAATGCCATAATTTTATTCTTCTTTATGGTTGAGTAATATTACATTGTGTATATACCACATTTAAAAAAATCTGTTCATCAGTTGAAGGACACCTAGGTTGTTTCTACAGCTTGGCTATTGTGAGTTGAGCTGCTATAAACATTGATGTGACTGCATTACTGTCGTATGCTGTTTTTAAGTCCTTTGGGTATAGATCAAGGTGTGGGATAACAGGTGGTTCCATTCCAAGATTTTGAGGAATCTCCATAATTGCTTGTTTGTAGTCCCTCCAACAATGTATGAGAATACCTTTCTCCCCACATTCTTACCAACATTTATTATTACTTGTATTCTTGATATTTGCTATTCTGACTGGAGTGAAATAAAATCTCAGTGTAGTTTTAATTTGGATTTCTCTAATTGCTAGAGATGTTGAACATTTTTTCATACATTTGTCGATCTTTTGTATTTCTTGTTCTGTGACATGTTAGTTCAGTTCCTTTGCCCATTTATTGGTGGGGTTATTTATTTTTCTGATGTTAATTTTTTTGAGTTCCTTGTGTATCCTGGGAATTAATGCCTTATCTGAGGTACTGGTGGTAAAGATTTTCTCCCATTCTGTAGGATCTCTGTTCACATCCTTGATTGTTTCCTTTGCTGTGAAGAAACTTTTCAGTTTGATACCATTCCATTTATTGATTCTTGATTTTACTTCTTGCACTTTAGTAGTCATATTGACGAAGTTGGTTCCTAAGCCGTGTGTCAACTAATTTTAATATCTGCATTAGGTCTGGGTCAGTTTCAATTGATTGATTTTCTCCTTATACTGAGGCATTTTGTTTTTCTGCCTATTGACATGCCTAGAAGTCTTTGATTGGATGTCTGACATTGTAACTTTTACCTTTTTTGATGCTGGGCAGTTTTGTATTCCTGTACATCTTCATGAGATTTGTTTTGGGATGCAGAAAATGATTTGAAAACAGTTGACCCTTTTGATGGCCCTCTCCTTGTTACTCTTCAGCTGTTCAGGAGGACCTTTCTCTGACCCCTGGGTGGTTTCTTCCCACACATGTGCTAATCAGTACTATGCTGAATACTCCAGAAGGTTGTCCCCTGATCTCTAGGACTCTTTATGTACCTTTCTCTTCTCTGAAATTATATCCTGAGAACTCTAGCTGTTTTGATCTCCCTGGAATTTCAACTCCATCTCTTAGTTCAGAAAATCTATTGGGCTTTACCTGGATTCCACCCTATTGCATATGAGCTTGTAAGTTTCTCAGGCTGCTGAGGAGAGGTGAGGGCTTGCTTCATTTCTTTCTTTTCCTTTTTTTAAATTTCTGGGGAATTACTCTTTCATTTCCTGCTTTCCAGTGCTAGTGTTTCATATATTTTATCTCTTTTTTATTGTGTCAAGGGAGGGTAAATGTGGTTTTGTCCTGATTACTCCATGTTGGCCAGAATAGAACTCCACTTTGGGTATAAATCTTAGATTTGTCACATCGTTTTTAGTTTGGTTTTTAGTTAAATAATTTTCAAATGAACCCTGGTATCCATTGTAGTGATCTTTGTTATTTAGTCATATACATTTATTGAAAATACTGATATATTTTGATTTATTTCTGTCTTCTTTTCTGGTTTTTCTTTTTCTTACTTGTTTATGTTTTCTTTCTTTTTTAAAATAATCTTTTATAACTTAAATTTCTTGAATTCATTTGTATTGATTGTTTGTTTCTCTTCTCAGTTTTCCTTCTGGTAGTTTGGAACCTGATAATTTTAGTTCTATGTTTAGTGGTTATACTAAAAGTTTTAGCATATAGATATATGTATATATATATATATATATATATATATACACATGTATTTAATCTATAAGTCTATATAAAATCAATATTTTCATCTTCCCAAATAAGAACTTGAACAAAATTAATTCTAAAAATTCCATTTGATGGAACCACCATTTGACCCCGCTATCCCACTCCTTGGCCTATACCCAAAGGACTTAAAATCAGCATACTACAGACATACAGCCACATCAATGTTCATTGCTGCTCAATTCACCATAGCCAGATTGTGGAACCAACCTAGATGTCCTTCAATTGATGAATGGATAAAGAAACTGTGGCATATATATACAATGGAATATTACTCCACCATGAAGAATGATAAAATTATGGCATTTGCAGGCAAATGGATGAAATTGGAGAATATCATGCTAAGTGAGATAAGTCAATCTCAAAAAACTAAAGGACAAATGATCTTGCTGATAAGCAGATGAGGACATATAATGGGGGGTGGGAGGGGTTAGTGTTAGGGTTAGGGTTAGGTTTAGGGTTAGGGTTAAGGAGGGTAGCAAGAATGGAGGAAGGAAGGACTGTATAGAGGGAAAAGAGGGGTGGGAGGGGTGGGGGGGAAAGGAAAAAAATAACAGAATGAATCAAACAACATTACCCTAAAATTTATGATTACACAAATGGTATGCCTTGACTCCATGTACAAACAGAGAAACAACATGTATCCCATTTGTTTACAATAAAAATAAATAAATAAAAATTCCAGTTGAATACATATTTCATTTTTTGTGTATTTTAATTTTCCTTTTAAAACTCACAGTAAGGAAATATTTTTAAATTTAGGCCATCAATATATATTTAGGTTTTCTCACTTTACTAATTTTTTGCTTATTACTTATTTTTACAAATAGATTTTAGCATATATCTTCTGGGGAAAAACTCTAAGCTTTTATTTTTATACCTCATGTACTGACCTTCAGATAGAAAGAGCCATGCCTAAGGAAGTACACAGACTGCTCCAATGAGTGACCCTGGTGGTACTTTTCAGCATCATATGCCTTTTGAGAAATTCCCACTGCACCTATTTCTCAGAACTGCTGTCCTGACCCTTCAGACTGGATCTATACCCCCCTCTCACTGCCTGCCCTGTCCTTGATGGGTATTTATTTATATCTTCGTATCCACCTAAATTGCCCTACTTTTCCTGCTCTAAAAAACAGAGTGTTTTCTGTTTTCTGTTCCAAGAATTGACAAATTGAATAAACAAAATGAAACAAAATAAAAAGAAACTTGATTAAGATTCACACATAATATTTGAAAGTGAAGAGAGCCAGGAAAGATTTTTGTATTTCTTTTGCATAATAATAACTTGGATGCATCTATTCATCCCAGAGTGTCTCTAGCTCCCTTGCATGCAGGTGGGCATTAGTGAGAGAGGAGGGAGATAGGAGAGAAGTGAGGATGTATGATTCTGATACTCTGGTATTAAAGTTGCTGTCCCAAATAAACATGAGCTGCCTGTATTCCTTCGGAGTCTGGGCCTGAAGAACTGATATTTACAGAAATTAGGGATAAAGGAGAAGGGAATATGAAATGTGGAATATTCATAGACTACTCAGTGAATGCATTCTTTATGGAAATGAAAATATTGATAATAGTTATTCACTTAGCATAACTGATGATAATTTTATACTTCATTATTAGAATAACCAGGGTTGTCATCCAGGATAGGGCTAGATACAGCTTATTATTTCCCAGAGGGAACATTTTAGTAGGCAGAGACTAAAGAGATTGGCTACTGGTTAACAACAGATTTTTAAAAAAAAAACTTTTTGATGCATGATAATTATACATAATAGTGTGATTCATTGTGGAATATTCATATATAATTTGATCAATTTCATTCTCTAGTATCTCCCCTTGCCCTTCCCTTCCCTCCTCCTTTCCTCTGACCCCTTCCCCTTATTATACTGTTCTCCCTTTAATTTTCACAAGATTCCCCACCTCCCATTTTCTCTCTTGCTTTCACATATGAGAGGAAATATATGACCCTTGACTTCTGAGTCTGGTTTATTTGCTTAACAGAATGCTCTGCAGTTCTACCTGTTTTCCTGCAAATGGCATAATTTTGTTCTTCTTTATGATAGAGTAAAACTTTTTTATGTATATATGCCACAAACTCTAATATGTATCTCACATTTTTCTTCATTCATTCATCTGCTTAAAGACACCTGGGCTGGTTCCATAACTTGGCTGTTGTGAATTGTGATGCTATAAATATGGTTGTTCTTATATTCCCATAGTATGCTGACTTTAATTCTTTTGGATAAATGCCAAGGAGTGGTATACGGATCATACGGTGTTTCCATTTCTAGTCTTTTGAGGAAACACCATGCTGATTTCCATAGTGGCTGTATTAATTTACATCTGCACCATCAGTGAAGAAAAGTTCATTTTCCCCTGCATCCTTAAATTTACTTGTATTCTTAAGGATTGCCATTCGAACTGGAGTGAGAAGAAATCTCAGTGTAGTTTCAATTTGCATTTCCCTGATAGAGAAAGATGTTGAACACTTTTTGCAGATATTTGTTGGTCATCTTTTTTTGAGAACTATCTTTTCAATTGTCCATTTATTGATTGGGTTATTTGTTTTATTTTTTATTTTTTGGTATTAAGTCCTGTGCCAGAGAGTATCTGGAAAAGATTTTCTTCTATTCTGAAGGCTCTCTCTTTATGTTATTGTTTTCTTTGCTGTGTGAAACTTCTTAATTTGATGCTATCCTATTTATTAATTCATGGATTGTTTCCCAAACTCTATTAGTTCTAATGAGTAAGTCATTGCCTGAGCTTATATGTTGAAATGTTGATCTTATGTTTTCTTCTAGCTGTTGCAAAGTTTCTGGTCTAGATGCTAGATCTTTGGGCAGTTTTGAGTTGACTTTTATGTAGGGTTAGGGAAAGGAATCTAGTTTTATTCTTCTATTGGTATATGTATATCCATCTGATATATCCATATATGGATATTCATATATACAGCTTTCCCAGCACCATTTGTTAAAAAGGCTGTCTTTTCTTTAATGTATGTTTTTGGCACCTTTGTCAAAGATCAGATGACTGTTTTAATATGGGTTTTTAACAGCAGATCTTAATATAGAATTCAATGATCTTTTTACTGTGTCATGCTTTATCAGCAATGAACAATTTAAAATGAGAAGAAATTGGAGATACTGTTTTTCATGTCTGTCTTCCAACTAAAGCAAGACATCTTCACAATGGTGTTATTTTATTGTTTACAAGTGCATTTGATGACTTAGCGATGACATATACATTCTATGTTCTTAAGATATTCATGGATGTATTATAATTTTTCTATAAGAGTGTGAAAATGTCCTTTTACAAATGAATAATCTCACCCATAGTGTGTCTTTGTTTTGTTTTCTGACGTTTAGGAAAGATAGGCTAAATTTAATTTTGCCCAGTATGGTCATTTTACTCTTGATATTTTCTAATCTTTGGTAAATATAATCAGGAATTTATTCTTTTACATTTGTGTGTGGTGCATGTGGTAAGATCCTGCTAACCTGTAGCTTCAATGAAACCCCAAAGTTACCCCTGCAAAGTCTGACCAACTATCTCCTTATCAAGAGACTAAAGGACGCCAGAAATTATAAATTGGCTAAGAAGTTGGAAATGCTTCCAGACCTAAGCAAGCAATTGCAATCATTCTGCCATTTCAGTCATACAATAAAATTGCTGACTAGAAACTACAATGGCTTGTACAGTGTTCTTTTGCTCATTATGAAAACATTTCCTCTGAAAATAGGTCATCACAGAACATTTTTCTCTTTTTAGTTACTAGACACAAACAATAATGTGCTCTAATGGAAAATCACTTTAATCAAAGTCAGAAGATCTGAAATCTCCTGTGATAAGGAGGAGATTCACAGGTCACAGTTAATTTTGTGAACTTTTCTAGACCGTGTTTTCTCATTTAAAAATTCTGAACTGAAATACACGATTGACAAAATTTCCTATATAATATTGCAAGTACTGTTTTTTGATTAACCTGAGGGGTAAAAATTATTTTAAATATATTCACTCAGTTTATTGATTAATTAAGTTATTTATTATATAATTTCTGAGTAACTTCACTATGCAAGCTATTGTATTATTTATTTAAAAATGATATCTACTTTAATTAATTAATATTCATTTTCTTATAGAAGCAAGACAAATAGACTTTAAGGAATGGAAGGGGTTTGGGAAGAAGGGAGGAGGGAAAGGACTAGGGAAGTACTAGAGAATGAAATCTATCAAATTATGTTATGTTCATGTACAGATATATCACAATGAATCATATATATAATTATAATGCACTAATTTAAATAACAATAACAATAAAGAAGGGAGATCAGTACGGCAGAGCAAATGGATCAGGGGGAAGGAGGAGGAGAGGGAAAAGGAAGGAATGTGGGAAAGAGATTCATCAAATTGTGGTATATGCCTGTATAATGGATATGGCATAATGAATCCCATCATTATGTGTAATTGTAATGCACCAGTGAAAACATAAGAAAAATATTTATTTTCTTCTTGGAAGAGGCTATACCCATCCCTTCCTCTCTCGCTCCCTTCATCCATTCACCCATCCATTTTCCCATTTTTTCATCAGTAAATATATATTGATCACTAACACATGAGAGAGTCTTTAGATGTTCATGGGCTTTCTAATAAGGTAACATTTCTACGTTATCTGGACCATTTGATAAAATATGTGAAAATCTTTACCTCACCTATCACTTTAAAGAAGAATAATTTTTGAAATGGAAGATAGTATTATTTAATATGTTATTTAAAATTTTAATGAGTTTAGTAATGTAGTGATGTCAGGATTTATACATCATTGAAATATGAGGAATTTGGTGTGATATGAATTGTGATTGTGTGCTCTGATCTGAAGTATAGCACCCGCATTCATATAAATCTATACTAACAAGTTATGATGCTATTGAATGAAATGGGTTGAGCAAACTTCTTCCTGTAAGACAGCTTTCCTTTCTTCAGTATGTTGTATTATAATGATGACAAACTCATTAGAAATAAGTCATCTTTTATGGTAAAAACTGGTGGAAGACAGGGATAATATTCACTAAAATACCCAGCTAGTTGTTACCCCTTTTAAATTGCTACAGTGTTGGTAAACTTGGCAGAAGACTTCCTGTGAAATCAGAAATAGGGAAGTTGGATGATTCCCCTGCTGCTCAGCTACATTGTAGGTAAATTTGGTGTGGGCCTGGTGTTTCATTCAGGATGATTTTCAGGCATGGAATTCAGATCAAAGTAGATTTGTAAATTTGTTTCTGATCCTTAAAACAAAAGGTTTTACCATGGAATGAGCAAATATGTAATGAAACTACATGCTAGAGGCCAGTTCTAGGCATGCCACTAGTACAAGTGGATTTAGAAAAAGCAGACCTCCATCCACTACTGGTTTTTAGGAAGAAGAAATGGTGCTTTCAAAGAGTTCAATTGTGAATAGCCCTTACCTTTCAGGGTCACATTCTTGGCATATTGGTTTTATCTAGCTCACTTATTCTATAATGTAGTGAAGTCATAGACATTTATTTAGTGTCTGTAGCTCTTTGGATGAGATATATATTTATTTCTTGAAAGGGCTCACATCCTTTCCTCCCTCCCTCCTTCTCTCCCTCCCTTCTTCCACTCATCCGTCCATTCATTTTTTGTGAATAAGTGTGTATTGATTACTGTTATATGCAAAAACAGTAAGAATTTTAGTGAATTTATGATCAGGTAACATTTCTAAAATATTTTGACCAGTTAATCTCACTGTGGAATAAATTACGGTTCAAAAATACTGTCATAGAAAACTACCCATGAAAATAACAGATTGATAAAAAAATATAAAAGAGAAGAAAGAAGGCAACCATTTTTCTCTAAGTTTTATATAAATGCACTTTGTGTGGTTTCGCTGTGGGTATTTAGTAGAGCTAAAGTGAGGGGTGGATAAAAATCATTCTGTTTTTCTTAGAAAAGGTTTATTTCCTCAGAACTACAAGAATGCAGTATATTCCTATGTTTGTCTCTTTGTTGAACCAACACCACATCCCAATGGCCATGCCTAGTGTCTGATACCCAATCTGCAAGCTCTATTACATGGTGCTTACAGAATAGCGGCCAAAGGAGGGGACAGTTACACTGGGGCATGATCAAGCTTTCTTGTCAGGTTCAAGACTTTATAAAAGAGATCATTACTGAGCAGGATTTTTCAAGGTGAGTGGATATTACTAGCATAGAAGGGTGGGAAGGAATTCTGAAAAAAAAAAAAAAAAAGGACAGTAGATAAAGACATGAAAGTATGGTACATTGAAAACAGGATGTCACAACTGTTGACCAGTATAAGGCAGGGGGAAATTAGGATGGGTTTCACAGATGACGTAAGCAGCTCTGATTGGGCTCTCTTGGCAATAAAGAGTCATGGGAGGATTTAAAAATAAATGAACAACAAAGCAAAATTATTTGCTTTCATATAGAAATCTCTCACAGCTGCATGCCAGAGGGATGAGGGGCATAAGGAGTGAAAGAGGATAGGCTGTTCAGTGGTGATGATGTGGGCACAGGACTTGTCAGGGGAGGATGCAGAAGGCTTAGTGGTCGCCTTGGATATATGGGATCAGGAAGAAAGTGTAGCTCCCAGGTTTCTGATTTTGTGCCTAGGTAGAGAGTAGGAAAATGTGGAAGAGGAGGATATTTTAGACTTTGGGAGAAGTTGAGGTACTTTGTACTGTACCTCATCTATTAGATCAAATGGGCTAATGAACATCAGGCATGGAAGATGTGATAAATATTGTAAATCTAAAAAAAAAAAAATCAGAGATTCTCCAAAAAATTACTTTTGTTAAATTGTGAACAGCAGAGTATTGGAAAAGCAGACACTGCAATGGGAATATCCAAACCACAGTAAGCTGTGTGCGTATTCAAATAGCTTAAGGCAAGGGAAAATTTTCAAGGCAAAAATGAAAGAGGATTTCATCAGATATTTTGTAACAAGAATCCTTGACCACAATGATTAATACTAGTAGTGATGTTCTTCTGAGGTTGAACAGACAGTTGCTGGGCAGGTGTCCTTGAAGAAGTACTGTTTGTCTAAGGTTGTGGTGGCCTCTGTGTATGTTTGTGGTCCTACCAGTCTTTTGTGATAGTTAATATCAGGCAATCAAACATGAGAACCCTTCCTTTATAACCTCTTAACTTCATTTATTATTGGTTAGGCTTGACAAAAATAACTCCATTTTGTTTCTAGAAGGGTAGAGTTTTGTTATGTATACCTATGAATATGAATGTATGCATCTCTCCCTTCATTGTATGTGCATATGTGTAGTTATGTGTGCATAGATGTGTGTGTGTGTGTGTATAAACATTTATGCTTCCTTAGAATTCTTGAAATACTTTTTACTTACTTTTATATAGTTTTTTGGAAATCAAAAGAATTTCTTAAGAAGATCAAGGAAGGAGAGAAAGGGGCCCAAGGCAGAGACTGAGGGTTAGTAACATTGCAAAGGTAGACCCAAGGACATGATCTAGAAAAGAAGTTGGGAATGGAGTGTTTATAAAGACAGGAGAAGAGCAAGAAGAGCTTAAGAAGGAAGTTGACTTGCAATATTTTGAAGAAGGAATGCAACTAAAGTGCTAAATGTGGAGATGAACTTCTTTTAAAAATAAAATTAGAATCTGCTTTATCAGTTGTTTTTATTGGGACACAGATATTTGCATAAAAATAAAGCAAAAATGTATTAAATAATTTTCTAAAATTTTTTTGGATGGAGATATACTTCCCAAAAAGGATATAACAAACTGACAAGTTTAAACTATTGTAAAATCTAAGGTTTGTGTCAGTTTCCTTGTGTAACTCCAGGAATGAAGTGGTGAATGTATAACGATTTGATTCCCAGCAGTTGGCATACAGGATGGACACATTTTCCAACACTTGGGTAGATCTGGTTTGTGACACCTAGCTACGGAACTGCAAGTGACAGTGACCGGCTTGGTTAGTCTCATTTCTATTAACTGAGTGTTTCTTTTTTTCCTCACAGTTGATTTTGAATTGGAAGAAGGGATACTTTGAGTTTTCATAAGACAGCATGTTTTTGTTAACACTTTTTTTTTTTTCTTTATGGATACTACTGTAGGTGGCTTATATTTATGATGCTGAACTGAAACTGATTCTACATTCGCTTTAGATTTCTAGTATTTCCTGTTTTGATTTGTAGTATTTTCTCTTTTTTTACAATTACAAACCACAGGTGGTTCATTCTACTGCTATTATTGTTGTTATTATTTTGGTTTAATATGCTGGATCAATAGTATGCTAGGGACACAAAGTTTCCATTGTGTACATGAAGGTACTTAGACAACATCTCTGCTATTAAAGAAGCTACCTGATTAGCTGTGTTGGGTGGGAGGCAGAAATCCTGTAAGTAGACAATGACAATGTAGTATTTAAAGTGTTGTAATAGAAGAATATATGTTGACATTGGTAATGTTTTAACTATTGGCACACATTAGGCACTATCCTAAAGACTTTGCATGCCTTCTGACATTTAATACTGAGTTTCATTGTCCTAGTTTTGTGATGAGGAGCCTCTGAGGTAGTCATACAACTGGAGGTGGCCAAGTGTGATACAATCAAGTATGTGTTCCTAACTCTGAAGCCTGCTTTTCTAACCACTATGCTATATTGCCTATCATTTCAAAGGTCCGAGGGGAGCACAGGGGATTCCTCAGAGTGGTTGATAGGGACTGCTTCTCTGTGCAACCAAAGGATGGACATGGAGGCTCATGGATAGCATTCCAGTTTGGCAGCCAGAAGTGGTTTTGAATGCAGGAAGCACCCAAGCAGATGTGTCCCCAGCTTTGCTTCCTTTTGACCTCCTTTAAGCATGTGTTCAGGTTTTTGTGGCATCTTTGATGTGTCCATCACTGTGAGAGAAGCAGAAGAGAGAAAATGGCACTCTAGGAGAAGAACAACATGTGTACATATGTAGGATTGTAAACCAGTGTGGCCAGGGTCTGATGAAAAATTTCCACCAGGTAGGGCTGGGAGGGGACCAGGGAAGGCCAGGGTATGGAGCT
The DNA here is from genome assembly GCF_902686445.1 of Sciurus carolinensis. Classification (NCBI taxonomy): domain Eukaryota; kingdom Metazoa; phylum Chordata; class Mammalia; order Rodentia; family Sciuridae; genus Sciurus; species Sciurus carolinensis. The sequence continues at coordinate 82,207,822 of NC_062213.1, forward strand.
GAGTAAGAGTCATGCAAACGGGCTCAACTTTATTCATAACAGGGGTCTTACGGGACCTAGGAGTACATCTCATGCCTGACACTCCCCAGATCACCAGATAAATGGTCAAGGACCAGATGGTGGGGTGATGTTTCTGACTCCTCCAGAACAAAGTAGCAATCTAGAGTAGGATATAGGAAGGACAATCAGGATAAATACAGTGCAAGATAAAAATATAACCAAGTCTGATCTCAGTGATTCTGTAATACTCTTTGTACTTTTAGATGAAAGTTTATTGGGTCACGTGCAAATAGGCCTGCATTGTCTAGTGGGATTGCTGATGCTGATACTGACCTGTCCTCCCAGGTACAGGAGCATTCGGAAGAGCCACAAAGAACACCAAGAGAGGGCATAAAAAAGTGAAAACGATTGTGGAATAGACTACTGAAGCTGATACTGTGAATTATGTTAAATAATTCATTTCAAAGGTTAAATCTTATTATTTTGAGAAACATTTTCATAGGAATGACAAAGTTAGCAATGTCTTAACATTCAACAGGCTGTAGCACTTTGGTTTTGTATGAAAATCCACTTAGAGGTTCTTATTACCAAATAAAAGACTCTGTTTTGTATAATATGATGTATTATTACCTTTGAGTGTAACTTTGCTGTTGGCTGCTATTTTCACATGCAACTGATGGTGACTCATGTCCAGTCTGTGGTCTCACACTGTGACATTCAGGACAAATTAAGCCACCTCATCTCCCTTGAAGTCATTTCTCTGACCTGGAAGACTACTACCTTTTAGTGACACCTGCCGGAAGGACCAGATATACAGAGGATGAAAATACCTGGAACAAACTGTTTGTCAAGGTTTTTGAAGTTTGCTCTGGGTTTCCACAAACAGATACATCGTTGTCTAAAATTATAACGTTCTTTTAACATTCAGATCTTCTTAGTTACCTGAATAATGCAGCTGCACACTTGTGTCAGTGCTGACTTACCTTGGACAGGTTAATATCTTCCATTAACTGTGTCACTGTTAGCTCCTTTGTGGAAACAAAGAGTGTTAATTTTAACCAGGCAATCCATGAAGGAGAAGGGATTTAGCATGGGGCTCTCACTTTTCTGAGAACAGCAGGGATTCTCTTTAACATAATGAGGTGGAAAATGTGTTAATGTGAGGATCAGGAGACATGCTTTCTGATGCAACCTCTGGCCCTTAATGGCTGATGGTGGATGTACCTGTCCATCCTTGCGGCCTCATAGTGTGTTGGAGGTCAGGTGGGACATTGGAGGCAGAATCTGCTTTGTGAGAAGATACTCTGGAGGGTTGTTCCCCGTGGTCAATTGCTTTACTTTGTGGGGAATAGGATGTTCTGGGTCCTAGTTTTTCAGCTCTAAAATCAGCATATTAATACTTGCTTTGAAACAGTCGTATTTATTTTCCGCTGGACTGGATATGTAACTTAATTCTGGTTCTCTCCTCTCCCCTTCCAATTTTTTCTTCTTTTCCCATATGTAAAGTCAGAGATTGGATGAATTGGTCTGTGTACTGCTTTTTTTTTTTTTTTTTCTTTTAAAGTTCAGGCCTGTGGGTTTGGCTCAGTGGTAGAGCACGTGCTTAGTATGCATGAAGCCCTGGGTTCCACAAAAGAATAAAAATAGTAAAATGTTCAAGTTTTTCAAGGTTATGAAAGTATTTTCTCTCTCTCTCTCTCTCTCTCTCTCTCTCTTTTAAGGGAAAGTCAGGTGTGGTGGTGCACACCTGTAATCCCAGTGGCTCAGAAGGCTGAGGCAGGAGGCTCACAAGTTCAAAGCTAGCCTCAGCAACTTAGCAAGTTCCTAAGTAACTTAGTGAGAACCTGTGTCTAAATAAAATCTAAAAAATAGGCTTGGGGATGTGGCTCAGTGGTTAAGCACCTCTGAATTCAATCCCTAGTACCAAAAATAAAATAAAATAAGAAGAAAAAGAAAAGAAAAACGAACAAGGAAATTAAAGACAAGTTCCCCCTTTTATATTTTATCTTTATGTGTGTGTGTTTGTTGTCTACTACCTTCTAATTTTAACTCTCTAGGACACCTGACAGTACTCAGCGCTTTAAGACCCATAAGGTAATTGATTCCCTGATCCCAGGGATTTTGTGAACAAGCACTTCAGCAGAGAGTGCCTCAGTTCTGCTTGGTCTAATTCATGAGCTTGAGAAGGAATGAAATTGTTTCTAAAAAATAGAGTGGATCAGGGAGGGGAATTTCATTGAGGAGCAAAATGAAAAAGCTTGATGGAAGAACAGTTATAAAGTTCTAGTATCATCTTTGAAGTCTTTATAATACTCTTATTTTTAAAAAAGCACTTTAGCCATTGCTGTAGATATGTATCTAAATATCAAATATGTACAAAAACAGAAAAGAAAAAGAAATAAGTAAGCCCACTACCATATGTACTATGCTAACGCCAGCAAAATTTGCACATGGTCTGGCTTCCTTTCTTGAACTCCTACTCAGTTGACACTGTACAGACTTTGTTAGAACAATAACTGCATACCAGGGACCAGGCTCTCTCTCTCTCTCTCTCTCTCTTCTCTGTGTGTGTGTGTGTGTGTGTGTGTGTGTGTGTATGCAGGAAGAAAGATTTAAGAAATTAGATCACATAATTGTGAGGATTGCAAGTCTGATAATTGCAGGACAAACCAGCAGACTACAGACACAGGGGAGTTGATGTTGCAGCTCAAATTCAAGATCAGTCTGGGGTCAGAACTCCCTTTTCCCTGGGGGATTTCAGTCTTTGTCTTTTAAGGCTTTCAACCCCAGTATAGAGGGCAATTTGCTTCACTCAAAGTCAATTTATTTAAATGTTAATAACATTGGAAAAAAACCAAGAACCTTTAGAATAGCATCTAGATGGGTGTTTGGCCAAAACCTGGGTACAGGGTATCGTGGCACAGCGTATGGGGACTACAAAATAAGAAAGCAGAACAGCAGGTGAGGGAGGGGACAGCAGCGGGTCATGGTGATTATCGGGTGCTATGTCAGAGTGATCACTAGAGAGCTGGACTGAGGGAGCAGAGTCTACCTTCTACCTTGTGCTCTGATGCCAATGATAGCCCTGTGACCGACAGGAGTGTGCAGATGTGAGCTCCTTGCAAATGAAAGGACAAATCTGCTCTTGGAAGTCTTCTTGCTTCCTTCTGTCCTTTGAAGAGTTCATGGAGTGAAGCAAACAGCTTATGTTTCTTTCTGCAATTCTGTGTTTTTGCCATTACAGTGATTTAATCATATCCCCACCTTCAACAGGAATACTTTCAACTCACGAATGGATCTGCTTGATCTTTATTTCAAGAAGGTAGGCTTTCTGCACCAATGATTATTTTTCAGTTATATGAGAAACAACTAGCAAATGCAAACAGAGAAACAGTCTGTTAAGACAGGTGCTGAAATCTCCAGTTTATTTGTTTTGTTCCTTGAGTATCAGATTTTTTTTTTTTCTAAAATGGCCACATATTTATTCCTAATAAATCTGAGACTATCTCCAACACAGGTCATTATTAGGGGGTTTGCACCACAGCAGGACCAGCTCTGTGAACTGGGTGTCACCTTCAGGAAGGGACTCAGATGTAGACTTGTCATTTTTTCTCTTAGTGAAATTATGCACTGGGTCCCAGACTAGGCCAAGCTAGCAGTATTTTATGGGGATCACAGTCATGTTGCAACTGAAACTGGACTGCACCACCCATGCCACACGCATCATTTAATGTGATCTTAAAAATGACTTCTGTAATTGTTTTGTGAATTAGTTCCAGACAATTGTATATTTTTTTGTACATCAAGTATAAATTTGTTTAATGTAAACATAAAACATGGTCTAATGTTACCCTAAAATGTGACATTTATAAAATGTGCTAGGAATCTCAGGATGTAGGCAAGGCCTGGACCTCTACCTCTCTGGGCATTTTTGGACATGAATGTGGTATGAATTCATGTACCCCTCTGCCTGGCATGCACTGTTACTGAAATGACATGAACTTGAGCTACACTAATTCCTTTAGGGCTAGCCCACACTGCTCTCTGTCCAAGTTTCTTCTTAACTCCTGGTCTGCTATAGGGAGTCATTTATAACCCTGTTAGCAGGAGAATCTTCTGGTTTGAATTCAAGCTAAAAACCTATCTCTTATTGGTTAGAAACACTGATTCCAAATTGCTTACTATGAAGAACACCAAATATTCCCTCACGTTTATCAGTTTGGACTGGAGGAGGGCAGGGGAGACAGACAAATACACCATCTGATTTTTGCTTTACCATTCCAAGTGAACACTCTGGGATCAACTTTTACCCTGGTTCAATGACCAGAAATGTTTCTAAACTGAGTTCCACTGAAAAATGGGTGGAATGAAACTTGTGTTAAATGATGGTCCTTGTCATCATGAATGTTCATCTTATTGTATCTATTAAAATGGAAGCAATTGTAAAGGATATATAATAAATTAAATTTCACTCTGCGTTGGGTCAGCTTTCCAGTGCTATATCAAAATACCTGAGACAATCATATTACAAGGGGGAGAAGTTTATTTTGGCTCACTGTTTCAGAGGTTTTGTTCCATGATTGCTTGGCCCTGCTGTTATGAGGCTTGTGGGAAGCAGAACAACATGGTGGGGAAGTGCACAATGGAGCAAAGCTGCTCACTTCATGGAAACCAGGAAGTAAAAAGAGAAAGAGGGAGGGGCTGGGATCCAAATATCACCTTCAAGAGCATGCCTTCAATGATCTAAATCACTTTTATTAGGCCCCACCTCCTGAAGATTCCACCACAATTGATGACCAAGCCTTTCATATATGGGCCTTTGGGTGACTTTTAAGATCTGGTCTATCACATACTCTAAATGTGTAAAGAGTAAAAATGTAACACAAAATTTTAAGCTAAGGGAAGTTTTATGTAAATAACACATTTTGTATAAGTAAAATTGCTAGTGACCTGTCTTGAACAAGATTGAGACAATCTGGGAAAGTAAATTGCATTTTGGGGTAAAATTTACACAGCCATCAGCATGAAGCAAATTTGGTGGTCATTTGAATTCAGATGATCTAATTTTGGGTTTAAGGATATAAGAATGATTTCACCCTACTATAGGTAACAAATTATACATTTCCCTGTATGAAATCTTAAAATGAAATAGTTAAAACTATGAGGGAGGCCTTTCCCTAGAATTTCAGTTTATAATGAATTTAACTGGGTAAAAGTTTGGTGACAGAATATGCTAGTTAAAGAAGACAAGTGTTAGCATATTCATTGGGTGCATTTGAATATGCCTTATTGGAATTTATGGGAAAAAGAATCTGTGTCTCTAACTTTGCTTCTCAGGAAGAGACTCCCTCAGTGCACATCAGAGGTGAGAAGAGGGCATCAGCCACAGTTCATAGACCAGGCTTCTCACAGTCCATTAAGAAACCCTTGGGATCACAGAGACCTCACTACAGCACCACTTCACAAAAATATTTTGTATTTGTGTCTGGGGAGCTTATTTTTGCACACTTGTGAAAAAGGAAAGTAGGGAATTCTGATAACAAGCATAACACCTTGACTTTCATATCAATCCAGAGGCAAGTTTAAATTTATAATTTGGTAATTAGTTCAAGCATGGTTTTGCATTATTTTTCAATTAATTAAATAACTGCTATAATGTATTCAGATGAGACTGTTTGAAATTGGCATCATGTTGTAAAATAGAAGATATACACAGTCTATGATCTAGTAATCCCAATTCTGAATATTTGCCCTAGAGAAACATTTTTTTGTATGTGCACCAATAGATATGCATGCATGCTTGTTGCAATATTGCTTATAAACAGTGTTGCAAAAAACGGAACAATCAAAGTGTCTGACCCTAAGAGAACTTACAAAGGGATAGTGGTTCATCTGCATTGTGAAGTACTATTAAGGAGCTAGGAATAAACACCTAGGCTTTCATGAATGGACAAGGAATAATAATAATAAAAAAAAATGTTGTGGAAAGGGAGAAAGGAAATGTTGACAACCATTTAAAGTTAGATACATTTTTTTTGTAGATTTAAATGCACTTAATATTTTATGCTTACCCATATATTATATTTGCATATTTATGTATGCACATATTTGTTATGGTTTGGATATGAATTGTCTGCCAAAAAGCTCATGTTTAAAAAGCACGATCCCCAGTGCAACAAGGTTCAGAGGTGGGGCTTTTAAAGAATGATTTTAAACAATGAGAGTTGTAACTTCATCTGTGGATTAATCCATATGATGGATTAATAATTTGAATGGACTACTGGGTGGTAACTCTAGGCAGATGGGACACTGCTGGAGAAAGTAGGTCACTGGAGTTGTAGCCTTGGGGATAATATTTACCTCTGGTCTCTTCCTATCTCTCTTTCTCACTCTGCTTCCTGGTTGCCATGAGATAAGAATCTTTTCTTCTCCACACCCTTCTGCTGTAATATTCTGCCTCTCCTCAGACAGAGAGCATTGGAGTCAGTTGACCATGGACTGAACCTTTCAAAATGTGATCCCCAAATGAATATTGCTTCTTTTTAACTGTTCTTGTTAGGTATTTTGTTTATAGTGATAAAAAGCTAACACAATATTTTATCTTATATTTATTATTATGGTTTAGATATGAGGTATCCCCCAAAAACTCATTTGTGAGACAATGTAAGAAAGCTTAAAGTGAAATGATTGGGTTAAGAGAACTTTAACTTAGTATATTCATGCACTTGAATGGATTAACTGTATGGTAACTGTGGGGAGTCTTTACTTCCCTGTGCCGTGTCCTAAGCTGTTTTCTTCCAACACATTCTTCTACCATTAGTCCAGTCACACATGGGGCCCTGAGGAATGGAATTGGCCATCTTTGAACTGCGACTTTTGAAACTGTAAACCCCAAATAAACTTTTCCTCCTCTAAAATAGTTCTCATCAGGTCTTTTGGTCACAACAGTGAAAAACTGACTAAAAATTTTATTTACATGCTGATGTATATATGTTTGGAGAGTGGTGTCTAACCTATAAGTGCCCTTGCATTTGGAGAGGGAAGGCAGAGCTAACAAGAAGATGCTACTTAGAAGAGATCTTATTCTATAGTGTATTTTTTATATATAATTGGTATAGTAAAAATAAAAATATGTGAAATTATACTAGGATGAACTTCATAAAAGTGTAAACAGTAGTTAATTCTGGATGTGGATTATTATTGTATCATTTATACCTTTCTGAAATTTTCAGAAATTTTAAAACTTAATGAAGGAAAATGGTTGGTCCTTTTACATTTGCTTCCTTCTTGTACTGTTGGAACCTCATTTGAGGGATCATTATTAGGAGTTATGGCTTTAAGGTGAGAAGAAAGTCCTTTCTGTAACTATTAACGCTTCTATCTTTATTGAAGATAAAGATAGAATATGCCCGTGGTTCTTAGGGCATATGGGTATGTAATTTTATGTCTTGTATGTTTATATAAGGATATAGAGAGGATTTCTTATAACTTACAAAATTCCCTTCTAAATTTAATCTGATCATAGTAAATAGCAATGTATGTTGCTTAAACAGTGCACACTATCTAATAAGGAGACATTCCCTGGGTTACTTAATGATTCTACTGGCAACTAACAGCTCCTATGAAACTATGCACATACTGCTGAAGTCAACTCAAGAGAAATTTAAAATGATGAATGAGATTTAAAGATAGCCTTATAAAAATTTGCGAATCAAGTGTTCTAAGAACAATTGTTTATGGTGATAAAGAATTTTGATAAATTAATTAAGTGAAATTAGTGTTTTTCTACTATAGTAGAATGATAGATTTTGTTTTAGTTTTCACTAATACTCAATGACCTGTAAAATTTCCCTGATATAATTCCTCTCAGTTCTCACATTTCCAAACAAATTATTTCATCTTTTATCTATGCTCCTGCATTAATGTTAAAAAATTCAGCTCAAATTAGCATGTGTAGTGACACAAATGGCTTCATATGTCTGAAAAGTTAAAAGCTAAATATGGTGTCCAGGCATAACTTGGTGTCTCTTTTCTCAGATTTTGGCACTGTTTCTGTTTGACCTTATTCTCAGGTTGGCTCTTTCTAGTGTGGGCAGGATGGATATTAACATCCCTAGATGCCCATTTTCTTTGGCGCTCTGAATTATGGCTAATGACAGTAACTATATTTCATGTAGCAGCCATATCAATTCTCACAAAGGGCCCCCACTGGCCTTCCTAGGGTCTTATATTTCCCATGGAAGAAACAATGTGTCTAGAGAGAAGCTGCCCTAAGCTGGTCGGCTTCAGTCACGGAAATTCACAGCAGGCAGAGGCACATGACTGACATTTCCACTATAATCAGTGAAATAGGGCAGGTGGTTCTTCCACTGACAGAAGGGTCCCGGCAGACCAATAATGAGGCTCATCATATGAATATGAGATGTGTTTGTTCCTCATGGATACTATATACTCTTGAGTTATAATAAATCACTTGTTAATTCTACCTGGGGCTTCCATGCTCAGTAACAAAGACCATACTCTGCTCATCTTTGTATTTCTGTTACTTAACATATGTGGCATATAAGTGACACTTGAAAATTCACAAGCTGAATAAAGCAATGTTTTCATTGACTAACAAGAATGTTGGTGTGGTACCTTTCAAACTACGGTTATGCATCAGTTAATGATGGGGATACATTCTGAGAAATGTGCCATTAGGTAATTTTGTCATCAGGTGACCATTGCACTGGGTGTTGAAACGAAGACAGCTGTGATGTCACTAGGTGATATGATCTTAGGACTACTGTTCTGTGTGCTCCGTCATTGGCTGAAATGTTATTTTGTTGTGTCTGTAATTGTCCTATTGACTCACTTTCATACTCCTTAAAGACCATTGTATTTCTGGGCTATGTAGAAAAATTAGCTCATTAACAATCGACTAAATTAAATCAACAGTGTTCTGTTGAGTTGATATGTGATTTTTAACATATGAGTATTATTTATCAAACAAAATATAATCAACTGGCGCATTGCTGTATACAGTATTTGTTTTAATATTAAATACTATCTAAAGTAAATGGCATTTTGCACCTTGAAAGCTCACTAATGACATTTTTTCTGGCATTTTTGGATTAGCATAGAGCACCAGATATGAATAAACTGTTGTCAACAATGTACATACCTAATGATTAGTGTGTGATGTGCACTAATCTTGTTTTAATTGTGTTTAGTCCTTTAGTGCTCTATGTTTGGTTATAAAAGGAAATGAACATCTGGAAATAATGACAGGATGGGAGTCAATATATCGTAATTTTCTTCCCCTTTTTATGTTCTCAGAGACTTGAGGTTCAACAGAATAAGAGAAATTCCAGGGAGCGCCTTCAAGAAACTCAAGAATCTGAACACTCTGTGAGTATCTATCGCTCACCTGTGGGTTTCTTTAAAATTGTGACCTATTCGGTTTGCAATTTACCATTAAAAGTCATTTTGAAGATAAATAACAGTCTATAGAAGACTGAAATCTAGTTAGAGGACTTGTAACCAGCCAAATGCAGTTGCTTTTTTCCATTACCAATATTTTTCTTTACTTCTGAACTTGGAAGATACTCCTCTTTATCTGTCATTTATGTTTTACTTGCTTAGAAAAGCTTCTCAAGATGAAGAAACTGAGACAAAGAGTGGGTATATACCTTGTCTGTGGGTCCCCTAGCAAGAAAACCATAGAATGGAATTAAGACTCATAACTTCCTGAGTCCAAAGTCGATTCTCTCTCCAGTATACTGCTGTGTTTTATTTGTGATATCACAAGACCCCTATAAAATCACATAGAAGAAAAAAAATGACAATTTTATGGTTAAGCACTGATAAAAATTTCCAGTGTTTAAAAACTTTCATTTTATTTACCAAACAGCTATCTGTTATCTGTTTTATGTTTAGCAGTTTTCAGGCTTTGGATTCAGACTCAAATGTACCTGACTTTGCTTTGCTGTAACTGATAGTCTGTCCTTGCGGAAGAGTCAGTAAACAAAACCTCAAATGTGTGGTGGGATTGTAAATTAGTACAAGCATTAAATCAGCAAAGAGTTTCCTCAAAAGACTAGGCATGGAACCACCATCTGATCCAACTATATATTCCTCAGTATTCATCCAAAAGAATTAAAGTCAGTATACTATAGAAATATATGCATACTGCCTGTATATAACAGCATAATTCACAATAGCCGAGTGATGGAGCCAGCCTAAGTGTCTGTCAACAGATGAATGGAATAAGAATATGTGTATATGGTGTATATACTCAATGGAAGAAGAACAAAATTATGTCATTTGTAGGAAAATGGACAGAACTTGAGAGCATTATGTTAAGCAAAGTAAGTCAAACTCAGAAAGTCAGAGGTCACATATTTTCTCTCATATATGGAAGCCAGACAGAAAAAGAAAAAGGGAGGGTGGCATCTCATGAACATAGAAGGGGGACCAGCAGAGGAAGGGGTCAGGGTCAGGGCAAGGGAGGAGAAGAGGGCAAGGGGAGGTTCTGGGAATGAAATTGACCAAATTATATTATGTGCATGCATGAATATGCCACAAGGAATCTCACTATTTTGAATGTACAATGCACCAATAAAAATTTTTTCATAAGTTCAATCATAACATAATTAAAAATATGGTAAATGCTAGCAAGGAAGAGAAGAGTGCTACAAAAGATGATGACAGGAGGTTTAAGAGTGTTAAGAGTGCTCAATGTTTAAAATTATTGACTTTAACCCACAAAATGAATACACTAAGCTAAGAATATCCATTGTGGCCAAACCCATGGAGTGCATTTGTCTTCTTGTCATAATATTCTCATAACAGAGTTAGCAATCTAGCAACATGGCTAGACTTCTCACCATATCCTGGCCAACGTATCCTTTCTAACTTTAGAGTTGAGATCATGACTTGTATTTTTCCCATCTGGTTCTATTCCAGTAAAAAATGCCTGAATACACATATTTTATCATCATAAATGTAAGGAGGTTTAGGAGGTTTGGTTAGGAGGATATAAAGATAACAAAGTGGGGACTGCAAAAATTATAAATTTTTTAAAAAATAAGCAAACAATTCTATAACATTGTGCAAGAAAGTTTCTCAGCGTGTTTGTTGGTATGTGAATTCCCAGACCTCTTCAGTAGAGATCTGATTTAGTGCTCTTAGGAGGAGCTCAAAGATCTGACTTTTCACCAGCACCTCTTGGAGGGGTATTGATTCTAGGGGAGCAGCATGAGTGATGCCTTTTATCACTGTCTACTGAAACATGTAGATGATAAAGAAGTATCATATTCATTCATCAATTTTCTAATACTACCAAAGTTTATTAAAAATGTTATCTAATATCTTCACACTTAAAGTTTTTTTTTTTTGAGGAGAATAACAAAAACTGATGATTTCTATTGTGGTTGGGCTATTTTGGAATTATAGTGCATAACACATTAGTAATTAGTAAATAATCCAGCTTTTCAGTTGAGGAACTATAGTTGAGGAACTATGAGAACTATTTCTCATAGTTTAAGCACAAATTAATATTTGTGCTTAAGTATTTTTATTTCAAAACCATAATAAAACAATTTAGCAATTAGTGTGAATGACAAGCCTCATTCTCCGCTAGTTGTTTTACACACATTATCTCTATTTTTTGCTACTGTGTTTTGTAGTAGGTGTTATTATTTCTATTTTAGAGATGAAGAGACGGAGGCTCATGAGTGATATAATTTACCCAAGTTCGTACAACTCAAGGGTCAGCAGTGTTCACCCATAGTTTAATCTCTGAACTTTTGGGCTGTGTAGTTTGTGGTGACAGAATTTAGGAAGAATATATGTATCTGTAAGTGAGAGAGGGAAGGAGGGAGGGAGGAAAAGGGGGGAGGGAGGGAGAGGGAGAGAGAGAGAAAGAGAGAAAGAAAGAGAAAGAGAAAGAGGGCGGGAGGGTAAGAGAGAAGGCAGGGAATTTTCTGTTCAGAAAATAAGCTAAGAAATGAGATATTGAAAATTCCTGAGACTCCAGTTAAGAGAAGACTAATTTATTGTAAAGGCAAAAGTAAATATGGGTGAAAATTTTAAAAATGGAGTAAAACATTTCATCAAGAACATGAAAAATATCTTGACCATATGGCTCTTATACCAACGTAGTAATGTTAAGTGTTTCCATGTCCCTGGACAGACTTTGTACCACATTGCGTAGGTGCTCCTTTGTTTACCTGTGGTTTAATACAAATGCCAACCACATTGGTCCCTTGTTATAAAAGGGAAAGTTTTCTCAGCAACAGTTGGCATTTTGTATTAAACCCAGAGCTTGTTAAGAGATTTATTTAAAAAAAAAAAAAAAAAAACCTAGAAATGTTGTGTATTGTTGAAGCCTAGGAACTACAGGGTAAGCTCAAGGATTTTGCCCCAAAAGTGCAGCCAAGTGATGCTTGGCAGAATTTGGTGACTCACCAGGGTGTGTCAGCTTTCCAGTTTCTGGGTGAAACTGATAAGAGTAATACATTTAGGAAGCAGACTGGAATTCCATGGTGAGCCATTCAATTATGTTTATGAAAAAGATGTGGAAATGACTAAAGCTAAGGGATCCTGATTTTATTGGTGGGAAATAATACTTGAAACGAAAATCTGAGCTATTAAATATGCAAGTACACACACACACACACACACACACACACACACACAACATAATCATGTGTTTATATTGATGCCTTCAGTTCAATTTCCATGTCACATGGTTTTTCCCTTCTAATTTCTCTCCCATACCATGTTCACATATCCTTTCTCTGTAATGAGAACATTGGAATCCACCAGTAGGAATGTATTTACTTATTTAGTAATTTTATAGAACACTCAAAATAGTTTCAGAACTATTTTACACCAAACACCACATCACAAGCGTACTAAATTAAATACAAGATAGCTGTGCTAGTCCTTTTGTCTTTTGTGTTATTGCAAGTGCAGTTAACATGCTGTATTTAAATTACTCAAATAAATGCTTTCTTTCCTCTGAGTTTATCTATTTGCTACATAATTAGATTGGTTTCCCTTTACATTCATTTTTAGTGTTTGTTTTTATCTTGTTTCATACATGGTCCCCCCTCCATTTACATTGGTTCTGTTTCTCTGGATTCCATCAATCATGGATTAAATATTTTTGGACAAACAAATTACATTTGTACCGAACATGTACTGACTGTTTTTTTTTTCTATTTATGATTTCCTATGCAGTACAGTGTAAGAACTACTATATGGCTCTTACATTGTATTTGCTATTATAGGTAATCTAGAAATGATTTAAAGTCTATAGGAGGATGCACATAGGTTATATGTAAACACTACATAGTTTCATATAAGACACTTATGCAACAACAGTATCTACTGGTCCTGGAAAAAAAAATCACCTATGGATACTGAGGGTTGACTGAAATATTGATGCAAAAGTCAGAAATAGATAAAAAAAGATACATGATATCTTATTACTACCCTGATCTTTGCAACTATGTTAGTAACCTTAACACAGGTATAAGTATTCCATTAGGGATTAGTATCCCATCTTTATGATTCTTTTGTTTTGATATACATCTTCTTATTTCACTCTTTCTTGCACAAAGGTGACATTTTATTTTTTGTAACTTAGTGACATCTTCTGGACATGGTTCCATTAATAGTTCATAGTCTTTATAGAAATATTTTAATGGCACCATTGTATTCAATTGTGTGAGCATACAATAGTGTATTTGACTATTTCCTCTGCATGGACATTAAAATTTTTCACATTTTTTTCTACTAAATATTATGCAATAATGAAACACCAACTTAACTTGTTCACACATCTTCTATTTGTAGAGTGGAGCTTAAAGGTAAAATTTTAGGAGTGAGGCCGGCAGATTAAAGGGTCAATGCTTACACCATTTTGTTGGATGTTGCTAACGTTTCCTATAGCAGGACAATTGGCACTGTCACCAATGCATATGGATGTCTATTTCACTATAGCCTTGCCAGGTAAGCTTTAAAATTTGCTTTTAAATTTGGTGATTTTTGCTGATCTAATAGGTATGAAATGATATCTCAGTATAGTTTTGATTTTCATCCTCATATATGAGTCAAGTTAAATCATTTTTTATATGCTTAAGGGCCTTTTGTTTACTTTTGCCTATGAACTGTTTATGTCCATTGTCCATTTTTATATCTCTTTGTCTTCATTTTTAATTCTTCATATTTTAGCAAAATTGACCATTTATCTGTAATGTATGATACAAATATGTTCTCTCAGTTTTTAATTTGTCTTTGGCTCTCCTGAGGATATTCTGTTGTTTGCAGCACTACAATTTTAGTTTTTAAAATTTTCAGTAAATTCATACATACTGGGGTTGGATGCGTAGCTCAGTGAGACAGAACTCATCTAAAATGTGCAAAACCCTGGGTTCCATCCCCATCACCATAAAAACAATTACATACTTCCTTTTTTTTGTTTTTAATATTTGAGCCATAATTATAAAGGCTTTCCTTGCACTGAATTTATAAAAGAATATACCCAAATTTCCTTTTAATAATTGTATAGTTTTAGATTTTTACATTTAGATCTCAGATCCATTCAGTTTTTTCAGTGCTTCTTGTATGGATCCAATTTTATCTTTCTGCAAGGGCCCAACACTGGTTACACCACCATTTATTTCAAAAATTCACTGATTTAATATGTCACTTTCATTACATACTAGATTTTCATATGTAATTGAGCTAATTTTCAACTTTGCCTTCTTTTATACTAATAGACTATTTTTAGAACAATCTCAGACTTAACAGAAAAATTGAGTTGCTAGAATAGAGTTCCATCTGCCCCCTTCCCTTGATCTCACACAAATTTTTTTCTATTATACATGTCTTATATTGGCATGGACCATTTACCACAATTAATGAAATAATGCTGATATCTGATTACTAACTGAAGCCCATCATTTACTCAGACTTCCTTAGTTTTTACCTAAGATTTTTTTTTTTCTGTTCCAGGATTGCATCCAGGATTCCACATTACATTTAGTTGTCATGTTTCTTTAAATTCCTTTTGGCTGTTGACAGAATTTTTAGAATTTTCCTGTGTCTGATGACCATGGGAATTTTGAGGAGCACTGGACAAGTATGTCATAGGATGTCTCTGTTACACATAGTGCTGTGATTCTTTTTCTTTTTGTTTCTTGCTAGTGTACAAAATGCAACTGATTTTTGTATATTGATGTTGTAATCAGTGACTTTGTTAAATAAATATGAGTTCTAATTGTTTCCTTATAGATCTCTTGCATTTTATATGTACACAATTATGCCCTTTGGAAAGAAAACATTTTTCTTTTCAATCCTTATATAGCCTCAGGGGACAGCATCTTGGCTTCTTGATATTTGCCGATTTTTAAAAAAGTCTTCTTTTGAGAATGTAGTGGCATACAATAAGGTAGTGATTGATTTGTGGTGAACTACTGATCATTTTGTAAAGACAAAATGCTCCTACATGCTTATGAAGTAAATGAATTATTCTTTCTTTGTTACTCAACAGTTAACCTCATCACTAGTGGCTAATAGGCTAATTTTTCTCCACAAATTTGGCACTGCAGCAAAAACTGTGTTCAACATCCCGAAATGCAGAAAAATTTCTGCCTATTGACCCAGTCTGATCCCAGATGTGGTTCTCAAAGTGCAATTTGCCAGAACAATTGGGTCAGAGTACTGATGGCAGTGGTAGACAATTGGAAAACAGTCACAGAAAGGCAACCGGGGAGGGCACACTCTCTCTAATCTCAGGATGGTCTCTTCCTAATGAATTTTTCTTCCTCATTATCCTACAAAAGGAAATTACAGCATCAGGAGAATAAAGGGGGATTAAGTTTCTTGATATCTGTCATTCAAGTCTTTGCAATATGTCATGGCAGAAATATTTAAGGGTAAATAGAGGGCTAGTACGAAAATATCCAGATTAGAGAAAGCTCCCAGTTAGTAAATAGCTGACTTGAAGATCTATGTGTAGAATTCTCAGTTTTGTTTTTTTATCTATAGTTTTACATGATCAAATTTTGAATACAATTCTCAATCTCTTGACTCACTATTTTGCTCTACATAAGGGATTAGCATCTGTGACACAGTATTCCTATGGAAGGAATTCAAAAGTCATTAACTAGATTTTCATTTTCAAAGGAATATTTTAACTGTGAAATATTTAGTCAAAAATTTAAAAATACAAATGAAATGCTCTATTCTGCATAATTATTAGGCACCAATAAAAATAAAATAAAAATGTTAAAAAACTAAAATGATTAGAAGAAATCCATAACAACAACAACGTATACAACATTGTAGTACTGAATATATTACAGATAAAAATCTGAAAAAATTTAAGCACCATTTACTATTTTTTGCATATATGTTATATGTGAAGTATTATGGCAAAAGGTTTACAATGGCTAAATATATGACCTTGGGTAAATTGTTTTCTTGGTGGATCACAGTTTGTTCATCTACAGGGTTCAGGGATTATGTCTTCTAAGCATTGGAGATTGAGTTATTTCTAATAGGAAAAAACAAAAAAGATACAGTGACAGGGAAAATTCACAAGGGATATTGTTAAATTTATAGATTATAACAGACAGCATATTTAATAGAAAGATTTCAAGTCCATAGCAGGCATATGCTATTGACAAATTTCCCTGTTTCAGGCTTAATAGGTTGCTTCCAGATAAATGGGAAGAAGTGATTATAATAATGATGCCAGGCTCTGTCTTGTCACTTCAATAGCTACAATATTTTTTTTCCCTTTCATTGTAACTGTCTGAAGAATTGAACATACATTATCATCCAAAGAGTTTCTTTTTTCCACAGGATTGTTTTGGGACAGGGGCCTTTTGCAGTTTTTCTTTAAAAATCCTTCAAAAATTGTGGATGAGATGGTTGAACTTATGTTAATTGTTCTGATCTCCATATTATTAATTATTCTTCACTTTTGCATCCTAGTTAGAAGAAGAAAAAGAAAGTTACAGTATATAAGTAGGAAGAGTTTGTTCATCCCAAGGTGTATCAGCCCTGACTTGAATTTGGAATCCTTATTCATTAATAATTTTAAAATTATATATTATTAAATGTGATTTTTCACATACTATTTTTTAATCATAACAAAACATTTAAAAAAATACATGAAGTCACTATAACAATAAAAGTATTAGTATAATGATAGCTTTGCAATCATCTCGCTGGGTGACAGTTCCAGTTCTGGTTTCTATTTGCTGTATGAAGTGAGTTTCTGTACTTATAATCCTAGTTCATAGAATTAACATGTGATTAAACAAAATAATACATGTAAAACAGTGTATGGAATTCAAAAATATATATATTAATTTCCTAGGGATGCTCTAAAAAGTTACTAAAACCTTAATGTTTTAAATCAAGAGAAATTTAGTTCACTTTCACATATATAGATCAGGTTATTATCATTTTTTTCTTTGGTGTTAAGTTTTCTGAGTTTTTAAAATATATATTCTGGATATTAACCTTCTGTCAGAAAAGAAACTGACAAAGTTTTCTCCCATTTGGTAGCTTATTTTTCATGCTCTTAGTTGTTTCCTTTGCTGTGCAGAAGCTTTTCGATTTGGTGTCATATCATTCATTAATCCTTCGAAGTCAATGCCTGCACCTAAATGTTGTGTGTTGATGCTATATTTTATGTGTATGAGTGCAATGGACCCCACTATTATGCATAATTATAATGCATCGATGAAAACCTTATAAAAATGTACAATAAAAATAAATAAAAATAAATTTTCTCACAGTTCTAGAAGTCAGAAATCTGAACTGAAGATGTTGGGAGGGCTGCATTCCCTCCAGAGGCTCTGGGTGAGCTATTATTTGCTTCTTTTAGTATCTGGTAGCCTGGTGTTCCTTGGTGGTGTTACCTGGGCACCACATTACCCCCATGTCTGTTTCAACGTCTCTCTCCAAAGTGACTACTCCTCTGTATCTATGTAATCTCTTTCTGTCTCTCTCTTATAAAGACACATATGACAGGATTTAGAACCCCCTCAGATAACACAAGATAACCTCCCACCACAAGATCCTTAATTTAATCATACCCCTGTTTACAGGTACATTTACAGATTTATCTGGTAACATTTACAGATTTCAGTAATTAGGATTTGATATTTTTGGATGGCCATTATTCATCCTATGACAGAAATGTAAACATTTATTATTATTATTTATTAGTGGTAGTAGAAATTATCTAATGATATCATAAAAGTAGTTGTATTATAAAAGTAGCATATATTCAAAGGTACCCTAAATTTGAATTGCAAAAGGAAGAATAATGTATAGAATAGACCATACTTTGTGGACTCTGGAAACTAACACCATAAAAGGAAACATTATATGAAGCCTAAGACATCATACCATCCAAGTCAAATATTAAATATTTTGAGAGTGCTTCTTTGATATCAAAAAAATAGCAAAAAAAGGTGAAAGGGGAACTAATATTGTTGAGTTTCTTCTGTGTCTAGCAGTATCTAACATATAATAATAAATAATAATAAAAATAAATGAAATCAATATTATGGAGAACACCATTCCTAGTGCTTTTCATCTGCTTACTCTTTTAATAAACCCTCTGAAGCACTCTCACGATCCCTATTTTATAGCTAAGAAATTTGAAGCAGAAAAGCTAGCTAACTTGGTCAGTGCTGCGGGGAATCTAGGGGTAGAGCCTAACCTGAATCCAGGTGCTCTGACTCAGATTTTATGCTCCCAGTCACTTCTTCATACTGCCCCTCATATATGACAATCCCCATGTAACTTGGGGAGATTTTAACTTCTGCATCTATAAAAAGATGACTGTAATATTTTTTCTACATTACACAGATATATATTACACTCTATTTTCCAAAAGACTTGCAAAATGCTCAGCAGAACAGTTTATAGTTTATCATAAACTGGGTTTTTGGTAGGTCCAGAAACAAACTGGTAAAATTTTACCATTGTGACTGTAATCCCCTATCCTCCTTGACAAGTTCCTTTTACTGTTTTCTTTCAGTCACCCCCTTGGCCCAACTAGTGCCATGAGTTGGCAATTTCATCCTGGATAAAAATAGAGAAATCTAGGGTGGGCTCCAGGGAAATATGGCTTATAGAAACTCTATTCAAAGCCCTTCTTTGATAGGCATGACCAGATATTTCTTGGCTTTAAGACAGGAATTTAATACTTGTGCAGGAAATTCTCCTTATTATCTTATCAGCTGTCTTAGTCTTAATTTATGCTACTCTGAATTTAGAGACACTGTTTATAGCAGGATGCCTCTTAACAATTCTTATAAGGAAGTTCCAAAATGGTGAAAAGACCCATAAGCATGCAATTCTTTTAAAAGTTCATTATATCATTTTTACAATGGATCCATGTTTTCAGGTGTAACAATATTAATATACCTTTCCCTCCAAGGTCATCTATTTGCCCTTGTGCTACCCTGGGTGAACTGTCTGGGCTCCTTCCTAAGACCACAAATGCTCTGGGTCACAGCCCTTCCCTCCAAAGTACTGGTAGACTGTTGAGATGGTGTCATGTCTTTCTGAAGTCATCAATTTGTCCTTTTCTATTGTACCTTTCACACAGATACAGAGGAGTTTTATAATTTCTGCTTTTTTGCAAACTTCTCTTGACCTCCATCTCTTTCTCTCTACTCATCCCCTATTACTCTGCTCTTCTCTAGGTATTTATGAGCTTTCTTTCCTTTCTCTTAACCTACTCCTATCAGTTTAAAGCATTCTGCATCATTTGCTCTTCTTGGGTTGGAGGGTGGGTGGGGATGTAGTGTAGTGGTAGAGTGCTCGCCTAGCATGCAGGAGGTCCTGGGTTTGATCATTAGAACAGTAAACAAACAAACAAAAACCCCACAAAACAACAACAACAGCAATACTCTTCAAGGTAACCAGCGTCCATAACGAAGTTGCTCAATCCAATGACCATTCTTCTATCTTTATCCTGCTTGACTGATCACTGATGTTTGACACAGATAGTCAATTCTTTGCTTTTGACATACTTTTCTTTAACTGAGTTCTGAGTTAACACTTGTATCAGTCAGCTCAGAGGCTTAAACAACAGAAATATATTTCAGAAATATATCACTACTTGAGATGCTGGAAATTCAAGATCAAGGTGGCTTGGCTTGCAGGTGGCTGCCTTCTCCCTGTGTCCTTGTGTGGCTTTTTTTTTTTTTTTCCTGTTTGTGCACACATCCTGGTACCCCTTCCTCTTCTGTTAAAAACATCAGTCCTATTTGGATGAGGTCCTCACCCTTATCAAGGTGATTGGATTAGTCCCCTTAATGGAATTAAGTGTTTATACTTAACCTTAATTACTTCTTCAAAGTCCTATCTCCAAAATCTCCAAATACAGTTCCACGTGGAGTTAGGGTTTCAGCATGTGAATTTTGCAGGGAGGGGATCATTACAATTTATTCCACACACCACTCTTTCCTTAATTTCTTCCTAAATCATTCTATGTCTCCTCTTGTTTCTGGTGCCTGGCTTTCTCTCCTCTTCCTAGGTTTAACGTTACCTCTCTTCTTTATCTATACTTAACTTTTGATGTAAGAATAACCAGTCCCTTGCTTTTAAGGACCATGACTCCCAAATATGTATCTTCACTATAACTTCTTTGAGCTTTGATGTTATGTAGCTGTGTAATAGACAATGGGGGTCTTACATTAAAGATGTTTGAAATAAAACTTTTGATTTATATTTTCAACCAAATTTGTTCTTATTATAAATTCCTTCATTTCAGCCTATAGTTCTTTTTAGTCTGTCAGTTACTTGGCCTATAACTTCAAAGTCATTCTTATCTTTCCCTTTACCTCACACCCACATCTATCAGCAAGTCTAGTTTGTTCTATATTCAAATACGGAGGTCCCCCCCTTATCCGTGGTTTTGTCATTGAACAGAGGTCTGAAGAGGTCCCTCTAAAGAAAAGGTGACCTCAACTTGGTTGGAGCCAGTTCTTAAAGCTTGCCACAGAGAAGAATTTCAGGATGCGACAGAAGGTGAGGAGTAAGCAGAGATTTTTTTTTTAAGACTAGCAAAGGAGTGGCACCTCCAGGCAGAGCGTGAGACCCCCTGACAGGGAGAGACACAGCTGGTTTTCAAATTCATGCTTATTTACATTTTCAGTTTAGAACAAACAAAGAAGCAAACAGGTGGGGCTTGAAAGTGCACAGTTGCCATTGTCCACATGTATGCTTCTGGCTGAAAAGTTCAGATTATTTCCCTTTCTTTTGGTACCCAATTTTTAAATCACTTTCCTCTCTACATTAACCCAGTGGTTACCAATAAACCAACGTATTGTGTATATTATGTATATTCTTACCATAAGAATGGCTTTGTAGTTTATAGGTTACTTATTTATAAAGAGAATTTGAGAGATTTTCTTTTCCCACAGGATTCCAAAGTTTTAGTATATATTTTTTCTTTTCCTCCCTTTCACCTATCTCAGTTTCACTTTCCACAGTTTCAGTTACCCATAGTCAACCATGGTCCAAAAATGTTTAGTGGAAATTCCAGAAATAAATAATTCCTAAGTTTTATATTGCACTTCACTCTGAGCACTGTGATGAAATCTTGTACTGTCATGCTCCATCCTACTTTGTCCAAGGTATCTACCCTATACACTACCCATCCTTCAGTCACTTAGTTATATAAGATTTGGTATTATCTGTGGTTTCAGACATTCACTGGGAGTCTTGGAATGTACCCTTCATGGAACATAGTATATTTCAAATCTGATCTGTGGACTATCTTACTGTGTATCAGCTAGCTTCATTGTTTTTTTTTTTTTTTTACTGTATGACCATAGCTTAATCATATAATTAACCATAATTAATTAAGCAAAATGGTAGCTGGTTAAGAACTAATCTGGGTGTGTCTGTGAGGGTGCTTCAGGAAGAGATTAGCATCTGGACTAGTGGACTTGAGTAAAGTAGTTGACCAACTCACTGACCACAGGAACATACTTGGTTAATGCAGATAGCTTGAGATATTAAAGAATTATGAATAAATTAGAAGATCATACACAAATATTTAAAATAACTACTTACACATTAAACCTTACTAATATTTTTTCCAAGTATATTAATTTCATCTTTTGGAGGATTTATTCTGAGATTCATCCTTTTAACTTGGTAACCACTAGGGACTTCTTAGTATTCAAATTTACCCAGAATCATTGGAAGCAAAATCATGCAGAAATTTAGTATGTTAAATTTAGTATGTTAAAACTCCTACATGTATAATTAGCTTATGATTTTAGACCTGGTTCATGATTTATTTTTTTCATGAAAATATGCCATTTATTTATTATAAAAATCAAATGTATTAGTTCAAATAGATATGATTTTTTTATTATTAAATGTGCTTTTGAACATTTGTTAATCTATATTATGAGAAAATGCAGATTCAATATATATGTGTCACAAGGCCACCCCATGACAAAGAGCCTAAGTTGTTCAGTGGACATGGTCTGAATAATAACAGTTTTGATTCTTTCTGCCATTGCTCACCATTTAACTTTTATTTTGGTGGAGGGTAATGGGGCTTGAACCCAGAGGTACTTTACTACTAAGCTACATCCTCAACCCTTTTTGTTTATTGAGACAAGGTCTCCCTAAGTTGCTGAGAGTCTTGCTAAATTTCCAAACTGATCTCAAACCTGCAATCCTCCTACCTCAGCCTCCTGAGCCACTGGAATTACAGGTGCGTGCTATTGCACCTAGCACCATTTAATTTTTCGATAACAAAAATTGCCTCTTCAGTTCATAATGACAGAGTGATTGCCTTGTATATGAAGTTCTGTTGATATTTGATAGGATTACTGCATTGAGTGTTTAAATTGAATATTTTTCAAAATAGAAATTGCCTCTTTGGTACATAAGGACAACCTGGCTTTTGAAAGAAATTATATTTACATTTATTTTTGCATCTGCTACTTTCAATGTTTGTCAATATCATTGAGTACACATTTGTCAGGTGATATCCAGCAAATACTGAGGATGGAAAGTTAGAAAGTTTGTTTGGAGGTTCTAAGCAGAGCATCTATCTACTTGGGGAATATATTGAGAGAGGATAAGGGAAACAGTTGTTTTGTGAAGGATGCACGCACTTAAACAAGTAAAGAGAGAAGGGCTCTGCTGATGAACCAAAATGGGAATCTCAATACCATGGCTGTTGCCACCATTATACCCTCTTTAATGAAGGAGGTTTCAGAAAATGAATTGAGGTACAGCATGTTTTGCTAAATATACCAGAGCAATAGCTTTTATATCCATAAACTGAAAAGAATAAAAATTAACTGAAGAGTGTCTTGGATTGTATGTTTGCATAGATAGGTAGCTACAGATACATGGGTAGGCAGTTAGGTAACTATTAGAAGGGTGGCTTGTGTTTAGTAAGTACAATTTAAGTGTTGATTTCTTATTATTATCTATGTTAATTTAAAAATATTGTCTCATTAATTTTGATCATTTGATGGTGGTGATTAGCACATATTTGGTGTAAAAAAAGTATATTTAAAATTATTTTTTAAAAATGTTTTCAGAGGTATTGCTTCATGTTAAGGTTTGGATCTAAAATGTCCCCTGGTTTCATGTTTTCAGAGATGGGGCTTTTGGGAAGTGATTGGATCATGGAGGCTCTGACCTTATCAATGAGCTAATTCATTGATGGCTGAATAGACTACTGGAAGGGGGACCTATCTGGAAGAAGTAGGTCACTGGGGGCATGCCCTGGAAAGACTTAACTTCTCTCAGCCTCCTTCCCCCCACTCTCTCTGCCTCCCAGCTGCTGTGATCTGAGCAGATTTTCTCTACCATGCACTTCCAACATGTTCTGCTTCACTTCAGGCCCAGAGCAATGAGCCAGCTGACCATGGACTGAAACTTCTGCAACTATGAGCCAAAATAAATCTTTTCTTCTCTAAGTTGTTCTTGTCAGGTATTTTGGTCACAAGGATGAAAAGCTGAGTAACACACTTCATGACAGAAATTTGGCTGTAAAAGACCTTATATCTGGCTCACTACAATGAAATCCTAATCTGCTTATTATTTTGGGAAGGTTCAAAGACTACAATATGCAAAGAAAACCTTTAAATCTTTTTTTTTTTAACCTTTTGTTTTTTACCTTTAAATCTCAGATTGGTTGTTTAGCAAGTCTGATTACAAGGAAGAAGAGAGCAATAGAATTCCAGATCACAGTTTCTTCCCTCAGGGTATTTAAAAAAAATCTATTTTGAATAAATATTTTAAAGAGAGACAATTATTTTGCTTTGGTTGGGAAATTATGTCAATGCAGCTTTTAAAAACTTTTCCTCCTTTTTTTCTATTGTGCAACTATAACTTGCAACTTTGTTCTTTCCAACTTAATCAGTTTTATTTTCCTTTATGGAATTCTAATCATGTGCTACCATGTTCTGATCAGAACTTTTACTTTTCTTTCTGTGATCCTTCCAGATCACTTCATGAAATTTGAACCCTGACTTTTTCAGACTGTAAATAAAGATTTTTCTCTATCAGAAAGGAATTAATGTGTATTTTATATTAATACTGATTTTCAATTTAAATGACTCTTTAAGGAGTCCATACAAGTGGTTGTAAAATGACTTAGTGTGATTTGGTCTACTTGGAATTACCTTCGGGATTAATTTATTTGCTTATATTTGTCTTTATAAATATTTGATGGTGATGGTGTTTAGAAGTCACATAGGTGCTACATAATTTGAGAGAAATATTTTAACATCACATGTCATTTTTTCCACCTATGGATGCAAGATGCTTGACATTTTGTTTTTTCTCAGAATTCTAACAGTTTTTTTTTTTTATTTTTTTAATTTTTTTACGTTTACATAGGGTAATGATGTTTCTTTTTTTCCCTTCCCCCCCACCCCTCCCACCATTTTCCCTTTATACAGTCCTTCTTTCCTTCATTCTTACCGCTCTCCTTAGCCTAACTCTAAACCTAATGCTAACCCCTCCCACCCCCATTATATGTCCTCATCCGCTTATCAGCGAGATCATTCGTCCTTTAGTTTTTTGAGATTGGCTTATCTCACTTAGCATGATATTCTCCAATTTCGACCATTTGCCTACAAATGCCATAATTTTATCATTCTTCATTGT
Source organism: Sciurus carolinensis (assembly GCF_902686445.1). Classification (NCBI taxonomy): domain Eukaryota; kingdom Metazoa; phylum Chordata; class Mammalia; order Rodentia; family Sciuridae; genus Sciurus; species Sciurus carolinensis. The sequence goes on from NC_062213.1 coordinate 82,233,001, forward strand.
GGAGTAATATTCCATTGTATAAATATGCCACAGTTTCTTTATCCATTCATCAACTGAAGGGCATCTAGGTTGGTTCCACAATCTGGCTATGGTGAATTGAGCAGCAATGAACATTGATGTGGCTGTATCTCTGTAGTATGCTGATTTTAAGTCCTTTGGGTATAGACCAAGGAGTGGGATAGCTGGGTCAAATGGTGGTTCCATTCCAAGCTTTCTGAGGAATCTCCACACTGCTTTCCAGAGTGGCTGCACTAATTTGCAACCCCACCAGCAATGTATGAGTGTTCCTTTTTCACCACATCCTCGCCAACACCTATTGTTGCTTGTGTTCTTGATAATCGCCATTCTAATTGGGGTGAGATGAAATCTTAGGGTAGTTTTGATTTGCATTTCTCTTATTACTAGGGATGTTGAACATTTTTTCATATATCTGTTGATTACTTGTACATCTTCTTCTGTGAAGTGTCTGTTCATTTCCTTAGCCCATTTGTTGATTGGATTATTTGTATTCTTCGTGTAGAGTTTTTTGAGTTCTTTATAGATTCTGGAAATTAGCGCTCTATCTGAGGTATGGTTGGCAAAAATATTCTCCCACTCTGTAGGATCTCTCTTCACATTTCTGATAGTTTCCTTTGCTGAGAGAAAGCTTTTTAGTTTGAATCTATCCCAGTTGTTGATTTTTGCTTTTATTTCTTGTGCTATGGGAGTCCTGTTAAGGAAGTCTGATCCTAAGCCAATAAGTTGAAGATTTGTACCTACTTTTTCTTCTATAAGATGCAGGGTCTCTGGTCTGATTCCAAGGTCCTTGATCCATTTTGAGTTGACTTTTGTGTAGGGTGAGAGATAGGGGTTTAGTTTCATTCTATTGCATATGGTTTTCCAGTTTTCCCAGCACCATTTGTTGAAGAGGCTATCTTTTCTCCATTGCATATTTTTGGAACCTTTGTCTAGTATGAGAAAATTGTATTTATTTGGGTTTGTGTCCATGACCTCTATTCTGTACCATTGATCTACCTGTCTATTTTGGTACCAATACCATGCCGTTTTTGTTACTATTGCTTTGTAGTAGAGTTGAAGATCTGGTATTGCAATACCCCCTGCTTCGCTCTTGCTACTGAGGATTGCTTTAGCTATTCTAGGTTTTTTATTCTTCCAGATGAATTTCATAATTGCTTGCTCTATTTCTGCAAGGTACATCATTGGGATTTTAATTGGAATTGCATTGAATCTGTATAGCACTTTAGGTAGTATAGCCATTTTGACGATATTAATTCTGCCTATCCAGGAACATGGGAGATCTTTCCATCTTCTAAGGTTTTCTTGAATTTCTTTCTTTAGTGTTCTGTAGTTCTCATTGTAGAGGTCTTTCACCTCTTTTGTGAGATTGATTCCCAAGTATTTTATTTTTTTCGATGCTATTGTGAATGGGGTAGTTTTCCTAATTTCTCTTTCTGAAGATTCATCACTTATGTATAAAAATGCATTGGATTTATGAGCATTGATCTTGTAACCTGCTACTTTACTGAATTCACTTATGAGTTCTAAAAGTTTTCTGGTGGAATTTCCAGGTTCCTCTAAATATATAATCATGTCATCAGCGAACAGGGATAGTTTGAGTTCTTCTTTTCCTATTCGTATCCCTTTAATTTCTTTGGTTTGTCTGATTGCTCTGGCTAGAGTCTCAAGGACGATGTTGAATAGAAGTGGTGAAAGAGGGCATCCCTGCCTTGTTCCAGTTTTTAGGGGGAACGCTTTCAGTTTTTCACCATTTAGAATGATATTAGCCATGGGCTTAGCGTAGATTGCCTTTATAATGTTTAGGAATGTTCCCACTACCCCAATTTTTTCTAGTGTTTTGAGCATGAAGGGATGCTGTATTTTATCGAATGCTTTTTCTGCATCTATTGAAATAATCATGTGATTCTTAACTTTAAGTCTGTTGATATGGTGAATGACATTTATTGATTTCCGAATGTTGAACCAACCTTGCATCCCTGGGATAAAACCCACTTGATCGTGGTGCACTATCTTTTTAATATATATTTGTATGCGATTTGCTAAAATTTTGTTGAGAATTTTTGCATCGATGTTCATTAAGGATATTGGTCTGAAATTTTCCTTCCTCGATGTGTCTCTGTCTGGTTTAGGTATCAGGGTGATATTGGCTTCATAGAACGAGTTTGGGAGGGTTCCCTCCTCTTCTATTTCATGGAATAGTTTGAGGAGTATTGGAATGAGCTCTTCTTTAAAGGTTTTGTAGAACTCGGCTGAGAACCCATCTGGTCCTGGACTTTTCTTTGTTGGTAGGCTTTTGATGACCTCTTCTATTTCATTGCTTGAAATTGGTTTATTTAGGTTGTGTATGTCCTCCTCGTTCAGTTTAGGTAATTCATATGTCTCCAGAAATTTGTTGATGTCTTCGAGGTTTTCTGTTTTGTTGGAGTATAGATTTTCGAAATAGCTTCTAATTATGTTTTGTATTTCACTCGTGTCTGTTGTGATGTTTCCTTGTTCATTCCGAATTTTAGTAATTTGAGTTTTCTCCCTCTTTCTCTTTGTTAGTGTGGCTAAGGGTTTATCAATTTTATTTATTTTTTCAAAGAACCAACTATTTATTTTGTTATTTTTTCCAATTGTTTCTTTTGTTTCTATTTCGTTGATTTCGGCTCTGATTTTAACTATTTCCTGTCTTCTACTACTTTTGGTATTGGTCTGCTCTTCTTTTTCTAGCGCTTTGAGCTGTAGTGTTAAGTCGTTTATTTGTTGATTTCTACTTCTTTTTTTGAATGCACCCCATGAAATAAATCTTCCTCTAAGTACTGCTTTCATAGTGTCCCAGAGATTTTGATATGATGTGTCTTTGTTCTCGTTTACTTCTAAGAATTTTTTTATTTCCCTCCTGATGTCTTCTGTTATCCATTCATCGTATAATAGTGTATTATTTAGTCTCCAAGTATTGGAGAAGTTTCTGTTTTTTATTCTGTCGTTTATTTCTAATTTCAATCCATTATGATCTGATAGAGTACAAGGTAGTATCTCTATCTTCTTGTATTTGCTAACAGTAGCTTTGTGGCATAAAATATGGTCTATTTTAGAGAAGGATCCATGTGCTGTTGAGAAGAAAGTGTATTCGTTCTTTGTTGGATGGTATATTCTATATATGTCTGTTAAGTCTAAATTGCTGATTGTGTTGTTGAGATCTATAGTTTCTTTATTCAATTTTTGTTAGGACGATCTATCCAGTGGTGAGAGAAGTGTGTTAAAATCGCCTAGTATTATTGTGTTGTGGTCTATTTGATTTCTGGAATTGAGAAGGATTGGTTTGACGTACGTGGATGAGCCAATGTTCGGGGCATAGATATTTATGATTGTTATGTCTTGCTGATTTATGCTTCCCTGAAGCAGCATGTAATGTCCTTCTTTATCCCTTCTGACTAGTTTTGGTTTGAAGTCCACATTATCTGAGATGAGGATGGATACTCCAGCTTTTTTGCTGTGTCCGTGTGCATGGCATGTTTTTCCCCATCCTTTCACCTTTAGTCTATGGGTGTCTCTTTCTATGAGGTGAGTCTCTTGCAGGCAGCATATTGTTGGATTTTTCTTTTTAATCCAATCTGCCAGTCTGTGTCTTTTGATTGATGAATTCAGGCCATTAACATTCAGGTTAATTATTTTGATATGATTTGTATTCCCAGTCAATTGACTCATATTTGTTTTTGACAGGATTTGGTTTCTCCTTTATTTGGCTATTCCTTTAGGCTAGCACCTCCTGTTGCTGATTTGCATCGTTGTTTTTCATCTCTTCCTCATGGAATATTTTGCTGAGAATGTTCTGTAATGCTGGCTTTCTTTTTGTAAATTCCTTTAGCTTTTGTTTATCATGGAAGGATCTTATTTCATCGTCAAATTTGAAGGTAAGTTTTGCTGGGTATAAGATTCTTGGTTGGCATCCATTTTCTTTCAGGCCTTGGTAAATGTTGTTCCAGGCCCTTCTGGCTTTTAGGGTCTGGATTGAAAAATCTGCTGATATTCTTATTGGTTTCCCTCTGAATGTAATTTGATTCTTTTCTCTCGCGGCCTTTAAAATTCTGTCTTTATTTTGTATGTTAGGTATTTTCATAATAATGTGCCTTGGTGTGGGTCTGTTGTAATTTTGTATGTTTGGAGTTCTATAAGCCTCTTGTATTTGGTTTTCCATTTCGTTCTTCAGATTTGGGAAATTTTCTGATATTATTTCATTGAATAGATTGTTCATTCCTTTGGTTTGTTTCTCTAAGCCTTCCTCAATCCCAATAATTCTTAAATTTGCCTTTTCATGATATCCCATAATTCTTGTAGATTCTGTTCATGATTTCTTACCATCTTCTCTGTTGGGCCAACTTTGTTTTCAAGATTAAATAATTTGTCTTCAATGTCTGAGGTTCTGTCTTCCAGGTGCTCCATTCTATTGGTTATGCTTTCTATGGAGTTTTTAACTTGATTTATTGTTTCCTTCATTTCAAGGATTTCAGTTTGGTTTTTTTTCAGTATCTCTAACTCTTTATTGAAATGATCTCTTGCTTCCCGTATTTGGTTTTAACTGTTGATTGGTGCGATCATTTAATGCCTGCATTTGCTCTTTCATCTCCTCCTTCAATGCCTGCATTTGCTCTTTCATCTCCTCATTTGCTTCCCTGATCGTTTTAATTTCGTACATTCTGAACTCCCTTTCTGACATTTCTTCTGCTGTGCTGTCATTGGGTTTTATTGATGTAGTATCTAGGTTTGTTTGGGACATTTTCTTCCCTTGTTTTCTCATATTGGTCAGTTGTCAGTGGGACCCTGAGATATTGCAGTTTTCCGCTATTGGCTTATAGTGTCCCGGTAGATTTCCAGTGTATCACCTCTCAGCCTTCAGTAGCCTGATGTCTTGGAGGAATCTGATAAAGCAGCTCATCCGAAGAAAACTGCCCCTAGCCCCCTACTGGTTCCATGATTTGGAACTGGCTCTGTGCTGAAATGCTCTCACTGTGGGCCTGCACCGTGCAGCTGGCCGTGTGGGAGGAGCTCACTGCCGGAGTGTGGAAGGCTACCTTGGGAAGACTCTAGCTGCCCTGCCCGGCTCCAATAAGCCACCTCTATCTGGGCCTGCCCCCCGGGCCGAGCTTTACCCAGTGGGCAGACTCACCCGTGGCTCTATTTCAGTCCGAGTCTCTCAATGCCTCCCCTTCTTAACTCCTGGGTTCTGGAGCGACAGGGGGTGCAGTCTCCCTCTAGGCCGCCATCTTGGATCGCCCCGAGAAGAGAGCCTGCAGCCGGAGTGGGCAGAGCCGCCTGAAGAGGTGTCTGGCTGCCCTGCCCTGATCCCAGAGGCTGTTTGCGGATCGAGGCTCTCCGTTGGTTCGGGGGCTTGTGGCTGGTTCTATGTAGAAAGTCTCTCACTGGGCGGTCAGCTCCGAGAGGCTAGCCTTGAACGGCACCGCCCACCGCAGGGGTCCAGACTACTTGGGGAAGTCTCTGGCTGCCCTGTCTGGACCCTGAATCTGCTTGCGTGCCAGAGTACGCTGAGCTGCAGTGGCTCCGGGACTCGGAGCTTGTTCTGGTCAGAAAGGTTCTCACCAGCGGGCCAGTTCCATTCCGAGAACCTGGAGAAGCTGGCTGTGTGGGCGGGGCCCACCGCCGGAGTGCGCAGGGCTGCCTGTGGATGACTCTAGCTGCCCTGCCCGGCTCCGATAAGCCACCTCTATCTGGGCCTGCCCCCCGGGCCGAGCTTTACCCAGTGGGCAGACTCACCCGTGGCTCTATTTCAGTCCGAGTCTCTCAATGCCTCCCCTTCTTAACTCCTGGGTTCTGGAGCGACAGGGGGTGCAGTCTCCCTCTAGGCCGCCATCTTAGATCGCCTCTAACAGTTTTTGATACAGTAGGCTTTATCAATGGAAACAGAAGTTGGGCAAATTATGTGAGCATAATAACCTGGAACTTGTGCATCTAACTGAAAGAAAATGTTGTTTTTCTACCATATAGCTTCATTCTTGGGTACCTTTGGTAATTTTTCAGGTTTCTATGAACTAAATTTTATTATCATTATATTTTCCAGGATTTAAGGATGTCTAAAACATGGAAGCAACTTTTCATAGTAATTACTTAAAATTTAAATAATTAAACCCATTATTTAATTATTCATTGTATAACTTTTAAAAGTATCTTTTAAATAGTCTTCTTGATTAAACATATGGTAATGGATATAATGATGATAATCAAATGTAAATGACTGCTGTATCTTGACTAGTTGCATATTTGGGTTTGAAACAACCCCTTAACTCTGACTTTCCAACTGGTAACTCTGGAGCCTTTTTATTCCCTGGGTCAGATCTGATTTTAATAATGCTGAGTCCATTTTAAAAAAAGGAAGATTTATGTGTATCAGAAAGGCATAATAAGGTAGAAGGGGCTTCTAATCTCCACTTTTCATTTGACCTTTTTAAGTTTGGCAATTATATTTATATTTTCAATTGTTGTGTGTGATAGTTTATTTTAGTACATACTAATTCTAAGACTTGGATGTAGCTTAGTGGTAGGGCACTTTCCTACCATATGTAAGACCCTGGGTTTGATTTTCAATATCATGAAAAGAGAAAAAGAAGAAAAAATAAAAGAGAAAGAAAAAAGAAAAGAAACATAATATTTCTATTCAGCAGACCCATAACAGCCTATAAGAACCAAAGTATAAATTTCTATGGTTAACATAAAATGATCAGGACAAGAATACTATTTTCAGTAGAAATGTGAAAATGCTACATTCAAGGCAATGTTACTAAAACAATTTTGGTAATAAATACTTCCCTCATGGCCAAAGTGGGAAAAAGTAAAAAAATGGACCTGATTTACGATAGTTTGTCTCTACTTTTGGGTCAGATTCATTTCTTTTTTCAAGGTCCAGGTCCAGCAGGTACCCTGAGTAGCAAACCCTCAATTGCTAAGTGTGGACTGCAGTTCTTTCACTCAGCCCCTGGGGTTATATGATCTTCAGAGTCATTTCCGACTAACTTTATGCTTCTGTGGTTGACGGCATTCTGGCAAGGAAAAGGAAAGCATTCTATCTGTGTGGATTTATCTTAATTGCTAGTTTCAAATACTGTAAGCATACTCTTTGGTAGCTCTTTTCAAAATGGGAAAGAAAGAAAACATGTGCAAGAGCAAAAGAAACACAACCACAGGATCTAAGATGGTGAATAGAGGGAGGCTGCATTCCTTGCTGCTCTGCGACTTGGGGTTCAAGCAGAGGAAATACTGTCTCTCTGTGAGACAGCACTTTCTGCCCACTGAGCCCCAATTCTTTGACCCGTGTTTGTCCCCTTCGATCATCAGCCCTTTGCCAGTATATCACCTGCCTTTCATGGGCAGATCGTTTGCTGACTGCCACCAACTTAATGCCAGTTGCCTGTTTGCCTACCTTTTGCCTGCCCATCTCCAGCCACTAGCCTGCCAATGCTGCCACCTGATGTCCACCTGCAGACTGCCTAGGGAACACCCACTGCTGTTGCTGACTGGAAGTCCATTTTTAGGTTACCCGCGGGTTTTTGTTACACGTGGCTGCTGCCATCTTGGGATACTGGCCAGGGCCTGGGAGCCCAGGGTTAAGGGGCCTGCAGGTTTACTGCTGCCACCCCGCCATCTTGGGTCACAACCGCCTCAGTCTGGGGACACTGGTCAGGATCAGGAAATACATTGTCTGGTTACCTGCAGGCGTGGTTGCAACGGAGGTCTTCCTGCTGGATGTGCTGGTGGCTGCCATCTAGTGGCTTCTTTGCAGAGTTGCTGCTTTGTGTGAATGCATGCCTGTTGGTCTCTCTGCAAGTTGGAATGGCATTGAGATTGTGGGACTGCATCAAGGCAGAGCCTGGGGAATCTGAAGCCCAGGCCAGTCAGATTGCAGCTGGGTCTGCATGGGCCCGAATGGGCTTGACAAGTCCATAGAAAGCTGGATGCTGGGGGCAGTTCCCTGGGAGAACATAGGTTGGAGAAACTGGAGAAAACTGGGCTCTCTCCAGCTCAGTGAGTCCTGAAGTGTTAGGGGACGGAAGGGGCCTGCTACAACAGGTGGGAAGATGTGAGGGCATCTTGCTATTGACTCGCTCAGCCAATCAGTCCAGCACCCACTGGACTGGAGCTATCATTAAACTTCAGACAAGCCCCCTATTGGTGGAGAAGGGAAACTGAAAATGTTGAAAGCCAATGGAAGCAATCGGTAATTTTCCATAGACTTTCCTTTTTTTCCTTTTTTTCCCCTTTCTCTCTCACACCTGTACCATCTTTGAATCCAAATATTTTTCATGCATCAATTAATTGAAGAGGGGGAAATCTGAATAGTATATAGCAGTTTGGTTGTGTATTCTTATATTTTTGCTTTCTTTATACCTTTACTTTTATCTTTTAAAAAATCTGTATATATTTTTTTCTGTCTTATCTTTCTCCCTGGATTCTTTTTCTCAATTTTCTCATACTAATAGCCAACCTCTATTAATTCTGCCTTCACTCTTACTATAAATTTTTACCTCTATTTTCTCTCTTTCTCCCTCATAAACATCATACCCTACACTACTTCTGGTTCCTCTTTGTCCATCATTTGAAATGGTAAATCCTTTTAACAAACTTACTGTTTTTTATTGTAGACAATAATTGAACACATTATTTCTGTTTATTATAACAAAACTATAGATATATTTAGGAACTATTCAGTTTAAAGTTGTATATTGTTTTCAAGGGTGTGTTAATATGGGTTTCCCCCTTATATTTGATGTACTGGAAGCCTTAAGGGATTCTATAAAGATTACAGAGTAGAAACTGTACTGCCCCAGATTCATACCACTAAATGGGAAGATACACAAGCAACAAAAAACAAGGGAACAAAGAACCTCAAACAAACCAAGATATTCCAACAACAGAATCTGCAGACAACACAGTAGAAGAAATGTCAGAGAATAGAATGTATATAGTTAAGCTGATCTGCAAAGTAAAGGATATTATGAGGAGTGAAATCAAAGAGAAAGTACAGGAAGTGAAAGATCACTTCAACAAAGAATTAGAGATTGTGGGGAAAAAAAAGCAGAAATCCTCAAAATGAAGGAATCAATAAACCAAATTAAAAAATCAACAGAAAACATCACCAACAGACAAGACCACTTGGAAGACAGAATATCAGGCAATGAAGACAAAATATATATACTCTTGAAAATAAAGTCAATTGCAGAGAGGAGATGATAAGAAACCATGAACAGAAATTCCAAGAGGGTGATATTTAGTTTCATAGAATGAGTTTGGCAGGGTTCTTTCCTTTTCTATTTCCAGGAATACTTTGAGAAGTATTGGAATGAGTTCTTCTTTGAAGGCCTTGTAGAACTCGGCTGAGAATTCTTCTGGTCCTGGGCTTTTCTTGGTTGGTAGGCTTTTGATGGCTTCTTCTATTTCATTGCTTGATATTGATCTGTTTAAATTGTGTATGTCCTCCTGGTTCAGTTTGGGAGGATCATATGTCTCTAGAAATTTGTTGATGCCTTCAGTATTTTCTATTTTGTTGGAATATAGATTTTCAAAGTAGCTTCTCATTATGTTATGTATTTCGGTGGTGTTCATCATGATATTTCCTTTTTCATCACGAATTTTAGTAATTTGAGTTTTCTCTCTCCTTCTCATTGTTAATGTGGGTCAGGATTTGTCTATTTTGTTTACTTTTTCAAAGAACAAACTTTTTGTTTTGTCAATGTTTTGAATTGTTTCTTTTGTTTCAATTTTATTGATTTCAGCTCTGATTTTAATTATTTCCTGTCTTCTACTACTTTTGGTGTTGTTCTGTTCTTCTTTTTCTAGGGCTTTGAGCTATAATGTTAGGCTATTTAATTGTTGACTTTTTATTCTTTTCTTGAATGCACTCCATGCAATGAATTTTCCTCTTAGTACCGCTTTCATAGTGTCCCAGAGATTTTGATATGTTGCATTGTCGTTCTCATTTACCTCTAAGATTTTTTATCTCCTCCCTAATGTTTTCTGTTATCTATGCCTCATTCAATAGCATATTATTTAGTCTCCAGGTGTTGGAGTAATTTCTGTTTTTTATTTGTCATTGATTTCTAATTTCATTCCATTACGATCAGAAAATTTTAGACCAATATCTTTGATGAATATAGATGCAAAAATCCTTAACAAAATCCTGGAAAACCACATCCAAAAACATATTAAGAAGATAGTGCACCATGATCAAGTGGGGTGCATCCTGGGACTGCAAGGTTGGTTCAATATTCGTAAATCAATAAATGTAATCCATCATATCAATAGACTTAAGGTTAAGAATCATGTGGTTATTTCAATTGATGCAGAAAAAACGTTTGACAAAATACAGCACCCATTCATACTTAAAAACACTGGAAAGAATAGGGATAGGAGGAACATACTTCAATATTGTAAAGGCTATTTATGCTAAGCCCACGACCAATATCATTCTTTTTTTTTTTATAGTTTTTTTTATTGTTAAGCTGCAACATACATGGTTTATTACAACAAAAAACATTTAATCAAGTGAAAATAAACTGAACAATCAACAAATAAACACTCAAAACAAAATATTTTCCATTGGAAACATGTTAAAATGAATACAGGGCTTTGTTACCATCTTACTGCAATTTTTTTTATGTGTTACTAGCCTACATACCCCATGTTTTCTGTAAGCATGCAGATGTGAATGGAAGTTTGAATGATTAAATACATGAAAAGTCCATTTACTGCAGAGAATCATTTCATAAGGCAGCCACACGGGGTTTAGAGAACAAAATCACTCAAGAAATTCTCCACGTATTTAGGTTCATTTTAGAATCCATGAACCTTAAACTGCTCCTCCTTGACAATGCCAACCTCCAAGAGAAACTGAAAAATTTTTTTCTTTGGTCACCTTGAAGTTGAATAACCTCACCATATTCAGGATGTTCAATCACAGTACCATTACAAATTTCTTTTTGAAAGCTTTCACAGGTTTCTTTTTGTCATACTCATCTGCAATGCCCTGAACTGTCAGTGTCTTTCTGCTGTTCTGTTGCTGGATTCTTACATGAATGTAATCCTCAGTCCCTGCCAGGAGTAAGTTGTCACCCTTGGTTGCATCAGCAAAGGGGTCGAAAGATCGGGGGTTCTGGATAGTGGACATGCGACACTAGTGTGAGGCCAGTGAGGGGATAAAATTGCTGTGGGGCCCTCCTGGATCAATGAGTCAGGAGGCTGCAATGGCGAGAAGACCGAGAGAATTGAGGCAGCGTGGTACCGGGCTGGCTTCCCCAACATCATTCTTAATGGAGAAAACCTGAAAGCATTCCCTTTAAAAACTAGAACAAGACAGGGATGCCCTCTTTCACCACTTCTATTCAACATCATCCTTGAAATGCTAGCCAGAGCAATTAGACAGACTAAAGAAATTAAAGGGATATGAATAGGAAAAGAGGAACTCAAGCTGTCAGTATTTGCTGATGACGTGATTCTCTATTTAGAGGATCCAAAAAACTCCACCAGAAAATGTCTAGACCTCATAAATGAATTCAGCAAATAGCAAGACATAAAATCAACATGCATAAATCTAAAGCATTTTTATACATAAGCAATGAAATATCTGAAAGGGAAATGAGGGAAACAACTCCATTTGCAATAGCCTCAAAAAAACCAAACCAAAATAAAACAAAACAGGAAAACCAAAAAACAAACAAACAAACAAAAACACCAAACTTGGGAATCCATCTAACCAAATAGGTGAAAGATCTCTACAATGAAAACTACAGAACATTAAAGAGAGAAATTGAAGAAGACCTTAGAAGATGGAAAGATCTCCCATGTTCTTGGACAGGCAAAATTAATATTATCAAAATGGCCATACTTCCAAAGGCGCTATACAGATTTAATGCAATTCCAGTTAAAATCCCTATGACATTTCTCATAGAAACAGGAAAGGCAATCATGAAATTTGTCTGAAAGAAAAAAAGACCCAGAATAACCAAAGCAATCCTGGGCAGGAAGAGTGATGCAGGAGGTATCACAATACCAGACTTTAAAATCTAATATAGAGCAATAGTAACAAAAATGGCATGGTATTGACACCAAAATAGACAGGTAGACCAATGGTACAGGATAGAAGACACGGAGACATACCCACATGAGTACAGTTATCTCATACTAGACAAAGGTGCCAAAAACTTACAATGGAGAAAAGATAACCTCTTCAACAAATGGTGCTGGGAAAACTGGAAATTCATATGCAGTAAAATGAAACCCTATCTCTCACCCTGTACAAAACTCAACTCAAAATGGATCAAGGATCTAGGAAGTAGACCTGAGACCCTTCACCAAATAGAAGAAAATGTAGGCCTGAATCTCCATTATGTTGACTTAGGACCAGACTTCCTTAACAAGACCCCCATAGCACAAGAAATAAAAGCAAAAATCAATAAATGGGATAGATTCAAACTAAAAAGTTTTTTTCTCAGCACAGGAAACAATCAATAATGTGAAAAGAGAACTTACAGAGTGGGAAAAAATCTTTTCCACACACACCACAGACAAAGCACTAATGTCCAAAGTTTATAAAGAACTTAAAAAACTTTACACCAAAAATACAAAGAACCCAATTAGTAAATGGACTAAGGAAATGGGCAGACACTTCACAGAAGATATACAGGTGATCAACAAATATATGAAAAAGTGTTCATCATCCCTAGTAATTAGAGAAATACAAATTAAAACCACCATGAGATTTCATCTAACTCTAATTAGAATGGCTATTATTAAGAACACAAGCCATAAGTGTTGGTGTGGATGTCGTGGAAAAGGCACACTCATACATTGCTGGTGGGGTTGCAAATTAGTGCAGTCACTCTGGAAAGCAGTGTGGAGATTCCTTAGAAAACTTGGAATGAAACCACCATTTGACCCAGCTATCCCACTCCTTGGCCTATACCCAAAGGACTTAATATCAGCACGCTGCAGTGATGCAACCACATCAATGTTCATAGCTGCTCAATTCACAATAGCTAGATTGTGGAACCAACCTAGATGCCTTTCAATTGATGAATGGATAAAGAAACTGTGTTATAGATACACAACGGAATATTACTCAGTCATAAAGAAGAATAAAATTATGGTATTTGCAGGTAAATGGATGAAGTTGGAAAATATCATGCTAACTGAAATAGGCCAAGCCCAAAAAACCAAAGGCCGAATGTTTTCTCTGATAAGTGGATGATGATATATAATTAGGGGGAGTGGTGGGGGAAAAAGAAGAATGCAGGAACTTTGGATGGTGTAGAGGAAAATGGGGTGGATGGGGGTGGGGGACAGAAAGATAGTAGAATGAAACAGACAGTATGACCCTATGTATATGTATGATTACATGAATGGTGTGAATCTACATTGTGTACAACCACAGAAATGAAAAGTTGTACCCCATTTGTGTACAATGAATCAAAATTCAGTCTGTAAAAATAAAAAAGATTTTAATAAAAAAAAGAAATTCCAAGAAATATGGGTTAACATAAAAAGACAAAATTTAAGAGTTATTGGAATAGATAAAGATGTGGAGATACAAACCAAAGGAATGCATGATATTTTCAATGATATCAAAAAATTTCCCAAATCTAAAGAATAAAATGGAAATCAACTACAAGAGGCTTACAGGACCCCAAATGTACAAAACTATAGCAGACCCTTGCTACAGCACATTGTAATGAGAATGACTGACACAGGATAAGGATAGAATTTTAAAGATTTCAAGAAAAAATATCTAATTACACATAGGGGGAAACCAGTTAGGATTTTCAGCTGATTTTTCAACTCAGAGACTCAATACCAGAAGATCCTGACAACATATATCAAATTCTGAAAGAAAATGGATGCCAATTAAGAATTTTATATCCAGCAAAACTAAGCTTCAGATTTGAAGATGAAATAAAAACCTTCCATGACAAAGTACAAAGAATTCACAACTACCAAGCCTTCACTATAGAACAAAATATTTCATGAGGAGGAAATGAAAAAAAAAAAAAAAAAAAAGAAAGAAAACCAGCAAAGGGAAGACACTAAAGGAAAAGTCAATCAAAGGAGAAACTAAGTCAAGTTAAAAACCAAATATAAACCCAAATAACTAAGAATACAAATCTTTTCTCAATAATACAAATCTTTTCTCAATAATAACCCTGAATGTTAATGGCCTCAACTCATCAATTGAGAGACATAGACTGGCAGCTTGGATCAAAAAAAGAAAAAAAGACCCAATAATATGCTATCTTCAAGAGACTTATCTCTTAGGAAAAGATATTCATAGACTGAAGGTGAAAGATTAGGAAAAAACATATTGCTAATATGGACTTTGTAAACAAGAGGGGGTTTCCAACCTATATCAGATAAGTAGACTTCAAACCAAAGTTAGTAAGAAGGGATAAAGAAGGACATTTCATACTGCCTAAGGGAATCATACACCAACAAGACATAACAATCGTAATTATATATGCCCCAAACAATGGAGAATATACATACATCAAAAAGCCCTTCTCAATTTCAAGAATCAAATAGACCAGAATACAATAATACTGGGTAACTTTAAGACACCTCTCTCACCACTGAATGGATCTTCCAAACAAAAGCTAAACAAAGAAACTATAGGACTAAATGATACAATCAATAATTTAGACTTAATGGACATATATGGAGTATTTCATTCATCATCAATTGAATGCACTTTCTTCTCAGCAGCACATGGATCCTTTTCTAAAATAACCCATATGTTATGCCACAAAGCAACTCTCAGCAAATACAAAAAAATAGAGATACTACCTAGCATTCTATCAGATCATAATGGAATGAAACTAGAAATCAACGATAAAATAAAAAATAGAAGTTACTCCAACATCTAAAGAGTAAATAACATGCTGTTGAGTGATTAATGGATAGCAGTAGAAATCAAGGAGGAAATAATAATTACTTAGGGGTAAATAAGAACACCAATACAACACATCAAAATCTCTGGGACACTATGAAGGCAGTGCTTAGAGGAAAGTTCATTGCATTGAGCTCATTCATTAAAAGATTAAAAAGTCAATAAATAAATGATCTAACATTATATCTCAAAGCCCTAGAAAGAGAAGAATAAACCAATAGCAAAAGCACAAGAAGACAGGAAATAATTAAAATCAGAGCAGATATCAATGAAGTTGAAACAAAAGAAAAATTCAAAAAATTGACAAAATGAAGGGTTGGTTCTTTGAAAGAACAAATGAAATTGATAAACCCTAAGCCACACTAACAAAAAGAAAGAGAGAGAAACCCAAATTGCTAAAACTCATGATGATATAGAAATTATCATGACAGACACTACTGAAATACAGAAGATTAGAAACTATCTTGAAAATTTATAATCCAATAAAATAAAAAAATCTCAAAGATATCAACAAATTTCTGGAGACATGCGAACTACCCAAACTAAATCAAGAAGATATACATAATGTAAACAGTTCAATTTCAAGCAATGAATTTGAAGATGCCATCAATAACCTACCAACCAAGAAAAGTCCAGGACCAGACAGATTCTCAGCCGAGTTCTACAAGACCTTCAAGGAAGAAATAACATAAATATTCCTTAAATTATTCCATGAAATAGAAAAGGAGGGAACCCTTCCAAACTCATTCTATGAGGCTAGTATTACCCTGATACCAAAACCAGACAAAGACCCACCAAGGAAAGAAAACTTCAGCCCAATATTCCTGAAGAACATAGACACAAAAATTCTCAACAAAATTCTGGTAAATCACTACAAAAGCACATTAAAAAGATATTGCACCAATATCAAGTGGGGTTCATCCCAAGGATGGAAAGTTGGTTCAAAATATGAAAATCAATAAAGATAATTCAGCACATCAATAGATCAAAAGACAAGAATCATATGATCATCTCAATAGATGCAGAAAAAGCATTTGTCAAGATATAGCACCTCTTCATGTTTAAAACATTAAAAACTAGGGATAGTAGGAACATACCTCAGCATTGTAAAAGTTATCTATGCTAAATCTAAGGCCAAAATCATTCTAAATGGGGATAAATTGAAAGCATTCCCCCTAAATACTGAAACAAAACAGAGATGTCCTCTTTCACCACTTTTATTCATCATTGTCCTTGAAATCCTAGCCAGAGCAATTAGAGAGAACAAAGAAATTAAAGGGATATGAATAGGAAAAATGAACTCAAACTATCACAATTTGCCAATGACATGATTCTATATTTAGAAGATCCAGAAAACTCTGCAAGAAAACTTCTAGAACTAATAAGTGAATTCAGCAGAGTAGCAGGATATAAAATCAATACCCATAAATCAAACATGTTTCTATACATCAGTGATGAAATAGAAATTAAGAAAACTACCACATTCACAATAGCCTCAAAAACAAAACAACAAAACAAAACAAAATAAAACAAAAAACCTTGGGAATCAATCTAACAAAAGAGGTGAAAGACCTCTACAATGAAAACTACAGAATACTAAAGAAAGAAATTGAGGAATACCTTAGAAAATGGAAAGATCTCCCATGCTCTTGGATAGGCAGACTTAATATTGGCAAAATGGCCATTCTACCAAAACTGTTATACAGATTAATGCAATTCCTATTAAAATCCCAATGACATTCCTCATAGAACTAGAAAAAACATTCATGAAATTCATTCGGAAAATATGAGACCCAGAATAGCCAAAGAAATCCTTAGCAAAGCAGGAAGCATCATAATACCAGACCTCAAACTATACTACAGAGCAATAGTAACAAAAATGGCATGGTATTGGCACCAAAACAGACATGTAGATCAATGGTACAGAATAGAAGGCACAGAGACAAATCCACATAAATACAGTTATCTCTTACTAGACAAGGGTGCCAAAAACATATATTGCAGAAAAGATAGACTCTTCAACAAATGGAGCTGGGAAAACTGGAAACTCATATGTAGCAAAATGAAATTAAACCTCTATCTCTCACTCTGCACAAAAATCAGCTAAAAATGGATTAAAGACTTAGGCACTAGAACAGAGACTCTGTATCTCAAAGAAGAAAAAGTAGGACCAAATCTCCACCATGTCGACTTAGGAACTGATTTCCTTAACAAGACTCTTAATGCAAAAGAAGTAAAATCAAGAATCAATAAGTGAGATGGACTAAAAAGTTTCTTCTCAGCAAAAGAAACAATTAATAATGTGAAGAGAGAGCCTGCATAATGGGAGAAAATCTTTACCACACACCTCAGACAGAGCAAGAATCTCCAGGATATATAAAGAACTCAAAAAACTTAACACCAAAAAAATAAATATCATAATCAATAAATGGGTTAAGGAACTGAACAGATACTTCACAGAAGAAGAAATAAAATTGATCAACAAACACATTAAAAAATGTTCATCAGAGCTGGGGAGATAGCTCAGTTGGTAGAGTACTTGCCTTATAAGTACAAGATCCTGGGTTCAATCCCCAGCACCACAAAAAAAAAAAAAAAAAAAAAAGTTCATCAGCCCTAGTGATTAGAGAAATGCAAAACTACTCTAAGATTCCATCTCATTCTAATCAAAATGGTAATTATCAAGAATATAAGCAACAATAAGTGTGGGTGAGGATGTGGGGAAGAAGGTACATTGCTGGTGGGACTACAAATGGTGCAACCATTATGGAAAGCAGTGTGCAGATTCCTCAGAAAAGTTGGAATGGAACCACCATTTGACCCAGCTATCCTACTCCTAGGTTTATACACAATGGACTTAAAATCAGCATACTACAATGATTTAGCTATATCAATGTTTCAGCTGCTCAATTCACAATAGCTAAACTATGGAACCAATCTAGATGCCCTTCAATGGATGAATGGATAAAGAAAAATGTGCAATACTACTCAGCCTTAAAGAAATATGAAATTATGGCATTTGGAAGTAAATGGGTGAAGCAGGAGAATATTATTATAAGTCAAATAAGCCAAACCCTAAAAACCAAAGGCCGAATGTTTTCTCTGATAAGCAGATGCTAATCCATAATGGGAGGGGAGCAATGAAGGACTTTTGGATTGTGCAGAGGGGGTGTGGAGAGGGGTTGTGGGGATGAGAAGGACAGTGGAATGAGATGTTTGAAATCTATATATGTGTATGATTACACTGCCGTGTGACTCTGCACTGTGTTTAGCCAGAAGAAGTTGTGCTCCATTTGTGTACAAATTCAAAATGCATTCTACTGTATTGTATAACTAATTAGAAAAAAATTAAAAAAAAATACAATCACAGAGTAGGACATGTCATTCACCCCTTTAAAGTACACTTAGGATCTCCTGGTGAGCCCTGGGTCTGCTGGGTGCTGTGAAACATCTCAGTGAAAGAGAAAATGTCCTCTAGCACCTTCAGTGTTCTGGAAGGAGGGCAGATAACATGATTAAATACTGATATTAATTACCTGTCAAATAAACATAGGCATGCACAGTGAGGCATGCCCACACATGTGTACAATACATAGTTTACAGAATGAGAATGAAACAACAAAGAGAATAGACAAGGCTTATTGAACACTTCCCACAAACTCCTGTAAATGCTTTGCATAAATTAATATTTTTAATAGTTCTTGCTGTGCTATTATAGTTTCCTGGGAACACCAAGGCACTAAAAAGTTGGGCGACAATAGACTTGTTCAGAGGAGAAACTGAGCATCAAATGCAAATAAGCCATACCCTGAGTCCTTACTTTCTCTTTGCCTTGGAGAATAACTTTCTCCTGGAGAGGTTGGAGCCCTTTGGTCCTAGAAGGTATGCGTAGGGAGGGAGGACAAGGATGAGTGTTTCAACTAGCAGGCTTAAAAATTATAGCATAATAATAACTGATAATTGACATTTCAAACCAGCAAGGGTAGGAAGTCTTTTACCTCTCATTAAAGAAATATATATTAGAAATTTTCTATTGAGTAGAGCACATTTTGAATAGGCACATGTAAGGGGTTAGGCAGCAATCCCCTGGTATTTCCCCAGGAGGATGTGGATGTTAAATTGCCCTAGCTCCTTAGAGTTTGCTTTCTGCTTGGCGATTGGATGAGCTGGGTCCCAGCCAGGACCCTTGAGTTGGTTAAGACAGAGGCAGGGGGTTCTGGCTTGGGTTCTTTCAGTGTACTGAGACTTGGTTTTGTTCTTAGAATTGT
This sequence comes from Sciurus carolinensis, assembly GCF_902686445.1. NCBI lineage: Eukaryota > Metazoa > Chordata > Mammalia > Rodentia > Sciuridae > Sciurus > Sciurus carolinensis. The sequence goes on from NC_062213.1 coordinate 82,252,210, forward strand.
TAGAAATAATTTAGATCACTTAACTCATTTTGTGTAGAAAATTGAAGCCCAGATGGGCTATGTATTGACCATTTAGCAGGATAGCCATGGTGGAAACCTGGTTCCCTAAGTCCTCATTCAGAACTATTTGTTCATCTTGCCATTTATGGCTATTATCTTAATTGGTATGTGGTCACTTTTTATTATACTTTTACTTCCTGAGTGTGACCATGTTATAATAATATCATTCCAGGTGATCTGACATTGCCACAAGATTAAAACAGAGATTGTTATTGCTATATTGTTGGGCATTCACATAATATAAAACTACAGAAAATACCCCTTTGGACTAGTTTTCTATTGTAGCATAACAAATATAGTGTCTCATAACAAAGTCCATTTATTTGCTCAGAGCTCTGTGGACCTGAAGTCTGGCAGGCTCTTATCAGTGTGCCTGTGCCTGGGCTGCTACTTGGAGGCCCTGGGGAGGTGTCTGCCTCCAGGTTCATTCAGGTTGTTGGCAGGCTTCAGTTCCTCTTGTAGGACAGAGGCTCCTGCTCCCTGCCTGGCTGGTATTCAGGGTGGTTCTTAACTGCTGCAGACCTCACTCTGGTTGAGGTACGTGTTCCTTTTATCTTGAAAGCCAGTTCAAGGCCCATCAAATGTTTCTTAAGCTCTGACTGCCCCTTCTGCCAGAAGTAGAGAAAACTCTCTTCTTATTTTAAAGGTTCCTGGGATTAAATCAGAACTACCCAGAAAAATCTCTTTGATTAATCTCTCTGATTAACTAAGTAGTTTGATTAAATTACGTGTTAATTTTACATATGTAAGGTATCATAGTCATGTGCACGATATCTCATTATATTCAAAGTCACATCCTTGTGGAACAAATCTTGGGATGGGGCATCTTAGAATTCTGCCTACTCTATCCTCCAAAGTCTCAATCTGGTGCACTAATTTATTCATTTTGTACACGCACACACAGATGCACACACAGAGATTTTTGAAATATTATTTTTATATGATGTGTTATATTTTTCTCAACAAGATTTTAATGGTGCCAGCACAGGTAGGCAATTAATAACATATTTTTAAATGCTCTATAGTTTTGAACTATCAAGGTTTGCTATTATTTCACTTATATTATACACCATATATGTTTATTATTGTAAAGCAATCAAACACTGTTCTAAGACTATAGATTAGTGGCAACTTTATGAGGTGTGCATATTTGGAAAATATCCTCATGCTTGGAAGTAGAGACAATTTTAATATAATATTAATATAATCCATTGGAATATAGATGTACTTGATGTATGTTCCTGCCAATTTTTTGAAAGGTGGAGTTAGCAAGATAGGAAAGTACTTTTAAAAACTTTCACAGCACATTGGTAATATATGAGAAGTATAACTCATAAATCAATCTATTACTAAACTCTTAAAGTGGTAAGCTATATCACCATTCAGCAATCTAATTTCCATTTCTTTTGCAGCTTACCAAATGAACAATATATTTTCCTGAGGAAATAACAAAAGTAACTTTTTCAAATGTGACAAGAAACTATTTGTGTGACTATACATGATTGAGTTGTAAGAAAGTCTCAACTGGAAATATGCAGGTACCATGGTTATCCAATGAAGGAGGCTTTTGTAATATCTGAAATTCCAAGAAAATAGAAACAGGAAAGAAAGTAAGAAATGCAGTGCAGGGCTGGGGTTATGACTCAGTGGTAGAGTGCTTGCCTAGCATGTGTGAAGCCTTGGGTGTGATTCTCAGCACCACATAAAAATAAAATAAAGGTGTTGTGTCCATCCACAACTAAAGTACATATAAAAAAGACAAATGCCAATAGTACCTAAAATACCTCTAGAAATAAATCACACTATTGTGTCTAACGAATTTAAAAATTTCTTTATTTTCCACCTGAAATACTGAGAGTTTTTAACTTCTCTAGGAGTAGAGGTTATTTGTGAAACCTTCAAAATATAGGAAATTCCTTGGGGATAGCTCTGAGAAATGTGACTATAAGCCATTGTGTTGTTAGTTATTAGTTTCAGTTCCATGAAAAATTTTTCCGAAGTTTTCATTGTGTACAGAACTTTGTATTTAGGTGTTCCCTTAAAAATACAAATAGATTTTCAAATCAAAATCAGATCATATTACAGATGATATGTTCCAGACTATGCTTCCTAGTTCTGAACTGTTTTCTGAAACACACAAGAAATGCTAGAGCATTTGCCCATGTAAAAGAATGCTAGAACCTGGAAGATTGGCAGTACTTTGAATAAGAACCACCAACATCGTTTGAGTGAACATTAAGGCCTAGGTTTGTTTGGGGAAAAGGTATTATTATTTTTCTCACTCTGTGGGCAAGGGAGTTAGTTCTGGGTCTGGAATTGAAAATTGATTCTGCATGATTCAAGAGCACCAAGTTTTAACCCCTGTACTTTGCTGTCTCTTTATGAGTGACCAGTTCCCACATGGAGCAGCAGTTTCATGATTTCAGATTTACCTCTTTATAGATCTGCTCTTCTCTGGAGGAGGCTGTAGGCCCTGACCTTTAACAGGTGCCTTCCCATCAGGATGTGTATCTTCAGGAGCTGTCAGTTGAGGACTCATTTCTCAGTGAGCTGAGTAAAAGGAGCTAAAATATTAGCAGTTGGCAATATTAGGAAATTACTGAACCTTTTGCTTTAAAGGCAGGTAGATAAGATTTTCCAAAGAAATGCAGTAGCTGTTCTAGGGTATTTGGTTCTGCAATTATAGCTTCATCTCAATTCTGCTCCTAGTCAAGCTATCAGGTACATTTTATTCAAAAACCTTTCCTGTTTAGTTTATTGAAGTCCAGGGAAAGGGACTCTCTCCCAAATGCCAACACCTGCTGACTTCCAGGTTGTAAGCCCTTGCCTTTTGGACTTTGCTTTGTTTGTGTTTCCTATTTCTGGTCCATTATCCGCTTTGGTAATCGCTGGTGTCTTTGCCCTTTTGCTTTAGTCCTGCTGTTGCCATGTGGAGAGGCTGGGTGATTGGCAGCTTGTATAGAGAGACAGCACCTGGGGCTCAGAAGATCATTTTTGTCACACAATGACTCAACAGGTCATCGCAATTTGGCAGCCAAAAAGAAGCAGTGAATTTCAAAATGGTTGAGTTTTATTCAAAAGTCATTTCATAACTACTTAGACATCTGTATATTTGAATGTGGCTATAATGGAAGACCCTTATAGCATGTGTATGTGTGTCTTTGTGTACACACCTGTACATGAATATATGTGTGTATGTTCCACTAGAGTCAGAACGAAAATGAAGAGGACAATTTTTGAAACCTCCTTGCTTTCTTTTCTCTTTCCATTGTCAGTGGGAGATATAGATCTACTAGGCATTTCTCCAGTAGATGAGTCATTTATGCCTTTCAGTTAGTGTGCATGTTTCACTCAAAATGAATGTATACTTGTGTAGGGGTGGCTATAGATACCTCTATCCATCTTAGTCCTTAATGGGGATATTTCACTGGGTCTAGGAATCAAAGTAACACAAAACAGATTAGTGGATGAAAAGTATGTAAGTTTTATTAATTTTCACAAATACATAGGGACATTCACAAGAGATACGGATCCAAAGGAATGGCCAAAGCAGGAAACTCATACTTTTTTAGACAAAGAATGATTTGTAAAGAAATGACAAGGGCTGGGGTGGTGGCTCAGTGGTAGAGTGCTTGCCTGCCATGTGTGAGGCACTGGGTTTGATCCTCAGGACCACCTAAAAATAAGTGAATAAAATAAAGGCATTGTGTCCATCTACAACTAAAAATATATAAAAAAAAAAAAAAAGAAATGACAAGACAAAGGGGTTTGGGTTAGAGGTAATAAATTCCAGAGGCATTACTCTGAGATATGGAGGTGTGTAAAGCCAGTGGAGGAGTAGGGTTATTTTAGGTAGTTTATATGGATCTATTTCAGCACCAATTTGAAGTCACTGGTGACGGGTTATCGTCTTGTGTTGGTACTGGGAAGGGATCTATCTCTCAGGAATTTTTACAGCCTCTAGAGGTAAGAGAACAGTCCAGATATCTCTTTCTGCAATGCTCCATCTCATATACCTTCAGTTCAAAAGCATTTATGTCAAAGAAGCATATTTTAGGGAGATATATTCTTGTTTTCTTTACTTGATACAGCTGTCTTATACTGAAAATTTGAACATTAGCAATGAAATCTAAAACAAAGTCAGCACTCAGAGGGTGCTGTATTACTAACATTTGGTACATTTCCATTCATATTTATTGATCCTGAAGTTGTTATGTTTTCAGTTCTCTTTCTTTTAGCTTCCCAGTCACTATGTGGCATGTGTGAAAATGAGATGGAAATATAGCATTCTTTTTGGCATTGCTGTTTCCAGTAGCAGCTAGAGAATGAAGAAATATCCCATTTGACTGAAAAGGTTCATACTGGAAGAATGCAATTCTGATTTTGAAGTTAACTAAAACAGGTTGACAGAGTGATTGTATGTTCTATTTGCCCTATTTTTGGGGGGAAGGTACCTACTGTTAATCTTTTGCAAATTAAAATGACCAAATATACAGTATCATATGTCATCTGGTTTCAAAAACTAAGTAATTTCAAATTAATCTGCTTTTGAGTTTTATGTACATTTATTTAATCTAAAATACTGAGGGAGATGGGGATGGCCTTTGGCCAAACTGTCAAACTGGTGAATTATGCATTTGATTTATTCCTCTTAAGCTTTCCCAGGGATTCTGCATAAAAGATCCAATTTCCTTGCTGTTCTCAGAGCCTCTTTTCCTTTCAAATATTATTTGTAAGTATATTTGGCCTTTGGTATCCATGGGTTCTGCATTCCGTGTATTTAACTTGCTGCTGATGAAAAATATGAAAAAAAATACAACTGTACTAAACAATTAGACATTTTCTTCTAGTCATTATTTTCTAAACAATATAGAATAACAATTATTTATATAGTATTTACATTGTATTGGATATTACAAGTAATTTAGAGATGATTCAAAATATATGGGGGGATGTGCATGGGTTATATGCAAATACTATTTCATTTTATATAAAGAACTTGAGTAGATTTTGGTACCCATGGGGGTTCTGGAACCATTCTACCATGCATACTGGGGGATGATTTGTATATACATAGATATTAATATAGATGTGAGTATAAATGCATGTATATTTTTCTATAGAAATATTTTTATCATTTTAGTTTCTATCTCCAAGAAGTACTATTTTGAAGAGAATTTGTACTGGGAATTACACCTTGGATGATCCCAGAGGGTGCTTTGGACCACCCCACATGTATAACTCCCTACTCCCTTCCATGTGCAGCTGTTCTAACATAGGCATGTTAGAAAAGTTCCAGAAAACATCTGTGCAGATTGCTTTGAATGCATGATTTCCTGGAATGTGAGACTCAGAATGTGCTGCCTGCCTGAGCCTGGGAGTGTGCAAATCATCCAAAGGCACAACTTAATACCCTGCCTTAATTTCTCCAGGCTAATTCAGTTCAGACATAGGCTAAACCCCATCTGCTGAATGCTACCGTGTGTGGATTACAGGTGATCTTTGTAGGTTGGCATTGACGGCCTTTGATTTGGTAGTGAATGGCAATCTCTGGACAGAGCCACTGGCATGGTGAAAGAGGGCAGTGAGTGACTTACATGGACACTCCCATGAAGGCATCATATTCATACCTCTCAGTGGTAACTGTTCCATGGTGCCATTATAATGCTGTTATAAATTGCTGATGAGCTAAAACATGAAGGTACAAGGAATGAGTGCGGAGAGCTGATCTGAAAGTCCTGTCTTTACAGGATTTTCATCTATAAAATTCATACAGGACTTTTCATCTATAAAATTATATCTTTGCTTTATTATGTGTTATAAATGCAGTGTCCCAGTGAATGTTCATCACTGGTAAAATATATTGCAAGGGTTTGTTATAACTAATCCCTAAAATCTGTCATCAATTCAAACTTAGAAGAGAGACTGGCAAAATATCACATAGGAGAAATTAATTTGAACTGAATTCCTGTTTCTGGCTGCAAGTTCATTCCACAGCTAAATCTATTTAGAACTTTGGGACTCCATTTCTTGCTTTCTCCTCCATTCTTTTTCCAGATTTACTAAGACTGGATTCTCTACGTTGATGAGGCTAAAGAAAGTAATTTTGGTCTGATCAATTCTGAGATACACATTTCAATAAAAAAACATGGTCCAGTCTGCCATTATAGAAAAAAATAATTTTATGCCCACAATACCTAGAGTAGATAAAACAAGTTGGAGATAATATTGTCTATTGTTTTGTGTAACCTGCATAGAGAATTTAGACAAAAATAATAAGACAGTTTCTTCTTATGTTGACTGAAGAGTGTCAAAAAGTCTTAAGTTTTTTTTAATAGTAAAAGCGAATTCTCTTGCAGCTTACAAAATGATATAAGCAAAAAGAAAGGATGAGGACAGATATACTATTTCATGTTGTTCTGTTAATGGGGATTTGTAGAATTTACAGCATAGAGATTAACTTGAAAGTCTTAAGGAAGAAATCCACTAAGCATGTCTGATTTAGGTCACTGGAAAAGGTGTGAAAATATGTGTTTGATTTCTAGTGAACATAACAGTATTAAGTAAGCTTTTTGAAGTTCAACTATGAAATGAAATAAGGAATATATAAAAATCAACTAAATGTTGTTATTCAAAGATGACCAATAATGAGAGAAATTTAAATTATTTGTTTAGATATTTGTATCTGTCATCTGGTGCTTTTTAAGTTTCTATCTTGAGAAAATTTCTTACCCAAATGTTACTTTCAGATTGTTTTGCACTCTTGAGTAGCCTCATATGTACTTACTCCTGGGAGATACATTTAAGTTCTTGAATTTTTGTACTATATCACATTTTTAAAGTACAGGCTGCTCATTCTCATTTCCATAAAATTTGTACATAAGAAAAATGTGAAAAATTTAAAAACTATTTTTTAAAATAATTACAAATTGACATTCATAATACAATGATCTGATAAAAACAATTGTTGGAATAACAGAAAAGAAATTATAAGAGAATAATTGGTTGGTATTGAGTATTCTGTTGCTTTTAGATGTACTGATTCTCAAAGAGAAAGTCAATTCTTTCAATTTTTTAAATTTTAAGACACATTAGTTGTACACTTTGGGGGCAAAATATGATGCTTTGACACATGTACACAATGCATAATGGTCAAATCAGGGTAATTAGCATATATAGTACCCCAAGCATTTATCATTTCTTTGGAGCAGAAAATTCAAAATCTCTCTTCTACCTATTTTGAAATATTCAATACAATATTGTTAACCTTAGTCACTCTACTGTGCAATAGACCACCAGAACTTATTCTTCATGTTTAATTATAGGTTGCTTGAAAATCATTGTTCACTCAATTCACAGGCAATGAAGAAAACAGGAAAGTGTTGTGACTGCAGAGGGGTTATTCCGAGTCCAGGCACTGAGATTTACTCCCTGCTCCTCAGGGACTTTTCCCTTCAACTGGAGAGCTAGGGCAGAGGTTGGGGCAGAGAATTGGGGCAATTGATAGATACTCTGCAAATTGAAAAACTTGGAGATCAAAGATGGTCTTCTAGTTGAAGCACTAGTTCACCTAATCAATGAATAATGCAGCTAGACCCTTGATGCAATGTCGAGTGAGGCAAAGAAGACTCAGGCTCCCAGAAGTTTGCATTTTAGTGAGTGAGACTGACAAGTGAGAAGTAAGTACAAACTGCATAGATGGTAAAATAATTATAGGTCATTATTAATTCTATGAGGAAAATAAAGAAAAAACAGGCACAGTCTGAGAAGGTGACATTTAGTTCAAGTATGTCTGTGAGGAGCTGCTAAATCATATAATGTGTGTATTTATACTTTGATGCTGTGAGCCCCTCAAATATGTTATCCCCAAACTGAACTCATGACCAGCTCTGATCAAATATCTCCCTCTCCTTCTGGCTATATTTTCTTTCTTGGTGGATGGTGATTCAATCCTCTGGGAATTCAGACCTGAAACTTGGGACTAATCTTTGTTCCCATATTCAATTGCTTGTCAACTATGACTGATTTCACCTCTGATCTTTCAGGTCATTTTTCTTCTTACCTATGGTCTTAATTTGAGTCCTTACTAAGCCTCGCTTAGCCTTAGTGCACTGACCTTGTATGTCAGTTTCCCTGTGTCTTTATAGAAACAGCACACAAATTGGGAATTCTGAAAAGAGCTTAGTTAAGGGACTATTATGAATATTTGAACATGGTGTATAGAAACACTAGGAAAAATACAATATTTGAGGTATCTTGGTCCATAGACTGAGTGACTCCTAAACAACAGAAATTTATTTTTCAATGCTGGAGGCTGGAAGTTCAAGATCAGGTGCCAGCATGACCAGATTCTGGTCAGGGCTCTCTTCTGTGTTACAAACTGCTGACTTGTGTGTCATCTCACATGGCAGACTGGGTAGGGATTTCTCTGATGCCTCTTTTATGAAGGTACTGATCCCATCATGAGGGCTCCACTTTCTTCACCTGATCACCTCCCAAAGTCCCCACCTCCTAAGATCATCTCCTCCGGCATTAGCATTTCAACATTGAAATTTTGAATAGATGCATTCAGACCATAGCACTATGCCTAGTAGATTTTTACCACCCCTAAAGGAACAAAGAGTGAGCGCAAATGCCAGATAGAGACACAGGGGCAGAGAGTCATGTGGAGGAAGATGTTCAACAGGAACTGACTGCTGGAGGCAGTCAGTTATTTGCAAATACATGGGAAGGGAGCCAGTGAGTAGGTACCTCCATTTTACTTACATTTTCCCCTTTGATATCCCACCACTGCTCCCCATTGCCTGAAGCCAACTGAAGTCAGAGGACAGAGGAACCACAATTTTAGGCTGCAGGGGACAGTGCAGGGCAGGTTGAGGAGGAGTGCATCCTAGGAGCAAACAAAATCTCCAACATGCTTTCTCTAATTCTAGTCACTTTTCACTATCTTCCTTTATCTGCTTTCATTCTGAACAAACAAAACACCACCACCAATTTTGTCCTCTTAACTAGATTGATATTTGTGAATGCCATTAATCCCTTGGCTAAAGGTTGTTAATGAACCCCCCGTGCTTTCAGTACAAGACCTTTCAGTAGTGCATCCAAGGTCCTCTATGACCTACCTCTCTGCTGCTTTCACTTTATCCTTCTCCACTTTGTCCTTTCCTTTTGCCCATCTGTGACACTCTGATTTCCTTCTTAGATTCTTAAGCTTTTGAGGGCATAAATTTTGTCATGTAACTTCAAGAACTGCCAGTCAATCACACAAATAACTATCAACTATATTTAAACAATTATTAAAAGTATTCAAGACTTCTTAAGAGGTCTAAAGCAATATAGCAAACATCCATGTAACCACCAACCCAGTTAGGAAACAAACAAGCAATAAACCTAATTGCCTTCTTGACCTCATGAAGATAATTGCTATACCAAAATTCTTATTTTTTATTTCCATATATTTATTTATGTTTCTAACAGGATAGAATAATGTATCAGTTTTGCATATTTAAAATTTTTATTGTGATACCACACATATGCTGATACTACTAATCATAATAATTTGAGTGAACAGATGAATATTTATAAATAATTTGTCTTTACTGCTAACTCCAAAACTCAATGTGGTATGAAGAATTCTAAGATAATTCCCAATAACCTACCTAATGGAACTTCTCTTGAGTATAGGTAGGGTCTATGTATATGATAGGATATCTCTATCTTATTAATATTACGTATGTTTATTCATCACTCATTTATACTCACAGTGAAAATAAGTGTGCAATTACTTATACTAATAGCAAAGGTGAAAGGATTTTTCATATTTAATGAAGGTCCTTAATCAGTTGACTTTGAGTCATTTAAAAGGGAGATTCTCCCATATAGGCCTGGCCTGATCAGATGAATACTTTATGGGGACTGTAAGCAGTGAACATTCTCTCTCTAGCCTGGAAGAAACGGCATTCTCTGGATCACTTATAGAGAAGGGTGGTTTCTAAGGAGGATCTTAGTACTCCAACTGCTAGTTCCTGAGTTCAGATAATAACCTGAAGGAGTTTGGAGGAGGATCCTGAGCTCTAGTTGAGATGCTACTTTCTTGAATACAGAAGATCTATGTTTGAATTGCTGAGTCAAGGAAGCTGAAATAATAAACAGGTGTTGTAGTAAGCAACTGAATTGATGGTCATTTGTTACATAGCCATAGAATACATATAGTTATTCACCTTTCATTTTCTAACTACTTTAGAATATGTCTTTTATTAAATGTCTTCTAGGAATATCTTGAAAAGATAAGAAAAAGATCTATATATTAACAATAATTATCTATATATTACTATTGTTGTTAAATACTATTAAAATCATAATAGAAAGCATTAAATTTTCGATAGTTTAAATTTTATTTGTAACATTTATTTATAGTATTAGAAATAAAACATTTGCATTAATTTATTAAAAATATAATCCATTTATGCCAAGACAGTGTACCATGCCAATGAAACTTAAAATATTTTTTTTTTGCACACACACACACACAAATATATATATATATGATCCTTGGCCTCAAATGAGCCCTCAATACTGCCTGGCAACCTCACTACATTTCTTTTTCTTTTTCTTTTCATTTTTTTTGATTATTAAAATTATAAATAAAATATTATTTTATTATAAATTTTTATTATAATTTTTATATTACTTATAATAAAATTTTATTATAAATAAAATTATTTTTTATTATAAATAAAAAAATTGGCTACAACTTGTTTCTCTGGTTGTACATGAAGTAGAGGCATAACATTTGTGTAATCATATATTTACATAGGGTAATGGTGTTTGATTCATTATGTTATTTTTTCCTCCCCCCACTCTTCCCACCACTCTTTTCCCTTTATACAGTTCCTCCTTCCTCCATTCTTGCCTCCCTCCCACCCTCCATTATGTATCATCTTCCGCTTATCAGTGAGATCATTTGCCCTTTAGTTTTTTTAGATTGGCTTATCTCACTTATGATGATATTCTCCAATTTCATCCATTTGCCTGCAAATGCCATAATTTTATTATTCTTTATGGCTGAGTAATATTCCATCGTATATATATATATATATATATACCACAGTTTCTTTATCCATTCATCAATTGATGGACATCTAGGTTGGTTCCACAATCTGGCTATGGTGAATTGAGCAGCTATGAACATTGATGTGGCTGTATCTCTGTAGTATGCTGATTTTAAGTCCTTTGGGTATAGGCCGAGGAGTGGAATAACTGGGTCAAATGGTGGTTCCATTCCAAGTTTTCTAAGGAATCTCCACACTGCTTTCCAGAGTGACTGCACTAATTTGCAATCCCACTAGCAATATATGAGTGTACCTTTCCCCCCACATCGTCACCAACACCTATTGTTGCTTGTATTCTTGATAATCACCATTCTAATTGGGGTGAGATGGAATCTTAGGGTAGTTTTGATTTGCATTTCTCTTATTACTAGAGATATTGAACATTTTTTCATATATTGTTGATTGCTTGTAGATCTTCTGTGAAGTGTCTGTTCATTTCCTTAGCCCATTTTTTGATTGGGTTATTTGTATTCCTGGTGTAAATGTTTTTTCAGTTCTTTGTATATTCTGGAAATTAGTGCTCTATGTGAAGGATGTGTGGCAAGAATTTTCTCCCCCTCTCTAGGTTCTCTCTTCACATTGCTGATAGTTTCCTTTGCTGAGAGAAAGCTCTTTAGTTTGAATCTATCCCAGTTATTGATTCTTGCTTTTATTTCTTGTGCTATGGGAGTCCTGTTAAGGAAGTCTGATCCTAAGCCGACATGTTAAAGATTTGGACCTACTTTTTCTTCTATGAGATGCAGGATCTCTGGTCTGATTCCAAGGTCCTTGATCCATTTTGAGTTGAGTTTTGTGCATGGTGAGAGATAGGGGTTTAGTTTCATTCTATTGCATATGGATTTCCAGTTTTCCCAGCACCATTTGTTGAAGGGGCTATCTTTTCTCCATTGCATGTTTTTGGCACCTTTGTCTAGTATGAGAAAATTGCATTTATTTGGGTTTGTGTCTGTGTCCTCTATTCTGTACCATTGATCCACCTTTCTATTTTGGTACCAATACCATGCCGTTTTTGTTACTATTGCTTTGTAGTAGAGTTGAAGTTCTGGTATTGTGATACCTCCTGCTTCACCCTTCTTGCTAAGGATTGCTTTAGCTATTCTGAGTTTCTTATTCTTCCAGATGAATTTCATGATTGCTTGCTCTATTTCTATGAGGTACATCATTGGGATTTGTTTTTTCTATTTTTTTATTGTAAACAAATGGGATACATGTTGTTTCTCTGTTTGTACATGGTGTAAAGGCATACCATTTGTGTAATCATACATTTACATAGGGTAATGTTGTTTGATATTTTTTCTGTTCCCCCCCACCCCTCCCACCCCTCTTTTCCCTCTATACAGTCCTTCCTTCCTCCATTCTTGCCCCCCTCCCTAACCCTAACTCTAATCCTAACACTAACCCCTCCCACCCCCCATTATGTGTCATCATCCACTTATTAGCGATATCATTCTTCCTTTGGTTTTTTGAGATTGGCTTATCTCACTTAGCATGATATTCTCCAATTTCATCCATTTGCCTGCAAATGCCATAATTTTATCATTCTTTATGGCTGAGTAATATTCCATTGTATATATATACCACATTTTCTTTATCCATTCATCAATTGAAGGACATCTAGGTTGGTTCCACAATCTGGCTATTGTGAACTGAGCAGCTATGAACATTGATGTGGCTGTATCTCTGTAGTATGCTGATTTTAAGTCCTTTGGGTATAGGCCAAGGAGTGGGATAGCTGGGTCAAATGGTGTTTCCATTCCAAGCTTTCTAAGGAGTCTCCACACTGCTTTCCAGAGTGGCTGCACTAATTTGGAGCCCCACCAGCAATGTATGAGTGTACCTTTCTCCCCACATCCTCGCCAACACCTGTTGTTGCTTGTATTCTTGATAATCGCCATTCTAATTGGGGTGAGATGGAATCTTAGGGTGGTTTTGATTTGCATTTCTCTTATTACTAGAGATGTTGAACATTTTTCCATATATTTGCTGATTGCTTGTAGATCTTCTTCTGTGAAGAGTCTGTTCATTTCCTTAGCCCATTTGTCGATTGGATTATTTGCATTCTTGGTGTAGAGTTTTTTGAGTTCTTTATAGATTCTGGAGATTAGTGCTCTATCTGAAGTATGATTGGCAAAGATTTTCTCCCACTCTGTAGGCTCTTTCTTCGCATTGCTGATAGATTCCTTTGCTGAGAGAAAACTTTTTAGTTTGAATCTATCCCAGTTATTGATTCTTGCTTTTATTTCTTGTGCTATGGGAGTCCTGTTGAGGAAGTCTGGTCCTAAGCCGACATGTTGAAGCTCTGGACCTACTTTTTCTTCTACAAGATGCAAGGTCTCTGGTCTGATTCTGAGATCCTTAATCCATTTTGAGTTTAGTTTCGTGCATGGTGAGAGATAGGGGTTTAGTTTCATTCTATTGCATATGGATTTCCAATTCTCCCAGCACCATTTGTTGAAGAGGCTATCTTTTCTCCATTGCATATTTTTGGCCCCTTTGTCTAGTATGAGAAAATTGTATTTATTTGGGTTTGTGTCCGTGTCCTCTATTCTGTACCATTGATCCACCTTTCTATTTTGGTACCAATACCATGCCGTTTTTGTTACTATTGCTTTGTAGTAGAGTTGAAGATCTGGTATTGCGATACCCCCTGCTTCACTCTTTCTGCCAAGGACTGCTTTAGCTATTCTGGGTTTCTTATTCTTCCAGATGAATTTCATAATTGCTTGCTCTATTTCTGTAAGGTACATCATTGGGATTTTAATTGGAATTGCATTGAATCTGTATAGCACTTTTGGTAGTATGGCCATTTTGACAATAATAATTCTTCCTATCCAAGAACATGGGAGACCTTTCCATCTTCTAAGGTTTTCTTTAATTTCTTTCTTTAGTGTTCTGTAGTTCTCATTATAGAGGTCTTCACCTCTTTTGTGAGATTGATTCCCAAGTTTTTTTTTTTTGAGGCTTGTGAATGGAGTAGATTCTCTAACTTCTCTTTCTGAAGATTCATCACTTATGTATAAAAATGCATTAGATTTATGAGTATTAATTTTATATCCTGCTACTTTACTGAATTCACTAATGAGTTCTAAAAGTTTTCTGGTGGAATTTTCCAGTTCCTCTAAATATATAATCATGTCATTAGCAAATAGGGATAGTTTGAGTTCTTCTTTTCCTATTCGTATCCCTTTAATTTCTTTAGTTTGTCTAATTGCTCTGGCTAGAGTTTCAAGGACAATGTTGAATAGAAGTGGTGAAAGTGGGCATCACTGTCTTGTTCAGTTTTGAGGGGGAACGCTTTCAGTTTTTCACCATTTAGAATGATGTTGGCCATGGGCCATAGATGGCCTTAACAATGTTAAGGAATGTTCCTACTATCCGTATTTTTTCTAGTGTTTGAGCATGAAGGGATGCTGTATTTTATCAAATGCTTTCTCTGCATCTATTGCAATAATTATGTGATTATTGACTTTAAGTCTGTTGATATGGTGAATTACATTTATTGATTTCCGGATGTTGATCCAACCTTGCATCCCTGGAATAAAACCCACTTGATCGTGGTGCACTATCTTTTTAATATATTTTTGTATGTGATTTGCTAAAATTTTTTGAGAATTTTTGCATTAATGTTCATTAAGGATATTGGTCTGAAATTTTCTTTCCTCGATGTGTCTCTGTCTGATTTAGGTATCAGGGTAATATTGGCTTCATAGAACGAGTTTGGGAGGGTTCCCTCTCCTTCTATTTCATGGAATACTTTGAGGAGTATTGGACTGAGATCTTCTTTAAATGTTTTGTAGAAGTAGACTGAGAACCCTTCTGGTCCCCGATTTTTCTTCTTTAGGGTAGTTCCTCCCTTTGCTGATTTATTGTTGTTTGTCATCTCTCCCTCATGGAATATTTTGCTGAGAATGTTCTGTAGTGCCAGGTTTCTTTTTGTAAATTTTTTAGCTTTTGTTTATCATGGAAGGATTTTATTTCATCTTCAAATATGAAGTTAAGAGTTACCGGGTATAAGATTCTTGGTTGGCATTCATTTTCTTTCAGAGCTTGAAAAATGTTGTTCCAGGCCCTTCTAGCTTTTACGGTCTGGGTTGTAAAATCTGCTGATATCCGTATTGGTTTCCCCCTTAATGTAATTTGTCTTTTTTTCTCTCGCAGTCTTTGAATTCTGTCTTTATTTTTTTGTTAGGTATTTTCATTATAATGTGACTTGGTGTGGGTCTGTTGTAATTTTGTATATTTGGAGTAGTATAAGTCTCTTATACTTGATTTTATATTTCATTTTTCAGATTTGGGAAATTTTCTGATATTATTTCATTGAAAAGATTGTTCATTCCTTTGTTTTGTTTCTCTGTGCCTTCCTCAACCCCAATAATTCTTAAATTTGGGCTTTTCATGACATCCTATAATTCTTGTAGATTCTGTTCATGATTTCTTACCATCTTCTCTATTTGGTCAACTTTGTTTTCAAGATTAAATATTTCGTCTTTGATGTCTGAGGTTCTATCTTCCAGGTGTTCTGTCCTATTGGTTATGCTTTCTATGGAATTTTTAATTTGGTTTATAGTTTCCTTTATTTCAAGGATTTCTGTTTTTTTTTTTTTTCAGTATCTCTAACTATTATTTGAAATGATCTTTTGCTTCCTGCATTTGCTCTTGTAACTGTTCATTGGTATGATCATTCAAAACCTGTATTTGCTCTTTCATCTCAATGTTTGCTTTTCTGATCATTTTAATTATGTACATTCTGAACTCCCTTTCTGACATTTCTTCTGCCATGCTGTCATTGGATTTTATTGATGTAGCATCTAGGTTTGTTTGGGACATTTTCTTCCCTTGTTTTCTCATATTGGTCAGGTATCTTACCCTCTAGTAGTGAAACTCTGAGATGTTGTAGATTTCCCCTATTGACTTATAGTGTCCCTGTAGATTTCCAATAATTCACCTCCTATCCTTCAGTAGCTTGAAGTTTGGAGGAACTTGATAATGCAGTGCTCCACAAGGAAGCTGCCCCTTTGCGAATGTTGAGCTTCAGGTGGGGTATATTCCCTGATAGTGGGCAGAGGCACTTCTACTTGTTGATGAATGGTCAGCCAAAGGGGAACTAGACTACGTGCTGGGGCATGGCTGGTCTGGCCCTGGGTGTCTGGTTGTTTTTGTTTTTTTTTGTAAGTGCTGAAGATAAATTTATTGACTAGAAGTAATAGTGTTTAACTTTGGAGAATGAAATGATTGATGTGCAATCATAATAAATCAGAGGAAACGAATAGGGGAACAAGTACTTAATTTACCCTTTGTCATTTGCTTTTTAGCTCAAGGAGGAAGAGAGCTTTAAAGAGGTCTACAAAGAGGAATAGACCTTATATTTGCCTTGGGTTATGATGTAAGAAACTTTGACAAACTTCTCAACTTTGATTTGTTGTCACAAATCATAGAAAAATGGTATAATGTTTTCTATAAAGAATATGTTTTAGAGCTAGGTATTTATTTATGAGACTCATATAAATTCATTTATGAACTGTACTCATTGATATTTACTATTAATGAGGAGTAAATGGGAGGGAAATTTTACTCACTTCTGTGCTTTTGAGTAATATATAAATTGTCATTTTAAAGTGTTTATGCTTGTTAACCCTCAGATATATTTGAATAGGAATTTAAAACATTTTAATCTGGGTGCCAGAGACTGATGGGATACAGTAGGGTTGCTGAAGTTGAGAATTCTTCTCACAAGGACTAGCAGGCATAATTTGTATTTAAGGCAATCATCCCAAGAAACCGAAGTTTTGGGTAAACGTTCAAAATATTTCTTTTAAAAATATTTTGATTCAATTTCAGTTGAATATTCTG
The DNA here is from genome assembly GCF_902686445.1 of Sciurus carolinensis. NCBI lineage: Eukaryota > Metazoa > Chordata > Mammalia > Rodentia > Sciuridae > Sciurus > Sciurus carolinensis. The sequence goes on from NC_062213.1 coordinate 82,269,231, forward strand.
TACTGGTGGCTAGAACTGGGTTTAAAAAAAAAATAAGATGCCAATAATGCCTTACCTTGATACTTGTGCTCCTTAGGCAAATACTGACAAATGAGTAAAATAGGGCTTTTAGAATATAGTACATGCCAGATGTACTCTTCCCATGGCCCTTTTTAGGACCAGACTGCAGCAATTGCCCAGGTGTGGTGGTGGTTATCTGGTGATGTCACAAGCCTCTCTCTGTACAGTTAAGATGTTGAGAGCTTCCCCAATCCCATGAGGAAGGTGCTGAAATAAAAGCTGCCACCCGTAGGAATTTCTTGGAAGTGAACATATGATTTTGTTCCTCTTTTCCCTCCTACTGTCCCTGGATTTTCCCGTTGCTGCCACATTGTTCCTGCCCTTAGGATGACCTTTCCTCCTGCCCTTACTGCCTGTGGCATGTCTCGCCTTTGTTTCCCATTTCCCAGCAACTCCACTCACCTCCTTCCACAGGTGGGCCCATTCTGGCTTGACTCCTGGTAGCTACCTGCTTCCAATTTCTGGATTCTCTCTGCTTTACTCCTTTACTTCTTTCAAATACAATCATCAGCCCTAACACTTAATCTGTAAGAAGTGAGATGGTAAATTATTTTAACACCCAAATAGAGTCTGTGATTATTGTAGTCCCCTTCTTATTAGTTATTAGTATATCCTCCCTGATATTTGAAAAGTGATGAGTTGAGAAACTGGAAACTATGACTGGGATCATTCTGAGGGACCAGGCTCTAGGATGGTTGTTCTTAGAAAGGTGTGGCACTCTCACCTCCATAGGGAACATTTGGGATAGTTGATCATCAGAACCAGGGTGCTGCTACCTACCTCACAGTTCTCAGAACAGCACTCCTCCCTACGTGGAATTACCTGACTTCAGACGTTAATGGCACTGAGATCAAGGACCCTAGACTAGGAGACACTATCATCACCTGGACTTCCTGATGTATCCTCCCAAAGGGAACCCTATTTCCAGGCAGTTCTTTACCATGAATCCCCACTGTAATCCTTATCCTCTATAAATAACCATCTTGACTTCCTTCTAGTCTTCTATTTTCACAGAAATTATCCTCTTTTAGTTCATTGGATTAGACAAAGGGGAATGAAGGGAAGGGAGGGAGATGGGAATAGGAAAGACAGTAGAATGAATAGGATATAACTTTCCTATGCCCATATATGAACACAATCAGTGTAACTCCACATCATGTACAACCACAAGAAAGGGATCAAAATTGGAATGGGTTGCACTCCATGTAGGTATAACATGTCAAAATACACTCTACTCTCATGTATATCTAAAAACAACAATAACAACAATAAAATAGATGCAGAATAAACAATTGGCAAAATGTATCATCTGTTCAAGATATAAAAAGTTTATATCATATTTTAAACTCTCAATGAACTAAGAATGAATGGAAATTTCATCTTTGAAAAGGTAATTTAAAGCATTATGCTTAATGATGAAATTTGGAATGCTTCTCTCCATAGCCAAAAAAAAGATGTGTACGGTTACCACTTGTGCTCAATGTTGTGCCAGGGGTCCTAGAAATTACAATAAGATAAAAATAATAAAAATAAAAAAAGAAATAATTGAAATATAATAGGAAACAACAGCAACAAAAGAAATTGCCTTCTTTTAATTCCAAATCAAGTGGGGGTCTCCAGTTCAGTTTTTATTAATACTTTCTGTTTAACCAATGGGAAAGCTCAAACTCCAAAGAATAATGAATTATTTAGGATTAAACCAAATGACTATGTGTTATTAAATAGCATTTCTTGCAGTGCAACAGTCTATCTTTTGAGTTTGTCATTCATCCTTACAGATCCTTGAAAGCCTTGAAGACAACTTTATAACAGGAGGTGTCTGTCAGATGAGCTCTCTAGAACTTTCAGGTTCATCCGGTAGAACTGGGAGAGGGTCAGGGGACTTGGGTAAAGTGACAGCAGAGAGCACCTCATTGATTTAAGTATTTTCGTATTCAAGAGTTACACAGAAAATGAGGTTCAATGCAGAGAAGAAAAACAATTTCCCTTGAGTCCCACTTAGCCGATCTCACTCTCTCTGTCTCTTTCTCTCTCTCTGTCTCTCTCTCCCTACCTCCTATTAATACTTAATGGGTGTATAATAAAAAGGAAACTTGGAAGTCAGCAAAAATGGTCCCAAGATGATCCACATAACATGGCAACATTGGCCCTATGGGCATCACTTTCTCTTTTTCTACTCTTCTCCCTAGCTTTTCCCTTCCATCTTCCACCTCCTCCTGCTCCTCCCTACTCATCCCTCTCTTCTTTTCTCCCTACTTTCCTTCCTTCCTCTTATTCCACATCCCTAACACCTTTCATGCACAGAGTCCATGTTGTGGTCCCAAGAAGAAGTTCAATGCTTTCAAAATAAATTTTAATAAAGCAGGCATCTCAGGATGGCAAAGTCCACCAAGACAAGATGGAAAACAGCAACTTATTGGCTATAAATTTTTTGGACAGTGAACAGAGATTCTTTCCACTTTTACTCCAGTTCTTGCTTGTGCTTACCTATCTGCTCTTGATAGATTCTGCCTGGTCTTGTTGCTTTCCCTCCTCTTTGATTTGTGAGACTATGTGGTCAGTTTTGATGACAATTTGGTAAGAGCCATTCCAACCTGTTCAGGCTGTCAGTGCCTTTCAGAAACCATACCATTGAGGTTGTAGCCGATTTATTTGCTTGTTCTCTATGGCATACATTCCAGTTGCCACAGGTAGGGCTGTCAAAGGCATGCTTCTCTCCTTTGACGGAGTTTGCAAAAATCCTTATGGTAGTCTTAGAGCTTACACATCTTGGGGTTGAGGAAAGACAGAGATGCATACAGTAGCTCTTCCTCCATCTCTAACATCAGTCTCTCCTGTTCCCAGAAGCTGCTTAGCATCCTGTAGTTCTTGGTGGGGGTCTCAGAAGACCTGGTGCAGCTTTTTCAGGTGTCCAGAGGAGAGTGCTGACGTAGTGGTGGCAAGGCCGACTTCAAGTGGCCCCGGGGATGCTGAGCATAGCTTGGAAACATCACCGTGCTGTTGACTGAGCTGAGCAACTTCTGTAGGCAGAGGTTGCTCTGGACAGTGTAGTGATTTCCCAGAAATTTCAATCATCTGAAGGCAGTGGGGTAGAAAGTTGATGGAGAGTCAGGGCCATCACAGCCAACCCAAGAGCCAAAAATAACTGGACTTCGCATCACTTTTGCTTTGACCATTAGGGATTGTAGTTCTTGAGAAAAGAAAAAAGATCCTATTCATTGCTTCTGTTTAAGCAAATTAACTCTCACAGAAGACCTGTGGTATTTGTCCACTAGAAAGCTTGAGCTATGAATGGACAATCATCTGAGGGACCCAAGGAGAAGCTTCTAGTTGTTCCCTCTCCCTATTTTCTGTGTCCACCCATATACAGAAGGCTAGGAGATTATGGAATTTGAAATTCTATGAAACATTTGTCTTTAGAGTATCCTGTTATAGATATGGCTCAAGGAGGACGTATTTCACAGTATATCCAAGTATGTTAGTTTACCAAAAAGAAAATCCCTAACACAAACATTTTGTTAAATCGCGTGGAGAAGGGAAGTGAGTTCTTTCTGAGGTATAGCAGGACATTGTTTTTTTTTTTATTATTGTACACAAATGGAATACATGTTGTTTCTCTATTTGTACATAGAGTCAAGGCATACCATTTGTGTAATCATACGTTTACATAGGGCAATGATGTTTGATTATTTTTTCCCTTCCCCCCACCCTCCCACCCCTCTTTTCCCTCTATACAGTCCTTCTTTCCTTCATTCTTACCACTCTGCTTATCCCTAACCCTAAACCTACCCCTAAAACTAATACTAACCCCTCCCACCCCCCATTATATGTCCTCATCTGCTTATCAGTTAGATCATTCGTCCTTTAGTTTTTTGAGATTGGCTTATCTCACTTAGCATGATATTCTCCAATTTCATCCATTTGCCTGCAAATGCCATAATTTTTTCATTCTTCATTGCGGAGTAATATTCCATTGTATATATATGCCACAGTTTCTTTATCCATTCATCAACTGAAGGGCATCTAGGTTGGTTCCACAATCTGGCTATGGTGAATTGAGCAGCAATGAACATTGATGTGGCTGTATCTCTGTAGTATGCTGACTTTAAGTCCTTTGGGTATAGGCCAAGGAGTGGGATAGCTGGGTCAAATGGTGTTTCCATTCCAAGCTTTCTGAGGAATCTCCACACTGCTTTGCAGAGTGGCTGCACTAATTTGCAACCCCACCAGCAATGTATGAGTGTTCCTTTTTCACCACATCCTCGCCAACACCTACTGTTGCTTGTGTTCTTCATAATTGCCATTCTAATTGGGGTGAGATGGAATCTTAGGGTAGTTTTGATTTCCATTTCTCTTATTACTAGAGATGTTGAACATTTTTTCATATATCTGTTGATTGCTTGTACATCTTCTTCTGTGAAGTGTCTGTTCATTTCCTTAGCCCATTTGTTGATTGGATTATTTGTATTCTTGGTATAGAGTTTTTTGAGTTCTTTATAGATTCTGGAAATTAGCGCTCTATCTGAAGTATGGTAGGCAAAGATGTTCTCCCACTCTGTAGGCTCTCTGTTCACATTGCTGATAGTTTCCTTTGCTGAGAGAAAGCTTTTTAGTTTGAATCTATCCCAGTTATTGATTCTTGCTTTTATTTCTTGTGCTATGGGAGTCCTGTTAAGGAAGTCTGATCCTAAGCCAACAAGTTGAAGATTTGGACCTACTTTTTCTTCTATAAGATGCAGGGTCTCTGGTCTGATTCCGAGGTCCTTGATCCATTTTGAGTTGAGTTTTGTGTAGGGTGAGAGATAGGGGTTTAATTTCATTCTATTGCATATGGTTTCCAGTTTTCCCAGCACCATTTGTTGAAGAGGCTATCTTTTCTCCATTGCATATTTTTGGAACCTTTGTCTAGTATGAGAAAATTGTATTTATTTGGGTTTGTGTCCATGTCCTCTATTCTGTACCATTGATCTACCTGTCTATTTTTGTACCAATACCATTCTGTTTTTGTTACTATTGCTTTGTAGTAGAGTTGAAGATCTGGTATTGCAATACCCCCTGCTTCGCTCTTGCTACTGAGGATTGCTTTAGCTATTCTAGGTGTTTTATTCTTCCAGATGAATTTCATAATTGCTTGCTCTATTTCAGCAAGGTACATCATTGGGATTTTTTTTATTTATTTTTTATTTTTTTTTATTTCTTAGCCTGAGCACTTTATTTCAAACTATATTTTTCAATTACTTAGACATATCCATTTCCTGTTTGAAATTTTACAAAGCACTTTCATATAAGTGTATCTATCTTCCCATTTTATTTATTTATTTATTTATTTAATTATTGTAAACATGGGATACATGTTGTTTCTCTGTTTGTACATGGTGTAAAGGCATACCATTTGTGTAATCATACATTTACATAGGGTAATGTTGTTTGATTCATTATGTTATATTTTCCCTTCCCCCCCACCCCTCCCACCCCTCTTTTCCCTCTATACAGTCCTTCCTTCCTCCATTCTTGCCCCCCTCCCTAACCCTAACTCTAATCCCAACACTAACCCCTCCCACCCCCCATTATGTGTCATCATCCACTTATTAGCGATATCATTCTTCCTTTGGTTTTTTGAGATTGGCTTATCTCACTTAGCATGATATTCTCCAATTTCGACCATTTGCCTACAAATGCCATAATTTTATCATTCTTCATTGCGGAGTAATATTCCATTGTATAAATATGCCACAGTTTCTTTATCCATTCATCAACTGAAGGGCATCTAGGTTGGTTCCACAATCTGGCTATGGTGAACTGAGCAGCTATGAACATTGATGTGGCTGTATCTCTGTAGTATGCTGATTTTAAGTCCTTTGGGTATAGGCCAAGGAGTGGGATAGCTGGGTCAAATGGTGTTTCCATTCCAAGTTTTCTAAGGAGTCTCCACACTGCTTTCCAGAGTGGCTGCACTAATTTGGAGCCCCACCAGCAATGTATGAGTGTACCTTTCTCCCCAAATCCTCGCCAACACCTGTTGTTGCTTGTATTCTTGATAATCGCCATTCTAATTGGGGTGAGATGGAATCTTAGGGTGGTTTTGATTTGCATTTCTCTTATTACTAGAGATGTTGAACATTTTTCCATATATTTGCTGATTGCTTGTAGATCTTCTTCTGTGAAGAGTCTGTTCATTTCCTTAGCCCATTTGTCGATTGGATTATTTGCATTCTTGGTGTAGAGTTTTTTGAGTTCTTTATAGATTCTGGAAATTTGTGCTCTATCTGAAGTATGATTGGCAAAGATTTTCTCCCACTCTGTAGGCTCTTTCATCGCATTGCTGATAGTTTCCTTTGCTGAGAGAAAACTTTTTAGTTTGAATCTATCCCAGTTATTGATTCTTGCTTTTATTTCTTGTGCTATGGGAGTCCTGTTGAGGAAGTCTGGTCCTAAGCCGACATGTTGAAGCTCTGGACTTACTTTTTCTTCTATAAGATGCAAGGTCTCTCTCTGGTCTGCCGAGGTCCTTAATCCATTTTGAGTTTAGTTTCGTGCATGGTGAGAGATAGGGGTTTAGTTTCATTCTGTTGCATATGGATTTCCAATTCTCCCAGCACCATTTGTTGAAGAGGCTATCTTTTCTCCATTGCATATTTTGGCCCCTTTGTCTAGTATGAGAAAATTGTATTTATTTGGGTTTGTGTCCATGTCCTCTATTCTGTACCATTGATCCACCTTTCTATTTTGGTACCAATACCATGCCGTTTTTGTTACTATTGCTTTGTAGTAGAGTTGAAGATCTGGTATTGCGATACCCCCTGCTTCACTCTTTCTGCCAAGGACTGCTTTAGCTATTCTGGGTTTTTTATTCTTCCAGATGAATTTCATAATTGCTTGCTCTATTTCTGTAAGGTACATCATTGGGATTTTAATTGGAATTGCATTGAATCTATATAGCACTTTTGGTAGTACGGCCATTTTGACAATATTAATTCTTCCTATCCAAGAACATGGGAGATCTTTCCATCTTCTAAGGTTTTCTTGAATTTCTTTCTTTAGTGTTCTGTAGTTCTCATTGTAGAGGTCTTTCACCTCTTTTGTGAGATTGATTCCCAAGTATTTTATTTTTTTCAATGGTATTGTGAATGGGGTAGTTTTCCTAATTTCTCTTTCTGAAAATTCATCGCTTATGTATAAAAATGCCTTAGATTTATGTGCATTGATCTTATATCCTGCTACTTTACTGAATTCACTTATGAGATCTAAAAGTTTTCTGGTGACATCATTGGGATTTTAATTGGAATTGCATTGAATCTGTATAGCACTTTAGGTAGTATGGCCATTTTGACGATATTAATTCTGCCTATCCAAGAACATGGGAGATCTTTCCATCTTCTAATGTTTTCTTTAATTTCTTTCTTTAGTGTTCTGTAGTTCTCATTGTAGAGGTCTTTCACCTCTTTTGTGAGATTGATTCCCAAGTATTTTATTTTTTTCGATGCTATTGTGAATGGGGTAGTTTTCCTAATTTCTCTTTCTGAAGATTCATCACTTATGTATAAAAATGTGTTGGATTTATGAGCATTGATCTTGTAACCTGCTACTTTACTGAATTCACTTATGAGTTCTAAAAGTTTTCTGGTGGAATTTCCAGGTTCCTCTAAATATATAATCATGTCATCAGCGAACAGGGATAGTTTGAATTCTTCTTTTCCTATTCGTATCCCTTTAATTTCTTTGGTTTGTCTAATTTCTCTGGCTAGAGTCTCAAGGACGATGTTGAATAGAAGTGGTGAAAGAGGGCATCCCTGCCTTGTTCCAGTTTTTAGGGGGAACGCTTTCAGTTTTTCACCATTTAGAATGATTTTGGCCATGTGCTTAGTGTAGATGGCCTTTGTAATGTTAAGGAATGTTCCCACTACCCCAATTTTTTCTAGTGTTTTGAGCATGAAGCGATGCTGTATTTTATTGAATGCTTTTTCTGCATCTATTGAAATAATCATGTGATTCTTAACTTTAAGTCTGTTGATATGGTGAATGACATTTATTGATTTCCGAATGTTGAACCAACCTTGCATCCCTGGGATAAAACCCACTTGATCGTGGTGCATTATCTTTTTAATATATATTTGTATGCGATTTGCTAAAATTTTGTTGAGAATTTTTGCGTCGATGTTCATTAAGGATATTGGTCTGAAATTTTCTTTCCTCGATGTGTCTCTGTCTGGTTTAGGTATCAGGGTGATATTGGCTTCATAGAACGAGTTTGGGAGGGTTCCCTCCTCTTCTATTTCATAGAATACTTTGAGGAGTATTGGAATGAGCTCTTCTTTAAAGGTTTTGTAGAACTTGGCTGAGAACCCATCCGGTCCCAGACTTTTCTTTGTTGGTAGGCTTTTGATGACCTCTTCTATTTCATTGCTTGAAATTGGTTTATTTAAGTTGTGTATGTCCTCCTCGTTCAGTTTAGGTAATTCATGTGTCTCTAGAAATTTGTTGATGTCTTCGAGGTTTTCTGTTTTGTTGGAGTATAGATTTTCGAAATAGCTTCTAATTATGTTTTGTATTTCACTTGTGTCTGTTGTGATGTTTCCTTGTTCATTCCGAATTTTAGTAATTTGAGTTTTCTCCCTCTTTCTCTTTGTTAGTGTGGCTAAGGGATTATCAATTTTATTTATTTTTCAAAGAACCAACTATTTATTTTGTTAATTTTTCCGATTGTTTCTTTTGTTTCTATTTCGTTGATTTCGGCTCTGATTTTAACTATTTCCTGTCTTCTACTACTTTTGGTATTGGTCTGTTCTTCTTTTTCTAGCGCTTTGAGCTGTAGTGTTAAGTCGTTTATTTGTTGATTTCTACTTTTTTTGAATGCGCCCCATGAAATAAATCTTCCTCCAAGTACTGCTTTCATAGTGTCCCAGAGATTTTGATATGATGTGTCTTTGTTCTTGTTTACTTCTAAGAATTTTTTTATTTCCCTCCTGATGTCTTCTGTTATCCATTCATCATATAATAGTGTATTATTTAATCTCCAGGTATTGGAGAAGTTTCTGTTTTTTATTCTGTCATTTATTTCTAATTTCAATCCATTATGATCTGACAGAGTACAAGGTAGTATCTCTATGTTCTTGTATTTGCTAACAGTAGCTTTGTGGCATAAAATATGGTCTATTTTAGAGAAGGATGCATGTGCTGCTGAGAAGAAAGTGTATTCATTCTTTGTTGGATGGTATATTCTATATATGTCATTTAAGTCTAAATTGTTGATTGTGTTTTTGAGATCTATGGTTTCTTTATTCAATATTTGTTTGGACGATCTATCCAGTGGTGAGAGGGGTGTGTTAAAATCGCCTAGTATTATTGTGTTGTGGTCTATTTGATTTCTGGAATTGAGGAGAATTTGTTTGACGTACGTGGATGAGCCAATGTTCGGGGCATAGATATTTATGATTGTTATGTCTTGCTGATTTATGCTTCCCTTAAGCAGCATGTAATGTCCTTCTTTATCCCTTCTGACTACTTTTGGTTTGAAGTCCACATTATCTGAAATGAGGATGGATACTCCAGCTTTTTTGCTGTGTCCGTGTGCATGGTATGTTTTTCCCCATCCTTTCACCTTTAGTCTATGGGTATCTGTTTCTATGAGATGAGTCTCTTTCAGGCAGCATATTGTTGGATTTTTCTTTTTAATCCAATCTGCCAGTCTATGTCTTTTGATTGATGAGTTCAGGCCATTAACATTCAGGGTAATTATTGTGATATGATTTGTATTCCCAGTCATTTGACTCATATTTGTTTTTGACAAGATTTGTTTCTCCTTTATTTGGCTATTCCTTTAGGCTAGTGCCTCCTGTTTCTGATTTGCATTGTTGTTTTTCATCTGTTCCTCATGGAATATTTTGCTGAGAATGTTCTGTAATGCTGGCTTTCTTTTTGTAAATTTCTTTAGCTTTTTTTTTCATGGAAGGATCTTATTTCATCATCAAATTTGAAGGTAAGTTTTGCTGGGTATAAGATTCTTGGTTGGCATCTGTTTTCTTTCAGGGCTTGGTAAATGTTGTTCCAGGTCCTTCTAGGTTTTATGGTCTGAATTGAAAAATCTGCTGATATTCTTTTGGTTTCCCTCTGAATGCAATTTGTTTCTTTTCTCTCATGGCCTTTAAAATTCTGTCTTTATTTTGTATGTTAGGTATTTTCATAATAATGTGCTTTGGTGTGGGTCTGTTGTAATTTTGTATGTTTGGAGTTCTATAAGCCTCTTGTACTTGGTTTTCTATTTCATTCTTCAGATTTGGGAAATTTTCTGATATTATTTCATTGAATAGATTGTTCATTCCTTTGGTTTGTTTCTCTAAGCCTTCCTCAATCCCAATAATTCTTAAATTTGCCTTTTCATGATATCCCATAATTCTTGTAGATTCTGTTCATGATTTCTTACCATCTTCTCTGTTTGGCCAACTTTGTTTTCAAGATTAAATAATTTGTATTCAATGTCTGAGGTTCTGTCTTCCAGGTGTTCTATCCTATTGGTTATGCTTTCTATGGAGTTTTTAACTTGGTTTATTGTTTCGTTCATTTCAAGGATTTCTGTTTGTTTTTTTTCAGTATCTCTAACTCTTTATTGAAATGATCTCTTGCTTCCTGTATTTGGTCTTTTAACTGTTGATTGGTGCGATCATTTAATGCCTGCATTTGCTCTTTCATCTCCTCTTTCAATGCCTGCATTTGCTGTTTCATCTCCTCATTTGCTTCCCTGATCATTTTAATTATGTACATTCTGAACTCCCTTTCTGACATTTTCTGCTCTGCTGTCATTGGGTTTTATTGATGTAGTACCTAGGTTTGTTTGGGACATTTTCTTCCCTTGTTTTCTCATATTGGTCAGCTGTCAGTGGGATCCTGAGATACTGCAGAATTCTGTATTGGCTTATAGTGTCCCGGTAGATTTCTAGTGTATCACCTCCCCGCCTTCAGTAGCCTGATGTCTTGGAGGAATTTGATAATGCAGTGCTTTCGAAGAAAGCTGCCCCTAGCCCCCTACTGGTTCCAGGGTTTGGAGCTGGCTCTGTGCGGAGCCAGAGGGGGGCCTTCACCGTGCAGCTGGCCTTGTGGTAGGAGCCCACCGCCGGAGTGAGGAAGGCTACCTGGGGAAGACTGTAGCTGCCCTGTCCTGCTCTGATAAGCCACCCCTATCTGTGCCTGCTGCCCAGGCCAAGTTTCGCCCAGTGGGGGAGACTCACCCTGTGACTCTATTTTTGTCCAAGTCTCTCAAAGCCTCCCCTTCTTGAGTCCTGGGTTCTGGCGCGACTGGAGATGCAGTCACCCTCTAGGCCGATCTTGGATCACCCCGTGGAAAGAGCCTGCGGCTGGAGTGGGCAGAGCCGCCTGAAGAGGTGTCTGGCTGCCCTGCCCTGATCCCAGAGGCTGCTTGAGGATCGAAGCTCTCCATTGGTTCGGGGACTTGTGGCTGGTTCTATGTAGAAAGCCTCTCACTAGGCAGTCTGCTCCGAGAAGCTAGCCTTCAGGACATTGTTTTTAAGAGCAAAGATTTTGTAGGAGGAATGGGTGGACTGTTAAAGAAAAACAAAAAACAAAAATCAAAAAAACTGTCCAGAGGTGAACACTTGAAATGTGGTTAGTCTAAATCAATGTGTTCTTGTGTCATACACTCAGATCACAAAGACATCTGAAAATAAGAGCATAAATATTTTAACTTTTTATAGTAAATACACACTAGAATGATAATAATTTAGATATACTGGGTTAGATAAATGTATTAAAAAGTCAATTTCACCTGGTTCTTTTATTTTTTTTAATGTGGCTACTAGAAAATTATAAATAGATACATGGCTTATATATTGCACTCAAGTTATATTTCTATTGGACAGTGTGGAACTAGAAGTAAAAGAATGGTTTTCTCTCCCTAAAAACCCTGCCCCTGTAAGTTTGGGTTAAGATTTTTATAGAGTATTATTTCTAGTAGTGGCAAGTACATTTACTCAAAGGTTTATTGTATTTTATTTTTCTTGAGTTATACAAGGACCAGAAGGATGAGGCCTCATGTGTTCATTGCAAGGAACACATCCATTCACACTGTTAGCAGTCGGTCTGTGAGAGGCGCAGGTTCACTTCCTTAAAAATGCACTGTAAACCAGATTGGTTGCACAGACTTGAAATTCCCGGAGGCTGAGGCAGGAAGATTGAGGCCAACCTTTGCCTTGGAGGGACCCTACCTCACAATAAAAAAAATAAAATTGAGTGGAATATGACTCAGTGGTGGAGTGTCATTGGGTTCAATCCTCACTACCACAAAAAAAAAAAAAAAAAAAAAACAGAACACATCAAAACAAAAACCCCTTCACCCCAAAAGTACCCCTACAAATCAAAACCAACCAAACAAAAAAGACAACAAAAACACTGCAGTAAGAAACAGATTCACATCATGAGCCTCAGTATTGTAAAAAACAATTTTTAAAATTAGTGTTGTTATAAAAAGTTTTGAAACAAAGTAAGACAGTTAAGGTTAAATAAATTTTAATGTTTCTTTAGGTCTAAAATTCTGTCAGGCTTTATGCTACAAGATAACTTCATCCCCTTCCCTAAGGTATAGTTAGTCCTCTATGGGTTCAACATCCTCAGATTCAACCAACCTTGGATGGGAAATATTCCAAAATAATTTTGTCTGTACTGACCATGTACATTTTTTGTCCTTATTCCCTAAAAAGTATAACAACTATTTACATGACATTTACATTGTATTAGGTATAAGAAGTCATCTAGAGAAGAGCTAAAGTATTTGGACAGATGCGTGTGGATTATATGCAAATTTCACATTGTAATTAAGAAGATACTTCAACATCCATTGATATTGGTAGCACTGTGGGGACCTAGAACGAATCCTATGTGGATACCAAGGAGTGACTGGATATGAGTAGCTTAAGAAAAAGAGATTTTCATTGTTAAATTTCAGTCATAATTTACCAACATATAATATTTGTGATCCCTTTTTTATACATGTATTTCTTTTTTAAAATTTTATTCATTTATTTATATGTGGTACTGAGACTCCACCCTAGTGCCTCACACATTGTAGGCAAGTGCTGTATTGCTGAGCCACAACCCCAGCCCCTGTGATTCTTTTTTATAGAAGGATCATGTAATCTTAGTTTTTATTTTAACATTTAAAATCATTTTAGAATTGATATGATTCATTACCGAACACTACATTTAAGAGCCCCATCACTGATCTTGGATTTTACAATGCATTTAGCAGATTGATGTTATCCTGTGTACATGACTTTGTGATTTTCTTTTTAATAGACTATTATTTACATTAATATTTTAATAATGAATATATCTGTATGTATTTCACATTTGCACTTATATCTTTTTTTTTGTATTATGTAAAGCATTATAATCATAACTCATTGGAAACAAATAGTCACATGGTCAAACATGGAAGAAAGGACAGAAAGGCTGGAAAGCTATCTAACCTAATTAATATTTTAGCAAATCTATAAAACTGCTCTTTTGATTTGATAATTTCACATTCTTACTCATCCAAATTATATTTAATTATTTTTCTAGATGCACATGTATGATGAAAGTTATTGTCATTGACTAGTATATGTTCTCATCTCTATCATACTTATATTCTAGAAAGAATATTTGTATTTTATATGGTGGAAAGAAAGAACATAAGAAAATGTAAAAATACAGGTGTTTTCTCCCTTATAATAGCTACCCTTAATTTTTTTGACTTTATGATAGTATAAAAGTCATGCATTCAGTAGAAGCAGTATTTCAAATTTTGAATTTTGCTCTTTCTCCAGGGTAGTGATATGCTCTCTTGTGATGCTGAGCAGCCATGACCAGCTGCAGCTCACAGTCATGATTACCATGTATCAAAAAAACTTTGTCTTGGATGAGTTTGTTTAACTCTCAGCTAATGTAAGTGTTCTGGGCACTATTAAAATAGACTAAGCTAAGCTATGATGTTTGTAGATTTATTCTGTTTAATACATTTTTTACTTACAATATTTCCAGGCTGGGCACGGTGGCATACGCCTGTCATCCCAGCGACTCGGGAAGCTGAGACAGGAGAATCTTGAATTCAAAGTCAGCCTTAGCAAAAGCAAAGCTGAGTAACTTAGTGAGACCCTGTCTCTAAATAAAAAAGACACAAAATAGGATTGGGGATGTGGCAGTGGTTGAGTGCTCCTGAGTTCAATAAGCCCAAGTACCTTCCCCTAAACCAAAAACAAAAACACAAACAAAAATAAACCATTATTTCCAGTTTATTACAGGTTCATAGGAACATAACCCCACGGTAAGTCGAGAAGTATCCATACTCCCTATCTGACCAGGGACAAATTATAAACATTTAAATATTCTAAAGTTTGGGGGGTATTTACCAAAATTAAGTAACTATTTCTGAGTAAAAGTGTTTTTAAATTTTCCTCATGCATATTTACATTTTTTTTACAATTGATACATAAACAATCCTTGCTAATCATAGAAAAATTACGAAGATAGAGAACAATTAGAATCAAATGATAGCATTACAGTTGCACTAAAATGAAAGTCATGTGAGTATGTATATTGTTAGTACTATACAAGCTAAGAGGTGGAGATGTTTGCTCTGTGCATTGGGAGACAACAAGAGTTGTTGTATACATATTTGTATGTATGCATATATATTATATCTAGATTTTGGAATAGTAAAAAACTTGAAATCATGATGTCTTACCATGAAGATCTAAAACTGTTTAGAAACCTAAAATTAAAGGTAAAGTTTAAATATTAGTAATGGACTTTAGGAATTAAATGTTTATTTATTTACTTATTTTGTAGTGGTGTGGATTAAACGCTAGGGCCTTATCCATATTAAGCAAGTGCTCCCCACTGAGCTCCTTCCCCACTCCTAGGAACTGAATAATGTAATAAGCTAAGGTTAACATGATTTTGGGGGTAGGTTTTTCACACAGTTCTAATATGTTGACTATATTATAAGAAAGGCAACACTTCATTGGTTTTGGTACAGAAATAAAAACACCCTCCATTTAGTTACTTCTCATGATAGTAATTATTTGTGGTAAGTGAAATCATGAGCCTGCTGCTGCTGTTTCATCAGTACCCTGTTTCCTGGTTTTATAACACACTGAAAAATGCTTTACTTCTACTTACTTTCCTTTTAAAGCATCGGTAACTTTCATAATTATAAAGGGTGAAAGTCTAAAAGAGTACCTATTATCACCATTATTTCAAAGTACATTTTAAGAGTGCCATCAAGTCTTTTTAGGTATAAGATAGAAATGAGATATCATTATGGGAAATGGGCAGGCAAAAATATCAAGGTTGGTATAGAAAATAACCGCATAATGCAAACACTCACAGTCAACTAACAAGTGGTTAGAAACAGTAAGTAAGTGTAGTAAAGTAAGTCACAAAACTGTTGTTCAAAATCCTGTATCTCTACTGCATTAAAAATAATTAATTAGGAAGTATGTTGGAATAAAGGATTTGATTAAATAAAAGATGAAAATAGTATGAACAAAGTTAGTAAAACATACATTTCTGTGTTGGTCAGTTTTGAAAATTTAGTTCTAGCACATATTATAAGCTAAAGCTGAAGTTTTTGCATACCAAGAATTCTTAGCAAATTGATAAAGGTAAATGATGAAATAGAAAAATGGAACCAAAGATGTGTTCAGTTAATTTACTGACCAAGAAATAAATGGCCATTAATGTAAAATTTCCCAATAACTATATCTTTCTTTTGCTTCAGTCTTAGAATTTCAAAAGATAAAGAGAATTTGGATGTGTTGGATTTTTGAAAGAATTTGTCCCTCAGAGAGATTTCACATGCATATCTGCACTTTACTTTGAGGAATATGCACAAAGTGAAAAGTTGATAAAGTCACTAGATAATGAGTTTGTGCTCTTTAAATAAAAACGAGCCTGATTCCTTTGGTTTTATTCCCCTGCTCCGTTTTGAACTGCAAATGATTTATATGGTGCCTAAAATAATATAAATATTTTTCTGTGGTATTGGCAATGATAAATTATCCAGAGAGTCATTACTGACTTTGGCTACGAATCTCTTACTTGGTAACAATGCAAATAACTTAGGAGTCATAGATATTGCTTATTGAAAGTTTTACACTCTGTTTATTCAGGACACATGGAAATGAAATGCACAACCTCTCCATGCTAAGGTTAGCTGAACTGCATTTTTGGAGAATGTCCAAATGAAAAGTAAGCATAATCATAATGTGCAAAAAATAGATCAACATTAGTACCACTTACAAAAATTCATACACACACATACACACAACAACAACAAATAAACCTGTTTCACTTATGTTTAAATGTAGTTATAAAGATTTACTTTCATAGTAAATCTTGGTATTACCCCCAAGTAGATATTCCATGTGAAATGCAAGTCAGTTCTATTTTTCTTGTTTTCCCTGTTGATGGTTTACTATTTATTTATTTTTAAATTTTAATTAACATGTATTAATTATACATCTCTATTGATTTCTTTGGGATCTGCTGCTAGAGAGTTATTATGTTCTTTCAGAAGCATCTTATTACCTTGCTTTTTCTTATTTCTTGTGTTCCTATGTTGAGATTTGTGCATCTGGTGGATCAGGTGTCTCTACCTCTTTGTGGAGTGACCTGATCCACCATAGGGGCACCACACCCATTGTAGGAGTAGCCACATAGTGAGCACCCACTCTTGTGTGGGCCTTTCCAACTACTCTGCCACAGTGTGCATTGTGTTCAAAGTCATTAGTCACAGCCAAAAAAGCTGTAGGGGGACAGCACTATGATACCCAGCTGGAATCAAAGTCAGCTTGGCAAAAACCAACACACCAAGACACTCCTCAGGAGAAAGTCTTCATTAATTGTATTGGGTCACCCCCATTCACATGTACCCAGGAGTAAGGGACAGACAGAGCCAAGAGTTGTCAGGCCCCCCTCCCATGCTACTGTGACAAGGGCAGCAGTGGAAACCAAAGTGCACCCTCCCCACCTTGTCAGTAACAGGCACCTGAGTGCAGCACAGTGGGAATCAGCAATCAGGACCACGTGGGTACCTGCCTTTGGTCCCAGCACTGGTGTGAGTCCACATGTGGCTGATCACACCCTTGTTCTCAGAGGGCAAGGACCCTGCTCCTGGTTCCCAATGGAACCTCTGTTCTCTACCATCCCTATAGTGCAGGGCACCCAGTGGGCTTATATTGCAATCTCTCTGCTGGGCCAAGTTGGATTCTTGGGGCAGTTACCACTGAAACCAGTATAGCAGAATGTCTGTGGAGTCCCAGAGATGAGATATGCAGGGTTTCTGATCACTAGAACAATCCAAACAACAATAGGTCCCTTTTCAAGATGGCTGCTGGTTGCAGCACCCTGAGTGTTCTTAAGCAATGATGTGAGATCCTTTTCCAAAACAAGACAACTGTGCCAATTTCAGGTTACTTACCTAATTGGGCTATAAGCATGTAAGGATTGCAAAGCTTTCCAATTGCCAGCATCCATACTGAAAGAGTTTGCCAGGACTCTCTCTTTCCCCCTTGTCCCTGCAAGGGAGTGACTCCCCCTCCCTCACCTATGTGGAGTTGGGTTGGCATGTGGCAGGAAATTTTGTTTCTCTTACCATGCTGCTGTCCCATGTCTCTCAGTCTCACAAGGCTCCAGTCTTTCTTGTGCTGGTTGTCAGCGTTCTCCCAAGTTTACTCACCTCAAAATGCAGCTACATGCTTGTTATTTTGGTTCTTTTTGGGAGAGGAGGTGAATGATGGGTGCCTCAATTCAGCCATATTCTTATTTTGCTTTTTAAATTTTTAATTTATTTTTTATGGTTTTTCACTTTGATGAATTCGTAACTATACAAAACATATTTATTTTTCATGATAACCACTTTTTATTTTTTTCTCAAATATTTTCAACCACACAGTCTACATTTGTAGAGTATCAAATATATGAGTGTGCATGCTATGGGAAGGCACTCAGTGCTCCAGAAAAAACAGATCATATGAAGAGCTAATGCAGGTGATACAATGATCCATTGGTCTAATGCTGTTTCCTCTTTTCCCCAAGGGTTTCATCATCAAGCTAATCAGATATCTTGTCTTTAGAAATTATTTTCCTTTATTTCCACAATAAAAATGTAACATTTTTCTTCTAAATTTTGTCTGCTTCTTTTTTATTCCTCTTTGACATTGTAGGCAATATTAGGATATTGAGCACAACCACAAATTTGCTTGTGTTGATTTTTGGTGAAAGGGCAGTAGATATTGTTTTATGTACTGAATTTCTGTACATTCACTCATACATTTCAAATGCATTTTCTTTATAAAAAAAGCAAAAGAAAAATAATAGAAATGGTAGTTTCTATAATTTCTTAATCAGAACAATGCTAGAGAAAGAATCCATCCATTAAAATTATAATACAGATATTTCGATGGAAAACATAGTCCTTTGAATAAAGTGCAACAAGAAATATGTGTTTGTGACTGGAAAATACATTCAACTGTGAACCATTGTAATGGACATTTTTTTTGTTGTTAGCAATAAAAATATTTTCAAAACAATCTGCAAGTTAAATTGTTTGATCTCATATTTTAGATTACTTATATTCACAGTGAATTTTAATGTTAAAATATAAAGACCTCTCAACAATTATTGGAAGTTGCATGTTTTACTTTTACCACAATTTAGATAATTACATAAGAATATGCAGAAATATAGGTTTCTAGCACCTTTTATATATTGAAGAGAGATTAATTATGATATGTAGTATCTCTTCCTTCTCTCAGTTGTGGTTTTGAAAGAAAATTAAGCACGGAAGACCAAAAGTATCTTCTGTATTAAACACATTGACTTCTTTCTCTTAAATACCACATCCTTGGGAAAATTAAGAAAATAGTCACAAATTGCTTCTGGTGGTCTGTAGTTTATATGAGATTGAGATTACATATACCAATCACATTACACACATCACAACAGAAGTGCAAATTACATACACACACATACTTTGTGTATGTACTACAACATTGGAATAATCATTCTCTAAATAGAAATATTTTTAAGAGTAGTTTTGGGACCTAATGAAAGTATATTAATTGGTTTGGAACAATAGAATGAGAAGAGTGTACAGAGAGAGTAAATGACAGATTCTCTCAGGACGACATGTGTATCTGGTATTAATCAGACATTAACTAGCTATGTTGCTTTCAGCCTGCTTAAAAAATTTCCTGAACACATGGTGGACTATAAATTTTATTGGAACCTTGACTGAAGCTAAGGAGTATCCATGACAATTGGCATTATCTCTGGTTGGCATTAGTTCTAATGCTGTAGATGGATTGCTCTGCCTCCCTGATGGCCAGAACATTAGGCAGTCAGTCACAAATGGTGAGGGGTGGCTTGGGTGACATCACCTGGAGTCAGATAGTGGCTTCAGATGCTGTATTGGGGAACTTAGCAGTGAAGCCTGTGGTGAACAGGTTAGGAACAGACAAGACTGGGGATCTGTGGGCTTCCTGTGACATTGTATATAATGACTAAAATGATCATTCTGTCAAACACTTCTGTTTTCCTAATCATTCAAACACACACACACACACACAAACAAAAACAAATCAAAATGTTTTATAATACACTAAAAGTGAGTCCTCTGGTTGTAGCTATTAAGAAGTTTTCCTAGATGCCCTTCAATTGATGAATGGATAAAGAACTGTGGTATATATATACAATGGAATATTACTCAGCCATAAAGAAGAATAAAATTATGGCATTTGCAGGCAAATGGATGAAGTTGGAAAATATCATGCTAAATGAGATAAACCAATCCCAAAAAACCAAAGGCCGAATGATCTCTCTGATAAGAGGATGTTGATACATAACGGGGAGTGGGAGGAAGGCAAGAATGAAGGATGGATTGTATAGAGGAAAGAGGGGTGGGAGGAAAATAACAGATTGAGACAAACATTACCCTATGTACATGTATGATTACACAAATGGTATGACTCTATTTCATGTACAACCAGAGAAATAAGTTTTATCCCATTTGTTTACAATGAATCAAAATAAATAAATAAAAAAGAAGTTTTGGGATTTTTCACTATTAGATGATCTTCAAAGATAAGTGTACCAAGCCAATTAGCAAACTTTCCCTATACATTTAGATATGTCACCATAATCTAAATTTGAAAGAAATTTCAAGTGTATTTATCCAAAAAAAAAAAAATGACTTTCATTTGCCAGAGTACTCTTTTCAAAGCTTTCAAAGGTACAGAAAGGTAATTTTCTGTAACTTGGTTTACTGTTCAAATCCAATTTAGTTCTGCCACCTGTTATTTTTCTCCTTGGATTTTTTTTTGTAGAAGTCATTTTTGGACCCTTTGATATCACTGTATAATAAGAGCCTCACATCCTATGGTGTAATTGACTCTGGATTTGATAGCTCAACAAATACACAATGAGAGTCCATTGTGTGCCAAAAACTGTAATGTTTATTTTTCCAAGGAAGCTGCTTAAGCCTAAGTGTTTGCAGCTCTCCATCTGTTTGTTTAGGAATATATCCCTTTGTTACCGTAACAATATTGATAATTTTCCTTTTAGATGATAGGCTTCAGGAGATCAAGAATTTTGCCTTTGGGTTTTTGATGTTCTTTTAGCGATATTTTGGGGATAATTTAATAAACGAATTATTTCTGAATAAATATTAAACCACCTTATATAGAAAATTAAAATTTCCCAATTTAGTGAACCATGTCACCATGTCAGTAAATATTTTATTACAGTACGAAGCATTACATTCAAAAGTGGAACTGTTATAATGTTTGCAGATCAGCTTCCCATTGTGGAATCATTCATTTGTTTTCTTTTTCTCTCTTTAGTCTTCTGAACAACAATCAAATCAGAAAGATTTCCAGGACTGCTTTTGAAGGACTTGAAAATTTGCTGTATCTGTAAGTTCTAAGAAAAACCAACAATGGCTTATTATGTTGATGGATTATTTTCCCCTTTTTGGTTGTTTTAACCTAAGTAATTCTTCAGCTTCCTGAGAAGTACTGGCAAACTTGAAACAGAACTGTTACACGTACATTTCTAAGCACAGCAAATTGTTACTTTCAATAGATCATGCTTCTGCGGACATTTGAATATTTATGCACATTTCTATCCTTCCAGCCTTGACACACAATTCTAAATTGGAGAAAAATAAAAGCAAAGTTCAATTAATATTTCATTTTCATATCTAACTAATCAATAATTATAAAAAATCCATAAATCTGAAAGGAGCTTTATTTTAATAATTCAGTCATCAAAGACCTTTTAAGGCTGGCGAACACATTACAATTAGGAATGTTAATGAACTTGGGTAGGAGCCAAATTTCGAAAAATATAGCTTATAAATATGACAGTTGGCAATTGTCATGCTTTTGATGTATTATTATTGGTGAATGGAATAAAAACATTTAATATGATTGCTCATTTAGATCAGAAACCAATGCATATTGATAAATCAAATGTTAAATGGTCAAGACTGGATAGCTTCTGTGGGAGGCTCAAGAAAGGACACTGGTTTCAGTTAGGAGTAAGTGCTGCAAATTTCTTTTTAAAGAATGTTAAAGAGGGCTGGAGATAAAGCTCAGTGGTAGCGGACTTGCTTGGCATGTGCCAGGCCCTTGATTTGATCTGTAGCACTATCAAAAAAAAAAAAGTATTAGGGAGGTAACTAACATTTTTACTCAAAAACGTCCATTTGTAGATTCATTAAGAATTTTGTTTAAAAAGTTAAAATAATTATTTTATTAAAATAAAATGCTGTCCCAACTCTACTCTAATTTGTACATCTGTAGCACCTTTCCAAAGAACTGGAATTCCCATTATATGCCAACCCAAAGCTTCATAGTTTTTTTATTTTCAAATAAGATGCCCCAACCATAATGTGCAAGGTCTCCCATAACTCTTTCCCTCTTGGAATCAATCATTGATATTTGCTGCCCTAATGAATCATAGCCAATCAAATGGCAGGTGCATGCCATTCTTGATCTGTATGTTTTACACATTACTAAGAATCTTTAGATCGCAGAGGGAAATGAGAAGGAGGCAGGTATGAAAAATGGTGGAATGAGACAGACATCATTACCCCATGTACATGTATGATTACACAAATAGTATGAATCTACATCATGCAAAACCATAGAAATGAAATGATGTACCCCATTTGTGTACAATGAATCAAAATGCAGTCTGTAAAAAAAAATAATTAATAAAAGAAAAAAAAGAATCATTTGAACTTTTAGACCAGTGGTGTGAAAAGTCTGCTCTTTCTTAGTAAAGGAGCCAGACTTTCTCCCTGTTTTTCAGTTCATTTCTGGCCTGTTTTCTGTATTTACTGGCATGTCAAAAGTAACTCCCTTACAGTAAAACAAAGTAATAGACAAAACAAAGCACAAAACCCTATGACTTTGTATAGAATGGTTTAGAATAAATTTCATTATTAGTGCTAATACTCAGGAAATCTAGATAAATTATAGTTGTTAATAGGAAATTAATTTTGGATAAAATGTTCAGTGTTGCTGAGGTTGGATCAATTACATGCACAAGAGTACCATATGGTCTCTCTGGGATGAGAATAAGAAGAACATTTCACAAAACTTCTATTCAAAGCTCTGACAAGTTAAACATTGTTTATTAAGTGGAAGATAAGTCTCTGGGCTTCTGAAAGGTAAGTGACTTATGAAAAGGAGGGGATAATTTATAAGTGTGTATGAAGCAGTAGGTGATGAGCACTCTCCCATGGCCACTTCTGTGCATCTGTCCATGTTTTTCATTAACATTACCAAGTGAGTATTGCTTCTCAAACGGGAGAAGTTCATATACAGAGGGCTGTAGGCTAGAAGACCCACTCAATGCATATGAAATTCATCTGTCTTTTCTTTGCATTTCAACCTCAAATCCTTGTTATTTTATTTCTTCAAACACAATAAACACATGCATACCACCCCCTCAGTCTGTGCATATGACACCAATTATTTTTTCCTGGACTATTTTGCCAGGCATGGTGTCACTGTACTCCCCATTACAGGAGACTGAGGCAGCCTGAGCAACTTAGCAAGACCCTGTCTCAAAATAAAAAAACAGAAAGGGCTGGGGATGTAGCTGAGTTGTAGAGTGTCCCTGGGTTTAATCCCCCATACCAAAAAAAAAAAGCAACATTTTTCCTTAGTTAAATCTCCACTTTAATATCATGTCCTTTAGGAGTCCCTTTGAGTCAGTTAACATTTTTTTTTTAAACTTTCTCTCTCATGGTGTCTTGTTTATTTCATTTATTACATATATCATATAAGTTTGTTTTTCTTGCCTATTTGTTACCTTGTTTATTTTTGGATTTCCCCGCTGGAGTATGTAAAGACAAATGGCCCTGTGGTCATACTTCTCTTATTTACCACATTATCCCAGCATCTAGAACTAGTGTCTAGAACACAGCAACTGCTCACAAAAGATTTGTTGAACAGATGTATGAACATAAGGTGCTCACTAAATGCTTGATATTTGATTGATTATGACTCTTGGCTACGATGTGTTAATTAATCTTATGAGAGGAATGATAACACTACTATATGACTCAGATTTTTCAGCAAACTATGTGTTTATCCATTATTTATAGTGTGCCTTTTCCCAAGGATTTCCAGTGTTATATTATATAAAATTGTTATAATGTTTTCATATTCAGGAGTTCAATTTTCATTAGACTATATATACCAAAGAGCTTTAGTTTTACCTTGACAAACATAAAGGCTAGAATGTTTTTTTTTCTAAGACAAAAGCATTTCTAAACTAATGTGAAATTGTAGCATGTTTTGGTCCAAAACATATCATTGATTCCCTTGGGCAAAAACAAATAGAAGTATCCTAGGACAAATTTTGCTTTCAGATTCACACAAAAAAGTACAATTGTTTGAGAATATCCTTGGGAACTGTGGTTCATTTGAGGTTAGCTGAGTTTTGAAGCTAAGATATATTGAAGAAGTGAGGGCAAAATATTCCTGTTCTTTGGTTCAGCAAACCAGTATCTCTAATTAGCATTGTCAGTATTCATTATTCTTAACCGATTTTGAGTTCATTTAATGATAAACTCCAAAATAAAACTTATTTATTAAGAAGCATCTTGGTATTTTAGTGATAAGGATCTTATTACTTATCAGCATTGATAATTGAACAATTTTTTAAAAATAATTTTTTTTGGAGGGAAAACCCTGGCATATTTCTGCATGTTTGAGATAAATTAGGCATCATTTTTTAATATTTCAAAGAGGGGAAATTTATTCCATTTTCAAATCTGTGACTCTCTGTCTAGCTATGGTTCCCATTTTCTAAATTTGGTTTGTTCTTTGAGTTATAGCTCATTCCTTCCAACCCAGCCCCTGGGCATCTGTGTCCTCATTGAACTCTTGTTCCTGAATGCTACTCCCTGCGCACAAGCTCATTTTCTTAAACCAGGTCTTGATGTGTCACTTGCAATTGTGTACTCAGTATTTTACATCTTTTGTGAATTTATTTGGACTCTGCCTAATTTCTTTTGCAACCTATAGATAAAAAATTCACTATTTTTTTTTTTTTTTAACAGCTGGGCAAAAACGTCATTGAAGAATCTGATCTTTGATGATGTAACTTTGAGGGACTCAGCTCTCACCAGTTTTGGCTACACTCACTTATTCCCTGAGTTTAAAGACAGTCTTACAAAATGAGTGAAATTTGCATATGAGTCTTTGTTCGTTCTCTGTTAGCTTTGTCTCTGTAACAAACCTCTGCAGAATTTAGTGTCTTAAAACAAGGAAGAGTTTCTATTTTTCATGATTGATTCATGGGTGGCCTGGGCAGTTCTCATCTGCACTGGCTCAGGCCTTCCGTTTAGAATGGTTTCAGTCACACACACAGCAATTCCTCCATATCAGCTGGGAGGGCTTTTTCTTCCATGAGGCTTCTCTTTCTCTAGCCAGCTAGATTGTGCTTGTTCACACAGTGATTTATCCCTAATGTAGCAAGGATAAGTGCTTTTCAAGCCTGGTTTTTGCTGTTTTTTAGTGTCCCATTTGGTCAATCAAGCCACATGGTCCAAATATAATTCAAGCACAGGAAGATCTTGATGAGTGAAGCAGCAAAAATCATCTCGTAAAAGGTTATAAATCAGGGATGGGGAAATTTGTGGCCATTTCTGCAATCGACCACTTTTATGTAAGGACTAGAATTTTCTAAGAGTTGAGATTCAGATTGCAATCACAATCAAGCCCACTCTGGCGTTGTCACCAGGATGGACTTATCTGATGGGTATAGTAGGAGCTCCAAGGGAGAAGAGGCCAGGCCTATTCTGAGAGACACAAGGGGTGGAAGGCAGGTTAGATGTGATGGAAGGAGCAACACTTTTACTTAATTTTGAAAGGATATATGAGAAGAGATAAGAAATGATCTGTTATGTTTTGGTAATGGGCAGTATCTTCAGTCAATGAATAGAGTATGTTGAGAGATAAGACTGGTGAGTTTTATAAGGGCCACATAATAGGGGTAAAGGGTTTGCATGCCTGACTGCCTGCCTTCCTGTTTTTACCTCTTTCTAATCATGCCAAATCAGCATCCATTCCTACCACTCCACTAAAAGTACTTTGACAAAAGCCACTCGTGTTGTTAAACATTGATAGTATTTCTTTACGTACCACGTTTAATCCTGCCTCATGGTGTCTTATGTAAACCACACACCCTGTTGATCCCTTTGGTGCTCTTGGTTTTCCTTTTCCTGCTCAGTCTGCTCAAATTCCTTCATCCAGAGCTCTCTCCTCTATTGCCTTTCTATTGGTGAACATCGTTATCAGTCATTATCTGGATGTTGCTACCTCTTAAATCTTTATTTCCAGGACAGACTACTTTTATATTTCCACACACACCCATTGCCTTACTCAATATTTCCACTGACATGTTCCACAGGATCCTCAAACTTGACATGACAAATATAATTCCTTAACTTTCCCCTTCAAGTTCACTCCTTATTTTCCCTTCAAACATAATGCTTCTCATTTTGGGAAATGATGGCACCTTCATACTGAACTGAACAGGCATCTGAACTGAATTTCCATGCTGGCCTCCTCCCACTTCCTTTACCTCGATATCGAGTTATTTTTCAAGTCCTGTGGGTTCCATGTTACCATCATTCGTATCTTCCCTTTCTATTTATCTCAATTTGGCTACCTTACCTTCAATCCTCATTATCTATCTTCCCTACTGTTAACAAACCCTTTTTTCTCTATCCAAGTTTTTCCTTTTCTAAATCTCCAAAAGGTACTCAGTCATCTTTTAAAAACAAAAACTCAATCATGCCATTCTTCTTGGAGTTTTTCAATGGCTCCCCATTGTTTTGGGGATGAAGTAAAAATACTGCCAATATCCACGCAAGATTTTTTTTTTTTTTTTTTTTTTATTTATTTATTTTTTTTACGTTTACATAGGGTAATGATGTTTATTATATTTTTCCCCTCCCCCCCACCCCTCCCACCCCTCTTTTCCCTCTACACAGTCCTTCTTTCCTTCATTCTTACTGCTCTCCTTAGCCTAACTCTAAACCTAACCCTAAACCTAATGCTAGCCCCTCCCACCCCCCATTATATGTCCTCATCCGCTTATCAGCGAGATCATTTGTCCTTTAGTTTTTTGAGATTGGCTTATCTCACTTAGCATGATATTCTCCAATTTCGACCATTTGCCTACAAATGCCATAATTTTATCATTCTTCATTGCGGAGTAATATTCCATTGTATAATTATGCCACAGTTTCTTTATCCATTCATCAACTGAAGGGCATCTAGGTTGGTTCCACAATCTGGCTATGGTGAATTGAGCAGCAATGAACATTGATGTGGCTGTATCTCTGTAGTATGCTGATTTTAAGTCCTTTGGGTATAGGCCAAGGAGTGGGATAGCTGGGTCAAATGGTGTTTCCATTCCAAGCTTTCTGAGGAATCTCCACACTGCTTTCCAGAGTGGTTGCACTAATTTGCAACCCCACCAGCAATGTATGAGTGTTCCTTTTTCACCACATCCTCGCCAACACCTATTGTTGCTTGTATTCTTGATAATCGCCATTCTAATTGGGGTGAGATGAAATCTTAGGGTGGTTTTGATTTGCATTTCCCTTATTACTAGGGATGTTGAACATTTTTTCATATATCTGGTGATTACTTGTACATCTTCTTCTGTGAAGTGTCTGTTCATTTCCTTAGCCCATTTGTTGATTGGATTATTTGTATTCTTCGTGTAGAGTTTTTTGAGTTCTTTATAGATTCTGGAAATTAGCGCTCTATCTGAGGTATGGTTGGCAAAGATATTCTCCCACTCTGTAGGCTCTCTCTTCACATTTCTGATAGTTTCCTTTGCTGAGAGAAAGCTTTTTAGTTTGAATCTATCCCAGTTGTTTATTCTTGCTTTTATTTCTTGTGCTATGGGAGTCCTGTTAAGGAAATCTGATCCTGAGCCAACAAGTTGAAGATTTGGACCTACTTTTTCTTCTATAAGATGCAGGGTCTCTGGTCTGATTCCGAGGTCCTTGATCCATTTTGAGTTGAGTTTTGTGTAGGGTGAGAGATAGGGGTTTAGTTTCATTCTATTGCATATAGTTTTCTAGTTTTCCCAGCACCATTTGTTGAAGAGGCTATCTTTTCTCCATTGCATATTGTTGGAACCTTTGTCTAGTATGAGAAAATTGTATTTATTTGGGTTTGTGTCCATGTCCTCTATTCTGTACCATTGATCTACCTGTCTATTTTGGTACCAATACCATGCCGTTTTTGTTACTATTGCTTTGTAGTAGAGTTGAAGATCTGGTATTGCAATACCCCCTGCTTCGCTCTTGCTACTGAGGATTGCTTTAGCTATTCTAGGTTTTTTATTCTTCCAGATGAATTTCATAATTGCTTGCTCTATTTCTGCGAGGTACATCATTGGGATTTTAATTGGAATTGCATTGAATCTGTATAGAACTTTAGGTAGTATAGCCATTTTGACGATATTAATTCTGCCTATCCAGGAACATGGGAGATCTTTCCATCTTCTAAGGTTTTCTTGAATTTCTTTCTTTAGTGTTCTGTAGTTCTCATTGTAGAGGTCTTTCACCTCTTTTGTGAGATTGATTCCCAAGTATTTTATTTTTTTCGATGCTATTGTGAATGGAGTAGTTTTCCTAATTTTTCTTTCTGAAGATTCATCACTTATGTATAAAAATGTGTTGGATTTATGAGCATTGATCTTGTAACCTGCTACTTTACTGAATTCACTTATGAGTTCTAAAAGTTTTCTGGTGGAATTTCCAGGTTCCTCTAAATATATAATCATGTCATCAGCGAACAGGGATAGTTTGAGTTCTTCTTTTCCTATTCGTATCCCTTTAATTTCTTTGGTTTGTCTGATTGCTCTGGCTAGAGTCTCAAGGACGATGTTGAATAGAAGCGGTGAAAGAGGGCATCCCTGCCTTGTTCCAGTTTTTAGGGGGAACGCTTTCAGTTTTTCACCATTTAGAATGATATTAGCCATGGGCTTAGCATAGATGGCCTTTATAATGTTTAGGAATGTTCCCATTACCCCAATTTTTTCTAGTGTTTTGAGCATGAAGGGATGCTGTATTTTATCAAATGCTTTTTCTGCATCTATTGAAATAATCATGTGATTCTTAACTTTAAGTCTGTTGATATGGTGAATGACATTTATTGATTTCCGAATGTTGAACCAACCTTGCATCCCTGGGATAAAACCCACTTGATCGTGGTGCATTATCTTTTTAATATATATTTGTATGCGATTTGCTAAAATTTTGTTGAGAATTTTTGCGTCGATGTTCATTAAGGATATTGGTCTGAAATTTTCTTTCCTTGATGTGTCTCTGTCTGGTTTAGGTATCAGGGTGATATTGGCTTCATAGAACGAGTTTGGTAGGGTTCCCTCCTCTTCTATTTCATGGAATAGTTTGAGGAGTATTGGAATGAGCTCTTCTTTAAAGGTTTTATAGAACTCGGCTGAGAACCCATCTGGTCCTGGACTTTTCTTTGTTGGTAGGCTTTTGATGACCTCTTCTATTTCATTGCTTGAAATTGGTTTATTTAAGTTGTGTATGTCCTCCTCGTTCAGTTTAGGTAGTTCATATGTCTCTAGAAATTTGTTGATGTCTTCAAGGGTTTCTGTTTTGTTGGAGTATAGATTTTCGAAATAGCTTCTAATTATGTTTTGTATTTCACTCGTGTCTGTTGTGATGTTTCCTTGTTCATTCCGAATTTTAGTAATTTGAGTTTTCTCCCTCTTTCTCTTTGTTAGTGTGGCTAAGGGTTTATCAATTTTATTTATTTTTTCAAAGAACCAACTATTTATTTTATTAATTTTTCCGATTGTTTCTTTTGTTTCGATTTCGTTGATTTCGGCTCTGATTTTAACTATTTCCTGTCTTCTACTACTTTTGGTATTGGTCTGCTTTTCTTTTTCTAGTGCTTTGAGCTGTAGTGTTAACTCGTTTATTTGTTGATTTCTACTTCTTTTTTTGAATGCACCCCATGAAATAAATCTTCCTCTAAGTACTGCTTTCATAGTGTCCCAGAGATTTTGATATGATGTGTCTTTGTTCTCGTTTACTTCTAAGAATTTTTTTATTTCCCTCCTGATGTCTTCTGTTATCCATTCATCATATAATAGTGTATTATTTAGTCTCCAGGTATTGGAGAAGTTTCTGTTTTTTATTCTGTCATTTATTTCTAATTTCAATCCATTATGATCTGATAGAGTACAAGGTAGTATCTCTATCTTCTTGTATTTACTAACAGTAGCTTTGTGGCATAAAATATGGTCTATTTTAGAGAAGGATCCATGTGCTGCTGAGAAGAAAGTGTATTCATTCTTTGTTGGATGGTATATTCTATATATGTCCGTTAAGTCTAAATTGCTGATTGTGTTGTTGAGATCTATAGTTTCTTTATTCAATTTTTGTTTGGACGATCTATCCAGTGGTGAGAGAGGTGTGTTAAAATCGCCTAGTATTATTGTGTTGTGGTCTATTTGATTTCTGGAATTGAGAAGGATTTGTTTGACGTACGTGGATGAGCCAATGTTCGGGGCATAGATATTTATGATTGTTATGTCTTGCTGATTTATGCTTCCCTTAAGCAGCATGTAATGTCCTTCTTTATCCCTTCTGACTAGTTTTGGTTTGAAGTCCACATTATCTGAGATGAGGATGGATACTCCAGCTTTTTTGCTGTGTCCGTGTGCATGGTATGTTTTTCCCCATCCTTTCACCTTTAGTCTATGGGTGTCTCTTTCTATGAGATGTGTCTCTTGCAGGCAGCATATTGTTGGATTTTTCTTTTTAATCCAATCTGCCAGTCTGTGTCTTTTGATTGATGAATTCAGGCCATTAACATTCAGGGTTATTATTGTGATATGATTTGTATTCCCAGTCAATTGACTCATATTTGTTTTTGACATGATTTGGTTTCTCCTTTATTTGGCTATTCCTTTAGGCTAGCGCCTCCTGTTGCTGATTTGCATCGTTGTTTTTCATCTCTTCCTCATGGAATATTTTGCTGAGAATGTTCTGTAATGCTGGCTTTCTTTTTGTAAATTCCTTTAGCTTTTGTTTATCATGGAAGGATCTTATTTCATCGTCAAATTTGAAGGTAAGTTTTGCTGGGTATAAGATTCTTGGTTGGCATCCATTTTCTTTCAGGGCTTGGTATATGTTGTTCCAGGCCCTTCTAGCTTTTAGGGTCTGGATTGAAAAATCTGCTGATATTCTTATTGGTTTCCCTCTGAATGTAATTTGATTCTTTTCTCTCGCGGCCTTTAAAATTCTGTCTTTATTTTGTATGTTAGGTATTTTCATAATAATGTGCCTTGGTGTGGGTCTGTTGTAATTTTGTATGTTTGGAGTTCTATAAGCCTCTTGTACTTGGTTTTCCATTTCGTTCTTCAGATTTGGGAAATTTTCTGTTATTATTTCATTGAATAGATTGTTCATTCCTTTGGTTTGTTTCTCTAAGCCTTCCTCAATCCCAATAATTCTCAAATTTGGCCTTTTCATGATATCCCATAGTTCTTGGAGATTCTGTTCATGATTTCTTACCATCTTCTCTGTTTGTTCCACTTTGTTTTCAAGGTTAAATATTTTGTCTTCAATGTCTGAGGTTCTGTCTTCCAGGTGTTCTATCCTATTGGTTATGCTTTCTATGGAGTTTTTAACTTGGTTTATTGTTTCCTTCATTTCAAGGATTTCAGTTTGGTTTTTTTTTCAGTATCTCTAACTCTTTATTGAAATGATCTCTTGCTTCCCGTATTTGGTCTTTTAACTGTTGATTGGTGCGATCATTTAATGCCTGCATTTGCTCTTTCATCTCCTCCTTCAATGCCTGCATTTGCTCTTTCATCTCCTCATTAGCTTCCCTGATCGTTTTAATTACGTACATTCTGAACTCCCTTTCTGACATTTTTTCTGCTCTGCTGTCATTGGGTTTTATTGATGTAGTATCTAGGTTTGTTTGGGACATTTTCTTCCCTTGTTTTCTCATAATGGTCAGTTGTCAGTGGGACCCTGAGATATTGCAGTTTTCCACTATTGGCTTATAGTGTCCCAGTAGATTTCCAGTGTATCACCTCCCAGCCTTCAGTAGCCTGATGTCTTGGAGGAATCTGATAAAGCAGCTCATTCGAAGAATACTGCCCCTAGCCCCCTACTGGTTCCACGTTTTGGAACTGGCTCTGTGCGGAAATGCTCTCACTGTGGGCCTGCACCGTGCAGCTGGCCGTGTGGGAAGAGCCCACTGCCGGAGTGTGGAAGACTACCTTGGGAAGACTCAAGCTGCCCTGCCCGGCTCTGCTAAGCCACCTCTATCTGGGCCTGCCACCCGGGCTGAGCTTTACCCAGTGGGCAGACTCACCCGTGGCTCCACTTCAGTCCGAGTCTCTCAATGCCTCCCCTTCTTAACTCCTGGGTTCTGGAGCGACCGGGGGTGCAGTCTCCCTCTAGGCCGCCATCTTGGATCGCCCCGTGAAGAGAGCCCGCCCCACGCAAGATTTAATTTCATTTATACCTTCAGGTTTCTTGATAATCACCTCCCCAAACTCTATGCTCAGAAGTTCCCGATGCGTGGTATTTCATATCCTGTTGAATTTCTACCTCAGGATGCTCCCCGTGGTTACTGGATTGTGCTGGGTATTTTGTTTTCCTGTGGATCCTTCTTGCTTTCTCTGATAGTCAGATCATCTTGCAGGTCACTTATTATCACTTACCATTGTGCACTAATGATGTATATTGTCTCTAACTGCACAACAACAAACCTGTGTGTGTCTTTACAGATGGAAAAGATGAACAGAGTTACTAACTTTGTCAAGGACACGAATGTGGAAATATTGGAAACTTTTGAGAAACAATTTTGGGAACCAAGGAGTGGGGGTGGGGAGGAAGGCAGTAACACATATCTTCTACCCTGCTGTAGGGGTGCCAGGCTAGCTCAGGCACAGGTAAGAGCCAACGGAGACATAACCCAGACCCTGGGAGTTGGGTAAAAGCAGGCTTGTGGCGAGCAACCTGCAAACTCGTTTATTGCAGGAAGAACCATACATTTTATAGACTTTTAACCCAGTCACAATGTGCCATGGGGGATCAGACCACCAGGCCCCTATACAGGTTCCCTTGGTAACACTAGGTAAATTTGGGGGCAGTTGTTTACATTCCTAGGTGGTCAGAGCGGAATGCTCTTCTCTGCAAGTTTACGCACTTGAGACATTAACTGCTGTGAGCCAAGAACTAGGATTTCTCCCAACACCCTGCCTGGGAAGAAAGTGCCCTGACTTTCTAAATGGAAAGGGCTAGTCCACTCAGCATGTTTACCTACTTAGAGGCACAGCTGCTTCGAACGATCATAACTCAATGAGAACAAGCATTAACATCACCCAGCTCCATTTTCATTTGTCCTTTTGATTGTCATCTGAATCCCAAATATTTGAGGTCAGGGAAAGAATATGCTAACTACCTGAGAATAGTAGTTCAATCTTCAAGGGAAATAACACTGCTTAATTGATTTATCAACTAGTTTTTTTTTTTTTTTTTTTTTTTTTTTTTTTTTTTAACGAGTTTAACTAGGGTGGATCAGTTTCCAAAGGAATTAAAGATGCTTTAGTGCTTTGACTAAATCCATTTCCTAGACTAAGCTGAGTAACCAAGGTAATGTCCTTTGGGAGATTTTATTTGAGCTAGTCATTTCACCTCCCTATGCAATATTTGCCATTTCTCTCCATGCTTGCAACTCTTTTCTCTATGTAAAAATGATGTAGAAATCCACTTTGGCATTACTCTATTTTATTCATTACTTTATATTACTGACATAAAATCACTTTGTAAGCATTGTTTGGCTAGGAATTTTCAGTTTCATCCATTTGTCTGTGTGTCCCTCTACCTACCCACTAATTCAACAATCTATTTGATAGCTATAAATACACTCATCCATACATTTATCTATCTATTCATCCTCTCAATAATCATGTAGCCAACACCTACCATGCCAGGTACTTTACTAGGCCCTGACTGTATTGTGGTGAGCAAACAGATATGATTGATTCGTATAGAATCTAGGGACTTATACAGCAGATAGATATTTGTTCATGTTCCTGCCTTAATATTTCAATAGAAGACTGCCATTTCCTGTATAATAATGAATCAATGATGTCCAGTGAGATTTAGGAAAATTGAGGAGGGAAGAGGAGACATCACACAGAGAGATACAAAGGATCACAAAATACTATTATGAACAACTATACACCAACAAAAGGGTTGCCTAGAAGAAATTAATGAATTCCTAAAAATATGCACTCTACCAAGGATGAATGAAGAAGAAATAGAAATCCTGCACAGAATAATAACAATCAATGAGATTGAATCAGCAATAACGTTTCTGGTGAAAGAAAAGTCCGGGTACTGATGGATTCACTGCTGAATTTTACCAAACATTTGAAGAATGAATAACAATCCTTCTCAGATCTTTGAAAATAATTGAAAAGGAGGGAATACTTCCAAACTCATTTTACAAAGCCAGCATTACCCTGATACTAAAGTCAGATAAGGACACAATAAGAAAACTACAGGACTACAATAAGAAAACTTCCCTGATGAAGATGGGAATTTCAATTTGGCTCAGACTCTTTGATGCCTAGTTTTTTTGCTTTCATGAATTTACTACAAGGATAACTTCATTTTTTCTCATGAATATGTATTTATGAAGCTCTTTGGTGATATAAGCTCAACCTTACAGATGCTTGGGGTCAGTGATATTGCTGCCTGAGCCAAAATGATCCAAGGCCACAGAAATTGTTTTTCTCCAGAGAGTCCCCCTTACTCTTTCTTCCTTCCTGATTTTTCTTTGATTTCAGAAGGCTGGAGACCATATTCTACTACTCCACCACAGCTGCCTCTCACCCACTCACCAGGGTAGGATCCCTAGTGAGATAATCCTTTGCAGGTTTCAGAAAAGGGAGAGAGGAATGGATTCAGCCTTGCTTTGAGTTGTATGTTTGCTGATTATGCAAAAGAATGTCTTTAAAGTTTTCCTTCCATTACAAATCTTTTTGATGAACTATTTACATCTTCCAGGAAACTTTTCCAGGTTTTCCCAATTGAAAGTGCTGCTTACATTTGAAGCATCATTTCTCTTTTTTAATCTCTCTTATTTCAATATTTAAATTTGTCATATAACACTCATATTCGTTCTATTACAAAATGATATGGTACTTCTTATCAAGGAATTTATTAACTACTTTCATCTACCAGGCAAAGTCTAACACAGTCCCTGGTATATAGAAGTTTTAAATAAACAATTATTGAAATTATATATATATATATATATATAATGCATGTATTTATGCATATATATATAATGCATGTATTTAATCTGTAGTATGCTTGACTTTGGTAGAACATGATATATGAAAGTTTGGTGGACAAATGTGTGGAACAAATTAGCCTTACATGTTAAAATAAACTGAATTGATGGTGATGGTTTTAGAGAATAGAATGTGGATGTAGAAAAAATTACAGGCATGATGATTTCAGTAAGTTATTCACTTATTCCGTCTTCATTCAGTTTATAAACTATTTTTTTTATTTACCTCATATGCTTCTTTCTTTCTTTATTTTTTTAAATTAGTTTGTGTTGTAAACAAATGGGATACATCTTGTTTCTTTGTTTGTACATGAAGGAGAGGTATACCATTTGTATAATCATACATTTACCCAGGGTAATAGTTTTTGATTCTTTCTGTTATTTCTTTTCCTCCCCACCAACCACTCCCACCCCACTTATCCCTCTATAGAGTCCCTCCTTCCTTCATCCTTGCCCCCTTCCCACTCCCCATTATGTGTCATCATTCACTTATCAGCAAGATCATTCATCCTTTGCTATTTCGAGATTGGCTTATCTCACTTAGCATGATATTCTCCAATTTCATCCATTTGCCTGCAAATGCCATGATTTTATTATTCTTTATGGCTGAGTAATATTCCATGGTGTGTATATATACCACAGTTTCTTTATCCATTCATCAATTGAAGGGCATCTAGGTTGGTTCCACAATCTGGCTATTGTGAAATGAGCAGCTATGAACATTGTTGTGGCTGTATCTCTGTAGTATGCTGATTTTAAGTCCTTTGGGTATAGGCCAAGGAGTGGAATAGCTGGGTCAAATAGTGGTTCCATTCCAAGTTTTCTAAGGAATCTCCACACTGCTTTCCAGAGTAGCTGCACTAATTTGCAGCCCCACCAGCAATGTATGAGTGTACCTTTCTCCCCACATCCTCGCCAACACCCATTGCTGCTTGTGTTCTTTTTTTTTTTTATTGTAAACAAATGGGATACATGTTGTTTCTCTATTTGTACATGGAATCAAGGCATACCATTTGTGTAATCATAAATTTACATAGGGTAATATTGTTTAATTCATTCTGTTTTTTTTCCCTTCCCCCCCACCCCTCCCACCCCTCTTTTCCCTCTATACAGTCCTTCCTTCCTCCATTCGTACCACCCTCCTTAACCCTAACCCTAAACCTAACCCTAACCCTAACACTCACCCTTCCCACTCCCCATAATGTGTCATCATCCGCTTATCAGCGAGATCATTCATCCTTTGGTTTTTTGAGATTGGCTTATCTCACTTAGCACGATATTCTCCAATTTCACCCATTTGCCTGCAAATGCCATAATTTTATCATTCTTCATGGCGGAGTAATATTCCATTGTGTATATATGCCACAGATTCTTTATCCATTCATCAATTGAAGGACATCTAGGTTGGTTCCACAATCTGGCTATGGTGAATTGAGCAGCAATGAACATTGATGTGGCTGTATCTCTGTAGTATGCTGATTTTAAGTCCTTTGGGTATAGGCCGAGGAGTGGGATAGCTGGGTCAAATGGTGGTTCCATTCCAAGGTTTCTGAGGAATCTCTACACTGTTTCCAGAGTGGCTGCACTAATTTGCAGCCCCACCAGCAATGTATGAGTGTACCTTTTTCCCCACATACTCGCCAACACCTATTGTTGCTTGTGTTCTTGATAATCGCATTCTAATTGGGGTGAGATGGAATCTTTGGGTAGTTTTGATTTGCATTTCTCTTATTACTAGAGATGTTGAACATTTTTTCATATATCTGTTGATTGCTTGTAGATCTTCTTCTGTGAAGTGTCTGTTCATTTCCTTAGCCCATTTGTTGATTGGATTATTTGTATTCTTGGTATAGAGATTTTTGAGTTCTTTATATATTCTGTAAATTAGCGCTCTATCTGAAGTATGAGTGGCAAAGATTTTCTCCCACTCTGTATGCTATCTCTTCACATTACTGATGGTTTCCTTTGCTGAGAGAAAGCTTTTTAGTTTGAATCTATCCCAGTTGTTGATTCTTGCTTTTATTTCTTGTGCTATGGGAGTCCTGTTAAGGAAGTCTGATCCTAAGCCAACAAGTTGAAGATTTGGACCTACTTTTTCTTCTATAAGATGCAAGGTCTCTGGCCTGATTCTGAGATCCTTAATCCATTTTGAGTTTAGTTTCGTGCATGGTGAGAGATAGGGGTTTAGTTTCATTCTGTTGCATATGTATTTCCAGTTTTCCTAGCACCTTTTGTTGAAGAGGCTATCTTTTCTCCATTGCATATTTTTGGCCCCTTTGTCTAGTATGAGAAAATTGTATTTATTTGGGTTTGTGTCCATGTCCTCTATTCTGTACCATTGATCTACCTGTCTATTTTGGTACCAATACCATGCCATTTTTGTTACTATTGCTTTGTAATAGAGTTGAAGATCTGGTATTGCGATACCCCCTGCTTCGCTCTTTCTACTGAGGATTGCTTTAGCTATTCTGGGTTTTTCATTCTTCTAGATGAATTTCATAATTGCTTTCTCTATTTCTGTAAGGTTCATCATTGGTATTTTAATTGGAATTGCATTGAATCTGTATAGCACTTTAGGCAGTATGGCTATTTTGACAATATTAATTCTTCCTATCCAAGAACATGGGAGAGCTTTCCATCTTCTGAGATTTTCTTTAATTTTTTTCTTTAGTGTTCTGTAGTTCTCATTGTAGAGGTCTTTCACCTCTTTTGTGAGATTGATTCCCAAGTATTTTATTTTTTTTTTGAGGCTATTGTGAATGGGGTAGTTTTCCTAATTTCTCTTTCTGAAGATTCATCACTTATGTATAAAAATGTGTTGGATTTATGAGCATTGATCTTATAACCTGCTGCTTTACTGAATTCACTTATGAGTTCTAAAAGTTTTCTGGTGTAATTTCCTGGTTCCTCTAAATATATAATCATGTCATCAGCGTTCAGGGATAGTTTGAATTCTTCTTTTCCAATTCATATCCCTTTAATATCTTCGGTTTGTATAATTGCTCTGGCTAGAGTTTCAAGGATGATGTTGAATAGAAGTGGTGAAAGAGGGCATCCCTGTCTTGTTCCAGTTTTTAGGGGGAATGCTTTCAGTTTTTCACCATTTAGAATGATGGGCCATGGGCTTAGTGTAGATGGCCTTTACAATGTTAAGGAATGTTCCCACTACCCCAATTTTTTCTAGTGTTTTGAGCATGAAGGGATGCTGTATTTTATCGAATGCTTTTTCTGCATCTATTGAAATAATCATGTGATTCTTAACTTTAAGTCTGTTGATATGGTGAATGACATTTATTGATTTCCGAATGTTGAACCAACCTTGCATCCCTGGGATAAAACCCACTTGATCGTGGTGCATTATCTTTTTAATATATTTTTGTATGTGATTTGCTAAAATTTTGTTGAGAATTTTTGCGTCGATGTTCATTAAGGATATTGGTCTGAAATTTTCTTTCCTCGATGTGTCTCTGTCTGGTTTAGGTATCAGGGTGATATTGGCTTCATAGAATGAGTTTGGGAGGGTTCCCTCCTCTTCTATTTCATGGAATATTTTGAGGAGTATTGGAATGAGCTCTTCTTTAAAGGTTTTGTAGAACTTGGCTGAGAACCCATCTGGTCCCAGACTTTTCTTTGTTGGTAGGCTTTTGATGACCTCTTCTATTTCATTGCTTGAAATTGATTTATTTAAGTTGTGTATGTCCTCCTCATTCAGTTTAGGTAATTCATATGTCTCTAGAAACTTGTTGATGTCTTCAAGGTTTTCTGTTTTGTTGGAGTATAGATTTTCAAAATAGCTTCTAATTATGTTTTGTATTTCACTCGTGTCTGTTGTGATATTTCCTTGTTCATTCCGAATTTTAGTAATTTGAGTTTTCTCCCTCTTTCTCTTTGTTAGTGTGGCTAAGGGTTTATCAATTTTGTTTACTTTTTCAAAGAACCAACTATTTATTTTGTTAATTTTTCCGATTGTTTCCTTAGTTTCAATTTCGTTGATTTCGGCTCTGATTTTAACTATTTCCTGTCTTCTACTACTTTTGAAGTTGGTCTGTTCTTCTTTTTCTAGCGCTTTGAGCTGTAGTGTTAAGTCGTTTATTTGTTGATTTCTACTTCTTTTTTTGAATGCGCCCCATGAAATAAATCTTCCTCTAAGCACTGCTTTCATAGTGTCCCAGAGATTTTGATATGATGTGTCTTTGTTCTCGTTTACTTCTAAGAATTTTTTTATTTCCCTCCTGATGTCTTCTGTTATCCATTCATCATATAATAGTGTATTATTTAATCTCCAGGTATTGGAAAAGTTTCTGTTTTTTATTCTGTCATTTATTTCTAATTTCAATCCATTATGATCTGACAGAGTACAAGGTAGTATCTCTATGTTCTTGTATTTGCTAACAGTAGCTTTGTGGCATAAAATATGGTCTATTTTAGAGAAGGATCCATGTGCTGCTGAGAAGAAAGTGTATTCATTCTTTGTTGGATGGTATATTCTATATATGTCATTTAAGTCTAAATTGTTGATTATGTTTTTGAGATCTATAGTTTCTTTATTCAATTTTTGTTTGGAAGATCTATCCAGTGGTGAGAGAGGTGTGTTAAAATTGCCTAGTATTATTGTGTTGTGGTCTATTTGATATCTTGAATTGAGAAGGATTTGTTTGACGTACATGGGTGAGCCAATGTTCGGGGCATAGATATTTATGATTGTTATGTCTTGCTGATTTATGCTTCCCTTAAACAGTATGTAATGTCCTTCTTTGTCCCTTCTGACTAGTTTTGGCTTGAAGTCCACATTATCTGATATGAGGATGGATACTCAAGCTTTTTTGCTGTCTCCATGTGCATGGTATGTTTTTTCCCATCCTTTCACCTTTAGTCAGTCTATGGGTATCTCTTTCTATGAGATGAGTCTCTTGCAGGCAGCATATTGTTGGATTTTTATTTTTAATCCAATCTTTCAGTCTTTTGATTGATGAGTTCAAGCCCTAACATTCAGGGTTATTATTGTGATATGTTTTGTATTCCCAGTCATTTGACTCATTTTTGTTTTTTGACATCATTTGGTTTCTCCTTTATTTGTCTATTCCTTTAGGCTAGCGCCTCCTGTTGCTGATTTGCATTGTTGTTTTTCATCTGTTCCTCATGGAATATTTTGCTGAGAATGTTCTGTAATGCCGGCTTTCTTTTTGTAAATTCCTTTAGCTTTTGTTTTTCATGGAAGGATCTTATTTCGTCGTCAAATCTGAAAGTAAGTTTTGCTGGGTATAAGATTATTGGTTGGCATCCATTTTCTTTCAGGGCTTGGTAAATGTTGTTCCAGACCCTTCTAGCTTTTAGGGTCTGGATTGAAAAATCTGCTGAATTCTTATTGGTTTCCCTCTGAATGCAATTTGATTCTTTTCTCTCGCGGCCTTTAAAATTCTGTCTTTATTTTGTATGTTAGGTATTTTCATAATAATATGCCTTGGTGTGGATCTGTTGTAATTTTGTATGTTTGGAGTCCTATAAGCCTCTTGTTCTTGGTTTTCCATTTCATTCTTCAGATTTTGGAAATTTTTTGATATTATTTCATTGAACAGATTGTTCATTCCTTTGGTTTGTTTCTCTAAGCCTTCCTTAATCCCAGTAATTCTTAAATTTGGCCTTTTCATGATATCCCATAATTCTTGTAGATTCTGTTCATGATTTCTTACCATCTCTGTTTGGTCAACTTTGTTTTCAAGATTAAATAATTTGTCTTCAATGTCTGAGGTTCTGTCTTCCAGGTGTTCTATCCTATTGGTTATGCTTTCTATGGAGTTTTTAACTTGGTTTATTGTTTCCTTCATTTCAAGGATTTCTGTTTGTTTGTTTGTTTTTTTTTTTTAGTATCTCTCTCTTTATTGAAATGATCTCTTGCTTCCCGTATTTGGTCTTTTAACTGTTGATTGGTGCGATCATTTAATGCCTGCATTTTCTCTTTCATCTTCTCCTTCAATGCCTGCATTTGCTCTTTCATCTCCTCGTTTGCTTCTCTGATTGTTTTAATTATGTACATTCTGAACTCCCTTTCTGACATTTCTTCTGCTGTACTGTCATTGGGTGATATAGTATCATTGATATTTATATAGTATCCTGGTTCGTTTGGGACATTTTCTTCCCTTGTTTCCTCATATTGGTCAGATGTCTGTGGGACTAGAGATATTTCACATTTCCTCTATTGGCTTATAGTGTCCCTGTAGATTTCCAGTGTATCACCTCCCAGCCTTTAGTAGCCTGAAGTCTTGGAGAAACTTGATAATGCAGTGGTTCTGAAGAAAGCTGCCCCTAGCCTGCTACTAGTTCCAGGGCTTGGAGCTGGCTCTGTGAGGAAAGGCTGTCACTGGGCGGTCTGCTCTGAGAAGCTAGCCTTGAAAGGCTCCTCCCGTTGGAGGGAGCAGGGCTGCTTGGGGAAGTCCCTGGCTGCCCTGTCCTTGTCCCTGAAGCTGCCTGCGGGTTGGAGCTTGCCGCTGGCTCCGGGACTTCGAGCTGGTTCTATGCAGAAAGGCTCTCACCTGGGGAGCCTGCTCCAAGAAACTGGCCATGTGGGAGGAGCCCACTGTCGGAGGGTGCAGGGCTACCTGGGGAAGACTCTAGCTGCCCTGCCCTGCTCTGATAAGCTGCCCCTATCAGGTCCTGCCACCCAGGCCGAGCTTCACCGGGTGGGGGAGACTCACCCCGTGGCTCTATTTTAGTCCAAGTCTCTCAATGCCTCCCCTTCTTGAATCCTGGGTTCCTGAGTGACAGGAAATGCAGTCACCCTCTAGTCCGCCATCTTGGATTGCCCTGTGGAAAGAGCCTGCAGCCGGAGGGTGCAGTGTCCCCGGAGAAGTCTCTGGCTGCCCTGCTCTGTTCCCAGAGGCTGCCTGCAGGTCGGAGCTCTCTGCTGGCTCTGGGATTTGTGGCTGGCTCTGTGTAGAAAGGCTTTCACTGGGCGGTCTGCTCCGAGAAGCTATCCTTGAAAGGCACCTCCCACTGGAGGGAGCAGGGCTGTTTGGGGAAGTCCCTGGCTGCCCTGTCCTGGTCCCTGAAGCTGCCTGCAGGCCAGAGTTCGCTGCTGGCTCTGGGACTTGGAGCTGGTTCTGTGCAGAAAGGCTCTCACTGGGGGGCCTGCTCTGAGAAGCTGGCCGTGTGGGAGGAGCCCACCGCCAGAGGTTGCAGGGCTACCTGGGGAAGACTCTAGCTGCCCTCGCTCCTTGTGTTCTTGATAATCTCCATTCTAATTGGGGTGAGACGGAATCTTAGGGTAGTTTTGATTTGCATTTCTCTTATTACTAGAGATGTTGAACATTTTTTCATATATCCGTTGATTGTTTGTAGATCTTCTTCTGTGAAGTGTCTGTTCATTTCCTTAGCCCATTTGTTGATTGGGTTATTTGTATTCTTGGTGTAAAGTTTTTTGAGTTCTTTATATATTCTGGAAATTAGTGCTCTATCTGAAGTATGAGTGGCAAAGATTTTCTCCCACTCTGTAGGCTCTCTCTTCGCATTTCCAATAGTTTCCTTTGCTGAGAGAAAGCTATTTAGTTTGAATCTATCCCAGTTATTGATTTATAAACTATTTTATTATGAAAAGAAACTAGTAGTATGTAGTAATAAGAAAGGATAAGTGGGAGAGAATGTTACTCTTCATCCACTTTCCACCAATGATAAATGTTATGAAATGATTATCCAATATAAGATCAGGATATTTGCGTGGATATTCCTCATGTTTCCTGTTTATAGTTGAAACCACTTCCCTCTGCTCTACTCCCTTTCTCAACCTTGGCAACCACTAATCTATTCTTCATTTCCAAAATTTTCTTATTTTAAAAATGTTATACTAATATAAACATACAATATATAACCTTTTGGAATTGCTGTTTTTTCATTCAGGATAATTCTTGGGAGACTCATTCAAGTTGTTTCTTTTTGTAAAATATCCCTGTCTAATCCAAAGTACCCTTATTCTTCCCTGTGCTCCCTTATTGTGAATTAGCATCTACATATCAGAGAAAACATT
The DNA here is from genome assembly GCF_902686445.1 of Sciurus carolinensis. Classification (NCBI taxonomy): domain Eukaryota; kingdom Metazoa; phylum Chordata; class Mammalia; order Rodentia; family Sciuridae; genus Sciurus; species Sciurus carolinensis. Next base: position 82,312,263 of record NC_062213.1, read on the forward strand.
TGACCTTTGGTTCTTTGGGTTTGGCATAATCATGTCACCTGTAAACAGGAACTTTTTCTTTGTTATCAGTGTATACTTTTCTTGATATTTTTTCATTGACTAGATTTTCAGTCATTGTGTTTAATAGATTGGTGAGAGCAGATACTACTGCCTTGTTCCTGGTTCAAGGGAGACAATTCAGTCATGAGTCATGAAGATTAAATTAGATGATTCTTTTTTGACAAACTCTTAACTGGGAAACTGCGAAAGCAACCCAGTAATCCTATTTTCTAGAGTTTTTATTATGAATGAGCAGACTTTGACCAGGTTTCCTTTCATCGATTTGTATGACCAGGTGACTTTTTTTCTTAAGCCTCTTCAACATGGGATATGGTGAATTTTATGGATTAATTATTGAATATGGAACCACTCTTCTATCCATGGAATAAGCAACTAGATTATACTTATTACTTTTTCTTATAGTAGGTTCATGGTCTCTGTTCTAGTCCTAAGTCTTTCATCCACTTTGAGTTGAGTTTTATGCAGGGTGAGAGGTTTAATTTCATTTTGCTACATATGGCTTTTCATTTTTCCCAGCACCATTTGTTAAATAGACTCTCTTTTCTTCAGTGAATGTTTTTGGTGCCTTTGTCTAGTATGAGATAATTATATTTATGTGGGTTTGTCTCTGTTTCTTTTATTATGTACCATTGGCCTATATGTCTATTTTGGTGCCAATATCATGCTGTTTTTATTACTGTTGCTCTGTACTATAATTTGAGGTCTGGTATTGTGATCGCTCCTGCTTCACTTTTCTTGCTAAGGATTGCTTTGACTATTTCTTATATTTCCAAATGAATTTCATGATTGCTTTTTCTTGTTCTATGAAGAATGTTGTTGGGATTTTAATAGGAGTTATATTAAATATGTATAACAGTTTTGGTAGTATGACCATTTGACAATATTAAGTCTGCCTATCCAGAAGCATGAGAGATCTTTCCATCTTCTAAGATCTTCTTCAATTTCTTTCTTTTCTGTTCTGTAGTTTTTGTTGTAGTGGCCTTTCACCTCTTTGTTAGATTGATTTGCAAGTATTTTTTTTTTTTTTGAGGCTACTCTGCATGTGGTAGTTTGCTTAATTTTGCTTTCAGTGGATTCATTACTGATGTATAAGAATGTGTTTGATTTATGGGTATTAATTTTATATCCTGCTATTTTGCTGAATTCATTTATTAGTTCTACAAGTTTTCTGGTGGTGTTTTTTGAATCTTCTAAATATAGAATCATGCCATCAGCAAATAGTGATAGTTTGAGTTCTTCCTTTCCTATTTGTATACCTTTAATTTTTTTCTTCTAATTGCTCTGGCTAGAGTTTCAAGGACAATGTTGAATGAAAGTGGTGAAAGAGGGCATTCTTGTCTTATTCGAGTTTTTAGAGGGAATGCTTTAAATTTTTTTGTTTAAAATTATTTTGACCTTGTGTTTAGCATATATGACTTTTATGATGTTGAGATATATTCCTACTGTCCCTAATTTTTCTAGTGTTTTGAACATGGAGGGATGCTGTATTTTGTCAAATGCTTTATCTGCATCTACTGAGATGATCATATGATTCTTGATTTTAAGTCTATTGATATGATGTATTACCTTTATTGATTTCCATATGTTGAACAAACCTTTCATCCCTGGAATGAACCTCATTTGATCATGGTGCATTATCTTTTTAATATGTTTTTATATGCAATTTACCAGAATTTTATTGAGAATTTTTGCATCTATGTTCATTATTATTGGTCTGAAGTTTTCTTTCCATGATGTGTCTATCTGGTTTTGGTATCAGGTTATTAGCCTCATAGAATGAGTTTTAAAGGGTTCCCTCTTTTTTTATTTCATGGAATAATTTTGAGTATTGGTGTAAATTATTTTTGGAAGGTCTTGTAGAACTCGGCTGAGAATCCATCTGGTCCTGGGCTTTTCTTAATTGGTATGCTTTTAATGGTGTTTTCTATTTTGTTACTTGATATTGTTCTGGTTAAATCATGTATGACCTCCTGATTCAATTTAGGTAGTTCATATGTCTCAAAAAATTTGTCAATGTCTTCAATATTTTCTATTTTATTGGAGTATAAATTTTCAGAAGAGTTTCTAGTTATCTTCTGTATTTCAGTTGTATCTGTTGTGATATTTCCTTTTTCATCATGTATTTTAGTAATTTGGGTTTTCTCTCTTTGTTAGTGTGGTTAGGGGTTTATCAATTTTATTGATTATTTTTCAAAGAACCAACTTTTTGTTTTGTCAGTTTTCTCAATTTTTTCTTTTGTTTCAATTTCATTGATTTCAGCTCTGATTTTAATTATTTCCGGTCTTCTGTTTTTTGGTGTTGATTTGTTCTTCTTTTTCTAGGGGTTTGAGATGTAATTTTAGGTCATTTATTTGTTGACTTTTATTCTTTTAATAAATGAGCTCAATGTAATAAACTTTCTTCTTAGTTCTGCCTTCATAGTGTCCCAGAGATTTTGATATATTGTATCAGTATTCTCATTTACCGCTATGTAATTTTTTTATTTCATCCTTGATTTCTTCTATTAGCCATTTGTCATTCAATAGTATATTATTTAGTCTCCAGGTGTTAGAGTAGCTTCTATTTTCTATTTTATTGTTTATTTCCAATTTCAGTCCATTATGATCTGATAGAATGCAGGTTATTATCTCCATTTTTTTGTACTTACTAAGACTTGCTTTGTGGCATAAGATATGGTCTGTTTAAGAAAAGGATCTATGTGCTGCTGAGAAAAAAGTGTATTTTTTTGTCGAGGGATGAAATATTATATATATCTGTTAAGTCTAAATTATTGATTGTATTATTTAGTTCTATAGTTTCTTTATTTAGTTTTTGTTTGGAAGATCTTTCCCATAGTGATAGATGTGTGTTAAAGTCACAATATTATTGTATTGTAGTCTGTTTGATTCTTGAAATTGAGAAGAGTTTGTTTCATGTACACAGATGTTCCATTGTTTGGGGCATAAATATTTACAATTTTTATGTTGTGCTGATGTATAATTCTCTTCAGTGGTATGAAATGTCCTTCCATTTTCCTTCTGATTAACTTTGGCTTGAAGTCCACTTTATCTGGAAACCCCTGCTTGCTTATGCAATTCATATGAGTGATGTTTTTTCCCACCCTTTCACCTACAGTCTGTGGATGTTTTTGCCTATGAGGTGAGTCTCTTGGAGACAGAAACTTGTTGGGTCTTGTTTTTTAATCCATCTTGTCAGTCTATGTCTTTTGATAGATGAGTTTAGGCCATTAACATTCAAGGTTATTATTGAGGTATGGTTTGTATTCCTGGTCATTTTGGTTTATTTCTGGATTTTAATTTGATTTGAGTTTCTCATTTGACTATTCCTTTAGTGTAGTTCCTCCCTTTTCTGATTTTCACTTTTTTTTCCCACTTCATCCTCATGGAGTATTTTGTTGAGAATATTTTGTAGTTCAGGCTTTCTAGTTGTGAATTCTTTTAACTTTTGTTTATTATGGAAGTTTTTATTTCATCTTCAAAACTGAAACTTAATTTTGCTGTATATAAAATTCTTGGTTGGCATCGATATTCTTTCAGAGCTTGAAATATGTTGTTCTTTGACCTCCTAGCTTTGAGGGTCTGGGTTGAGAAATAAGTTGATATCTGAGTTGGTTTCCTGCTATACATAATTGCTTTTTTTCTCTCATGACCTTTCAGAGAATGTATTTTAGTCATTCTCATTATAATATCTCTTGGTGTGGGTTTGCTGTAATTTTGTACATTTGGGATCCTGTAAATCTCTTGTATTTGATTTTCTATTTCATTCTTTAGGAATGGGAGATTTTCTGAAACTATGTCATTGAAAAGATTATGCATTGCTCTGGTTTGTACCTCTTCTCTTTCATCTATCCCGATAACTCTTAAATTTGGCCTTTTCATGTTATCCCATAATTCTTGGAAGTTCTGTTCGTGGATTCTTACATCTTCTCTGCAAGTTCAACTTTGTTTTCAATATTACATATTTTGTCTTCATCGCCTGAGGTTCTATCTTCCAAATGGTCTACTCTGTTGGTGATGTTTTCTGTTGAATTTCTAATTTGGTTTATTGATACCTTCATTGGAGGATTTCTGCTTTTTTTTTTTTTTTTCAGAGTCTCTCTTTATTGAAGTGATCTTCACTTTCTTTATTTTCTCTTTGATTTCACTCTTTATACCATGCTTTACTTTGCAGATCATTTTAACATTCTAAACTGTTCTGTAGTGCAGGCTTTCTTTTGTTTGTTTGGAATTTCCGCAATCCAGCAGTGCTGGGGACTCAAACCTGGGTCTCAAGCTTGAGAGGCAAGCACTCTACGTGATGGGCTATATCACCAGCTAGTGCAGGCTTTCTAATTGTGAATTCTTTTAACTTCTTCTGTGTTGTCAGTGGATTCTCTTATTGGGGCATCTTGGTTTGTTTGGGGCACTTTTTCCCTTTTTTTTTTTTTCATGTTGCCTGTGTGTTTTTCCATTTAGTTGTATGGATCTGAGGAAGTACAGATTCTACCCTGTAGACCTCATTGTCCCTGATGATTTCTAGTACCCCGTCTTTAAGAGGGAGACCATTATCAACAGTACTCACTGTAAACAATATGTAGCCTTAAATCTAATAGCTCCCACTAAGGCATTTATTGCTTTCTTGCTATAAATAGAAACAATGGGTTCAATCACTATCTACAATATAAAGAGATAATTTGCCAAAAGGGTTTACAATTTCATATAGTGGACAAAGAGAGAGCAGAAATAGGGTAGGATGTGATGTTCATGAGGGAGGAAGAAAGAAGCCTGAAGTAAAAATCCACGGGAAGAATGGAAGAAGAACAAACAGAGACTGGCTAGTAGGTGGAGAAAAGGTAGAAAGGGAATCCAGGAAAATAGCCGAATACATGTAAAGAGAAAAAAATTAAAAATATAAGAACATACAACAAAACTACAACATACATGCATATATCACCATCCTCAACAAACTGATGCATGAAAAATACCTTGATATGGTGGAGAGAGATGTTAGAGAAGAAAAAAATAAAAATAAAATAAATCTCGATGGAAAATTAAACAACTGTCTCTGTTGGTGTTTGGAAGTTTCTCAACCTTTTCTCTGAATTTTCATGGTATTACCTGACCCTGACATGCCCAGCCTGACCCTGGCAGACGAGTTCGGCCATGTTGCAGTCCCAAGATCTCAATGCTGCTGGAATTTGGAGAGAGACCACCAGGGATGAGCAATCCTAAGAAACAGCAACTAGATGGTGTCAACCAGCACTCCCAGGAGGAAGAACCCAGGCACAGCCAAACCCGCAGGCACCTGGTCACTGAACCTCCAGGTCCCAGTCAGTATTTCAAGATGGATGTGGCCACATGCAACCAAACCTGGAGTCTCCCTGGCAGTGGATTTCTGGGTTGTGGTGGAAGTGGTAGTGGCTGCAGCTGCAGCAGGACCCAGAGAGAAGACCTCCTGGTGACCTCTGGGGGACAGCAGTGGCGTTGGCTGCAGTGATGTCAGGGGCAGCGGCACCCCAGAGAAGTATGATTTTACTTTGAATTTGATTCTCCCATCTTACTTGAAGACAATTTCTTATAGATAGGTGGGCCATATCATTCTGTCAATTTGTCTTTTTATTGATGTTTAAGCCATTTATACTTAGTGTCATTGTTGATATATCAGGCTCACACTTTAATTTTTGTTTTCTGTTTGTTCTGTTTTTCTTCTCTGTGCTTTCTTTTTTTTGCACCTTCTTGTTTTCCTTTTTTCTGCAGTGTTTTTGAGTTTTGTCTTTCTATAGTTTTGGTGGCAGTTGCTCTGAGGTTGTATACTTACATATAGCTTGTCACATTCTAACCATGTGCTCTTTTTACTTGCTGGAGTTAAGCACAGAAACCTTCCCTTCCCTGAAGTCCCTTAATCCTTCCAAAGGTATTACATAATTGTCTTGAATATTTTGTCTACATTGAAAACTACAGCAGTTGATCATATTATTTTTGCTTCAACCATCAACCCTACTTTAGGAAGCTGAAGAGCAAAGGTAAAATGGATCCATAATTTTTCATTTTTTCCACTCTTCTTTCTTCTTGTTTCATGTTATTTGTTTTTATCATTTTATTTGTTTAGAAAACTTTCTTTAAAATAGGTCTGTAGTTGATATTTCTTCTAATTTTTGTTCTTCTGAGAATGTCCTGATAAATCCGTCATTTCAGAATATTTTGGCTTATTTTTATAGAACTCTGGATTCATTTCCTTTAAACAATTAAAAGAGGTGCAACTTCTTCTGCCTGTTATTCTTGAAACAAAAAGTTTATAAATTTTGAATGTCTTTCTCATTATGTATTTCTTGACAAAAGAAATAACTAATAATCACAACTCTCCAGTGTGTGAAAGTTTTTTTTGTAAAAAAAGTGGCAAATTATATGTAGCATGAAATGTGCCATTTCAACCATATTTAAGTGGACTATTGCATGACAGCACATTTACAAAACAAAGTAATGCTCACCAGTATCTATTTCCAAAACATTTTCATCATCCCAAACAGAAACTGTACCTTTTAAATAATAACTCCACATTTCCCCTCCTCTTATTATAACCTCTGCTCTACTTTCTGTCTTAGAATTTGCCTATTTTAGGTATGTTAATATTTGGAATAATTCACCATTTATCTGGCTTATTTCAATTCATGTAATGTTCTCAAGATTCATCAATGTTGTAGCATGTATCATAATTTTATTCCTTTTCATAGTTGAATAAAATCCCATTATGTTGATACACCACAACTTACTTAATCATTCATCCATCTGTGGACACTTAGATTATTTCCACTTTTAGGCTATTATGAAAATGCTACCATGAATATTGGCTTGCAAGTTTCTGAGTCCCTGCTTTCAAGTTTTTTGGGCATATAGTAGAAATAAAATTGTAAAATGTATTGTTATGCAATCATTTATTCATTGATTAATTAATTTATGCACTCATTCACTTATTTAACCCATTACTTGGTAATCATTTATTTGCCAAACACTGCACTGATATTAATGTTTTATATCTTATTATATTGTTTGCATAGTGTTTTACAGAACATTTCTACAGGTATCTCATGGATTTTTCACAATCATCTCATGATTTGATGATTAATATCCCAACTGCACAATAAAGAAATGTATTTTTATAAGCTTAATTTTCTTGAAGTTCCATAACTAAGTCCAGAGTTATATTTCCATCACACAATTTTGAGTCCAATACTCTTTCAGGTGACAACCTGGGAATATTTGAATTTTAAATTATCATGTGAAGAAATGTTCTAAAAATATGTTCTTATAACCCCAGAACCTTTTCCATAAGAAAGAATCTTGTAGATTATGTATAAACCATCTTCTAAGGTTTTAGATTAAATCTGAAACTTTATAGTTGAAGACAGTACCTCTGGAAATGACATTGCCAGAGGTGAACGTAGTTTAATGTATAAATATTTAGTGAAACATCCTGACACAAATTTTACCAATTTGTTGATTTTTCCATACATATTTATTATCCAAAAACAATTTTTGGATTCTGTGAGTAGTTTCTTAGCTGATGACTGTCTTCTTGGAGTTTCTTTCTGGCAGTAATCTAAAATCTCAGTTCCAAAATGAATAAATGTTGAATCAAAAGTGATGATATAAGTTTTTGGCACTGATTGTTGTAAAACAGAAAGAGATTTGTAATTGGGAGACCACATTCTAATCTCAAAAGAAACCATTTCTAGAATATTTAATATATTTTAATAATCAGAATTTTACTTTAATCGGATTAAGTTATCTGGGCTTTTGCCTTTTTCAGAAAAAATAAGATGAAAAATGATATGATTTTTAATCATTCTCAATCTATTATTGTTTGGACCTTTGAAAAGTAATGAATTATTATACCCTGAAATAAAGTAGGACACAGGTTTAGGCCATAAGAGAAACTTTAGCTTGCCCTCAAAATATGAGAATAGAAATGGCACGAGTATAAACTTTTTCCATTTAGAGAGTATTGCATTTGTATACTTTGTTTTAGTTATAATTGTCATAATGATTTTGAATTTCTTGAATTTCGAGTAAAAACTTCATATTGCTCATTTGCATTTTTTTGCTTTTTATATTTACTCTTTGACCCTCATGAATTCTAGCTTGCATATCAGAATTACTGAATGAGTAAAATATAACATTATTGTATAAATATATATTAATGGTCGGGGAAGGAATGGGAGATAGTTTTTCAGGGGTGCAATTTTTAAACGTAAAAAAGATGCAGATTTAGTGAGATTTTAGATTGCTAAAACCTTTATTGGGAAGAATTCAGAGATGAGGATGAAGAGGCAACAACTGAATAAAAATTGAAGATTTTTCTGTTTTTCTTTTGTTTGCTTTCTTTTCATTTTACAAAACACAACGTTAGTTCAGATTCCCATTGTTACAGCCAATCAAAACAAACAAAGTACTGGGGTAGGCATAGATATCATAGAATGCTGGTCTCTGATCAAGATTGATTCAACGACTCAAAGAATTTAAGTAAGAGCTCCATTCATCTGCTTCCCTCATTCTGGCCTTTTGGTAGGTTCACTTGATATATGTGGTGAACTCTGGCGGCTTCCTGTCTCTTCCTCAAGTTAGCAAAACTTCTCTGTCAGATTCTTCATACTGCCCATGTATGGAAATGGATGGATTTCTTCTGAGAGCTCATGAAGAAGACAAATGAAACATTTTTAAAATGTGAGAAATCAAACAAATGTCCCCTGTGTTTCACTGTGTCACATACAAGTCACATCCTTCGCAGAGTCAATCACTGTGAGAAGAAGACTGAAACCTCAGGGCTACCTTGAGGTTGGCTGTAAACAATGTAATCAAGAAATGGTAGGTCACGCCACCAAGACTGCTCTGAGGTTTTGCAGCGAAGCTGTTAGAAGGTGGTAGTTGGTGCTGGCCAGCAAAAGAAAACGCAAAGACAAAAAAGCCATGCTGCTTTTCTGTAAAACAAATGATGGATGACTTTTTGGACTAACATTTTAACTTTTGTGTGTGTGTGTGTGTGTGTGAAATTGTTTCAAGGCAGGCACTTTGGAGGGATTTTGTGGCAATATGACTTTTTATTGAAAAGAAACATGACTTTACAGAATTAAATTAGCTGTGAGCTTTTCTGGAATATTAATTAGATTTTAGGCTAATACTTTTTTAGGAAATAAGATCTTTGACCTTGGCGTGTGTGGCTGCTGGCTGGCTCAGCGATGCATTCCGAGCCTCTTACTGCATGGTAGTCTTGTGTTCCCACTGGGCCTGCATGGCTGCCACCTTGGTAGACCAGCTGTATAATTAGGCCACAATCTTCAAATAAGAAAGCATATTCCTCAGTTCTATGGTGTTCATGGTCACACATTTGTGAAGTTTTGAAGGGCAGTGAAGTCTACGGCCAGGCACTGCATGACCTCTATGCAGACAAGTCATTATTATTCCATCAAGAAGTTCTCATAGGAATGATTAGCCTGGACACTGAAGTGTTGGATTGAAATCCACAGAGCATTTTACAAGCATTCTCACCTGGATGGGGTTAACCTCAGTGTACTTCTTTTTTGTTTTTTTTTCAGTATTCCTGTATTGAAGAATTGCTGCTTCTTGTTAGTAGGTTCATTTCATCTCCTTTTACTCCTAACTTCATACACAAAGCACTGAGAATATCATGTGGAATGTATTGAAGTGGACTTCATGTACTTTGTATCATTTCTGTATTCAATTTTTAAAATTCTCTCATAACCTATTGGGTGTTTTTTAACTAAATTAACATGACTTGAATGAACTGCCCTGCTTCTGTGGAAATCACATACCAGAGAGTGAAATTACTTATTACACACAATACAACCAATGTACTCCTAGTCACATTTATAAGGAAACATAAGAAGTATGGCATTACCACAATAGAGGATGTGATGCAATTTATGATGCTAATGTGGAGAATGAAGGCATCTATGTTCTCGATTGGCCTTTTGATGATGGTGCACCACTACTCATCCAGATTTGAAGACATGTTGCCCTAAAATGCTGCTGTGCTTCAAAGACTCTAATGATCATATTAAGAACTGCTGCATTAAACTAGGGTACCTGATATTATTGCCTTAAAGGGAAACTTGAGACAGGACCTAATTTGTCATACATATTAGCCAACATGTCAGTGTGGTGAATAAGTTGATGAAGCTTCCATAGAGTACTGGAAAGCAGTTTTCCAGGTCACAAGCTTGACAGAATTTCAGCCTCTATGTTTGGGTTATGATCAAACTGTTTGGTCATTTAGCAAAATATTATTGCTTTTTACAATTAAAATGTACTTATTATTTGTACCAATTGACCTTTCCTGAAATAATGTGATACTGAGTCAATATATTTAAATCTATTTCCACACCAGAATATAATTAATATATAAAAAATTTAGAAATCTTAGGTACCAAAATACCCATCACACTACTTGTGTATTTTTAGTGTCATAAAAAACCAAAATTCTAAGAACTAAGAACACTTTAGATCTTTATTCTTTCACTCATTTCAAACACTCTAGGGACTATGTAGTTATTTGTCTACTCACTCTATGTTTACATTTCCCACATTCATACTAGTATGCATCGAGTTTGCTTTTAACTATTTTTTTAAAAAATTATGAAGTTTATGGTGATTACACAATGTCTTTCTATAAATCTTATTTTATGCCAATATGGGAAATCTCCAATTTGAAAATCTAAGTTGTCACAGAATCACATATATTTAACGTTTGCACTCTGAGGTGTAACTTAACAGGGAGGGCCTAAAAACAGAATGGGAGGAGGTTTAAAACATTTTTAGTAAAATGTTGCCTTTGTCGCATGCTGAACATGTAGAATATGTCTCTGAATTTAGCAAATAATTTTTAAAAGGTAAAGATACTTTGTTATAGTAGCTAAAACAATTCTTAATCATAAAATGTCTGAAATTCTTGTAATGTTTCCCATAATTATCAGAAGTTTTTTTTACCAACTCATCTTTGAAGTGCGATTTTTTTCCCTTCTCTTTCAAATCTCTCGCAAAAAAACAAAAAAAGCAAGTTTCTACTAATGAATTGAGCAGACAAGAAATATTTTATATGCCTTTAGCTGTGTAACTTTCTATTGGGATACTTGATAATTTTGTTTTATGATGTAATTGATAAAATGATGGTGTGTATTAATGTAAGTTCAACCATGTGTTTATCTATCTGGGAATGTGTGGAGAAATAATTTGTCAGTGTTCACTAGCTTGTAAAAATGTAATGTGATAGCTTAAACATCTAAATAGTGAAATGCAAAAAATAAATAAGATTGTCTTCTGCTTAAAATGTTTACAATATTTACTGACTTGAAAAGATTGTGATTAATAAATATAAAAATAAAATCAATCTCATAATATAATTCAGTAGCCCCAAATGTTTAAAGTAAATGTTAGCTTTAGATAATATTTGCACAACTTGGAAGAGACTCTTAATATTTTCTGAAGGGATAATAAAATTAATACTAAATTATATTGCTTTTAAGTAAAGAAAAAGTTTGTCTTTATAGATTGTCTTTATAAAGACACATACAATTGTCATGTTTACTGAAAACCATATTTGTACATATCTCTGTACATGCATTATAAAATCTTTGAAAAAAGAAAAATAAGTGTATTATTTTAGTTATTATAATTCTAATCTGTTCATATTTTTTCCACAAATTTTAATAAAAAAATTAAACATACAGAAAAAAGTAAACATTGGCATAACTACCATCTAAAGTAAAACTCTAAGAATCATAATTAATTGGAAATGTCCATATTTGCTTTGTATATTTTATGCATAACACATTTTTACTGAACCTGTGGAAAAACATTGCAGATGACTGATGGACAAGTGATTCATCAGTAGTGAAAAATGTATTTACCTCCAATTCTGTTATGTGATATATTAGTCAGTTATTCAATGAAAAATTGTAAGGCAGTTAAGAAGCAAACAAAACAAAACAAAACCAAAAACAATTCAGAAAGGTAAGACTGGCATTATAACCAGACCCAGATTTGGCAGAAATTTTGGAATTAGTGCTCAGAGATTTTTTTAAACATAACTATGATAAATATACTAAGGGATTTAATAAAAAAAGTGAACAACATGCAAAAACAGGTGGATAATGTAACAAAATATTGGAATTGTAAGAAAAAAGCAAAAGTAAATACTTGGGGTTGGGACTGTTCTTGCTTAGGATGTGTGAAGAACCACATTTGATCCCTAGTATTGAAAAGAAAAGAAAAAAAAAAAAAAAGGAAATGCTAGAAATAAAACAAATGAACAAACACAAAAAGAAAAACCACTGTAACAGAAATGAAGAATGTCTTCAACGGACTCACCAGTGACTAGAAATGCTAAGGAAAGAATGAATGATCTTGATGATATGGCAAGGCAATGGAAACCTCCTGAACTGAAGAGAAAAAGGACTAGAAAAAGTGAAAGAGAAAATTCAAGAAATGTATAATAATAAAAATGGTGTAACATACAGGCAATGGAAAAACCAGAAGGAGAAGAAAATGAGAAAGGAGTAGAATAAACATTTGAAGTTATAGTAGCTAAAAATTTTTTCAAAAATAATATAAACAGGAAGTAGAGACCCCAAAATCTCAGAGAGCCCTAAGCAAGATTAATTGCAAAAAATTACATCCAGGCATATCACAGTCAAATTGCAAAAAGTCCAAAACAAAGACAAAGTCTTGAAAGCCAGGGGTGATAAATCCCTTTCCTCAACAAGTGTAAAAGAATAGAAGACACATAGAGTACGTTCTCAAACTATAGTGGAATTAAAACAGAAATAATAACTGAAAGATAGATAGGAGAATCTAAAATGTTTGTAGATTAAGCAACATATTTATAAGTAACACAGAGATCAGAGAAACAGCCTCAAGAGAAATTAGAAAAATATTTTGATCTGAGTGAAAGTAAATACAAAGCTTGTCAAAAATTTCAGAATGCAGTGAAAGTAGTGCTTAGAAATATCCAGTGTTGAATGCATATATTAGAAAGGAAGAAAGACATAAAATCAATGATCTAGGCTTCCACCTTGGGAAAGAAGAGAAGGAAGTGCATAACTAAAGCAAGGAGAAGAAAGGAATAATTAAAAAGAAGAAAAGAAAAAAAAAAAAAAAAAACAGAGCAAAAGTCAATGAAAGTGAGAACAGGAAATAGTAGGGAATTTTACAGAACCAAAAAGTGATTCTTAGAAAAGATGAATAAAGTTGATAAAATTCCAGCCAGTCTAATGAAGAAAAAAAGAGAGAGCACACAAATTACTAATATCACAAATGAAATGGGGTCATCCCTATCCAACTACAGTCATTAAAAAGATAATAAAACAATATTATTAACAACTCTGCCCATAAATTTGATAACCTAGACAAGATGGACTAATTTCTTGAAAGGCAAATCTGTCAAAATTGCATAAGAAGAGACAGTTTGATTAGGACCATGTTTATTAAACAAATGGAATCGATCAATAATAATCTTCTGAAACCAGACCCAGATGATTTCACTGGCAAATTCCACTGGATACTTAAATAAAAATGCTATTAATTCTCTATAATTTATTCCAGAAAAATAGAAGCAGGAAAATATTTTCCAACTAATTCTCTGAGGCCAGCATCACCCTAATACTAAGACCAAAGATATTACAAGAAATAATAACAGAAAACAACACATCTTATGAACAGAAGTGCAAGAATACTCAAGAAAATATTAGCTAATCCAACCCAACAACATACAAAAACAATTATAAACTCCTACCAAGTGAAATTCTTTCCAGGTATATCAGGGTGGGTCAATGTTTGAAAATCAGTGTAGCCAGGTGCAGTGATGCCAGCTACTTGGGAGTCTGACAGGAGCCACAGCCCCAGCAACTTGCAAGGTCCCTGAAGGATGGGTGGAGTCAGCACAGAGGAAGGACAGGAACCCCTGGAGCAACTTGAAGCAAGTGCTGCTCAGATTTATTTTAGCTCTTCTTTTAGATTATCAAGCAAAGCAGGATTAAACAAGATACAAGTTATAGAGAAATTACCACAAGATTTGTCATTAACCACACTTTCCAGCAGGTATCTAACACAGAGTGGGTACATTAAGGTCAACTTTCTGTATTTACTTGAAGCTACTCACATAGTCAGATTGCAGTGAAAGATATTTTCCTCTTCTCATCCTACTGGCCTTTGTTTACCTTTGGTGTCAGACCTATTGTCAGCATAATAACTCTATTTGTTTTAAACTAATTTTACCAAACTGTTAAGCAAAACATGCACTTAATCTTTAGTTCATATTATTATGTTTTGATTTAACCTTAAAGGTCTACTCTATTACCTAAACAAGTTCAGTTAAAACTAAGTTAGGTTATTTACTGCCAAACAATCAGTGTGAGTTCTTAATTTTTATCCTAATATTCTTTATGTTATTGATTTATCTTCTACCTATTGTAATACATATGTGAGACCTAAGTCAGCATAAACTACTCATAACCAGTTAACATGAAATGAGGACATTTGATCTTAAGATAATATTTTTATAGTTGTTTGTGTATGCTGTTTCTTTGTTCTTTAGCCCTATATTTCCAGGGTGGCCCTTGATGTCCAAGTCTTTGAAGGAAGGACAAATATTGGACATTTGTCCATTTACCATTAGTATTAATTATTCATTCATCATTTTCATTGTACACTCCTGTATAGGGAAGAGATGGATTTGTGGGAGGTGGGTCCTTATACTTATTTTCTTGTTTCCCTTTGGTGGATACCACAAACGTCCCCCAATCCTGTAAGCTAAGTAGGGTGGTCCTTGTACTGTGGGGACAAGAAGTCTCCTGTTCTGTTTGTCAGGCTATTTTATTGGTAAAGCATTAACTGGGTCAGGTGTGGTCAGCACAGGAGCAAGAAATTCCTGTAACTGTAGTTTTCTGAAGAACTCCTCAACTCTGTACTTTCTGACTTATTATGTGTGATATTGGTACATTTTTAAAAGCATTCCTCATCCTCCCCCAAGTTCTGCATACTCATTGAGGTTAAATTCTTATCAAAACAACCCAGGGAATATGATTTGTAGTTTCATAGTTATAAGTATGATAATTACAAGAAAACACCCAATTCCTAGGAGAGATGACAGTGGCAATTTCCTGGAATGGTGGCCTTGCCAAGTCCTTCCTCATGCTCGGACCTTGTCAAGCAGCATGGCGGAAACGGTCCCTGCCAGTAGTTGAGGCAGGAATATTGCAAGTTCAAGGCCAACCTGGGATATTTAGCAAGACCCTGTGTCAAAAGAAAAAAATATAAAGGGCTGGAGGTATGCCTCAGTGATAGAATGCCCTTGACTTCAATCTTCATTACTGCAAAAAAAAAAAAAAAAAAAAAAAAAACCCAATGAACCAACCAAACAAAAAACAACCAAACAAAAAATTAATCAATGTAGCCCATAACATCAAGACCCAAGAGTAGAAAAGTCTTAGGATTATTTCAGGAGATGCATATAAAGCACTTGACAAAACTCTAACATCTGTTTATGAGAGAAAACTCTGAGCAAACTAAGAAGAGAGAACATTCTTAACTTGATTAAAAAATCTAGCAACAAACCTCTATGATTACCATTATATTTAATGGTGGAAAATTGGTTGCTTTCTCACTAGGGTGAGGAATAACGCAAGGAAGCCCTCTCTCTCCTTCGATATTCACTAGCACGCTGGAAGCCCTAGCTAATGAAATAAGGGAACAATAGATGAAATAAAACTATCTGTGTAGATGACATGATCAGTTATCTAGAGAATGATTGCAAAAAACTACTGGAACTAATAAATAATTACAGCAAGGTCTGTAAGATCCAAAGTTAATACATTAAAGTTAATTGTGTATTAGTATATATTATATATTAGTATATATTACAAGTACACTAAAGTTAATTGCTTCCATATATACAATGGTTTTAGCATACATTTAGAATATTGCTTTATATTATGTTGCAAAATTATGATTTTCTAAGTTTATCACTTTCTACCTTTATTAGCTGTCAGTCTTCCAAAAAGAAATCCCTTTTGATTCCCTGCCATATGTTTCTCTTTCTCTCTTATCTCTATGGACTCAGAGAATATAAAATATTTCATGCATTATAATTAGATACCTCATCATTCATTCTGATCATCAGTAGCCCCAATTTAACCAGTGGAAGACCCTTCAAGGTCATGTCTTTGTCCTTTTCACATGATCTCATTAGACTTTGAGTGCATTTTGTCAAACAATACAGTAGATCTTTGCTATTCCAGACTTAGACATTTCTTCAAAGATCTTCATTTCTTCTAATGAAAAATATTAGTTTGAAACTAATATATGAGTAGTGAAGTTCTTATTATACTGGGAAGTTATTAACTATAAGATCTTCTAGGGTATAGACATGAGACTTTATTTTATGTACACAGACATCAGTTTTTCATGATTTCCCTATTCTGAAATATATATTTCACAGTTTCAAGTTCTTTTGTGTTTTCCTTTTCACATATATTATATACAATTCATTTTCATATTTTGTTATTATTTTATGCTCTGCATGGGCTTTTGGGGTATAAAGTAAAGTTGTTCTTTAATGCATTTTAAAATGTATAAAGCTGAACATGATACCACACTAAGACTGAGTAAGGTGTACAACTTTCTGCTGCTTAACTGCATATTTTCACATGGAAACATGAAATCACAATAAGCACAAGAATACAAAATGAGATGTGTGGTAGGTGTAAGCATATCAGTCTATATATTAAATAGTGTGAAATATAATTTTATTTTCTCATAATCCATTTTCTATTTTGAACTTCATTCCACATGATGATAAAAAATATTGTTTCAAGTCCAGTTTGGGTAAAGTTATCATTTGGGATAGTCAGTACAGAATCTTGTTTTCCTCTGTTAAATCTAGGCTGCTGTTATGGACTGAATGTTGATGTACCCCACTCCACCACCAAAAAGTTAATATGTTGATGCCTTACCCCAATGTGATGGTATTTAGAAATGGGATCTTTGAGAAGTGATTAGGTCTAGATAGGTTCATGAGCTCCATGCTGCAGGTAGAGCTCATGTAAAAGAAAAACTGACCCTGAGTAAAATCTTCTCTGTGCCTGTGTCACATTTTACAAGGCTGCATGGTAGGCACTTGCTGAGACTGTAAGGCAGTGTTTCTATAATTTCCTGGTTCCCACAGCTGCAGCTGCAGCATGACCTCCCCACGATGGTTCCCACCTCAGTTCTTCACTGCCGTTGAGAAATACAGAGCCCTTTTCAAATACCAGTTCATAGTGAACATCTGGATCAACTAAATTCAGGCATTTTCCCTGATTGCAGATTTTTCTGTACCAAATCTGTCCATTGTGCTTCTCTCTGTGTTATTCCCTCCCCTTGTGGTGAACCAGGGCTGCTACTGCTATTGCTGCTATCACCAGCCTGGCTTCAATATTCTCTTTCTTCTATGTTCAATGTACCCAAATTTCTGACTCTGTAAGACATTCTGATTGTTCAACATTAAATTTTAGTGAAACCCCCCTTTCGCCCACCTCACTGAGAAGCAGTACTCCTGCTGCTTGGACCCAAGCTATGGAGCAACATGGAATGCAGCCTTCCTCTCTTGTTTTGCTTTCCTTAAAAAAGAGTAATCATTCTAGTGTGTGAAGTGATGTCTCACTGTGATTTTGGTTTGCATTTCAAAACAACTTACAATCTGCTTGAAGTAACATTGTTCTAGAAAATTCCATTTCTCATCATTTTTGTGACTTTGGGTCTCAGCAAGATTTGTCAAAGAAAATCAGAGCTGGAGAGAAGTTAAAGTTGTGAAGGCATATTTTATTTGGGACTATTGCCATAGGGAAAGAGAGACCCGAGGGTAGAAAAGGGCTGCATTCTGTATATACCAGGAGCTTTATAAGCCAAGGAGAAGGTCAGTGGGTAGAAAATTGCTGAGAGGAGACTTAGAATTTTGGAAGAATTTTTGTCTGGCTGAACCAACCTAACAGGATTCCTACTGAAGGCAGGCCAGAGTGATCAGATACCAGTCATGGACAGTGAAGAATTTTGATCAGATATTGAGGTGGTCAGGTAGTGACAATGGAAAATTCTTGCTGAACTCCCTTTATAGAGGTATTTTCTAAAAAATGAATTTTATAAGGAAATGTATACATTGGCAGGGGAGAAGAAACTTGATTAAGTTTGGCAGAGCAAAGAATCTTTGTCTGATCTTTCACAGTATCAAATAATACCATGGGAAAAAATCTACAGTTAGACATAAATCCACATTAGTCACTACTACTCTGATAAATTTCTTGAGATTCTAACATGTGGGAAGAGATATCAGTTTGGAATTTCCAAAGCTTCACTGAACAGTTTTTAAAATGCAGTTCCTTCACTTTCAGCCAGAATGAAGATTTCTATGGCATCTATATCAATCAGGACTGCAGTTTACTACAGTAGAATCACCCACCCAAGAGCAATCAATTGAGTGTATTTGTGGGTAGGATGTGGAAAGGACATTTTAGTCAAACGGCATGCAAAGGCCATTCACAGTATGCAAAAGCATATTCTAAAAACACTTGGAGGAAAGATTCAGGAATTTTAATTACCTCAAACCTGATGGGCACATGGTGTAGAGTTGATCCAGAATTTCATTTTGTGATAATCTCAAAAATCATATAGATGAAATAACTTTGTGACCCTGTGGTTGAATAAAAACAACATAGAACGTGCTCACATGTCACATACATGACTTCTGTCATATCTCTTCCTAAGGTTAGTTCTATTATCATATATGATTACAGCATGCTTTCTTGTAGATTTTTGGTGGCAGCCACAGGAGGAACAAAATATATCTTATGAATCTGTTAAGATGTTTTTATCCCATTAAGATGGTTCATATGGTGATATTTGCCAGCTTTGCAAATGTAGCTCTCAAGTGAATATATTCAGTTTCACAGAGTAGATGTTAAAATTGTTTATAGTCAAACTTCTTTTTCATGGAGAAGTTGCTACTCAGTAACATATGATCTCATTAGTCAGAACTTCTTCATAGTCACTGTAAGTTTCTTAATATTTTGGACCAATGACACCTTTGAGAATTCAATGAAAGCCTTTGAAATTTCTTACCAGACGAATTAAGATATTTAAATGAAATCACTGTTTTCCATATTTTTTTAGGGAATCAATGAACATTCTTCCAAAACGCACACATACACAAGGGTCCTTAGATCCATAGACAATATAAAAGTGATTTTATATTTGTATTTTTCAGGTACCTGTACAAGAATGAAATCCATGAACTAGATAAGCAAACATTTAAAGGACTCATATCCTTGGAACAGCTGTAAGTAATAGAAACGTTCTAATTGAATCACTGGTGGTTATGGTTCAACTAGAAAACATTTTAAAATGCAATTGTGTGACAGTTGAACAATTATTTCAAGTTTTGTCATGAAGTTTGCATGCCTGAATATTTGGTCATCAGTTGGATAAAAATCAGAATGTATAATTGAGTTGGCCTGGAGGCAGGAAGATAGACAACTCAGCTAGGATCTCAACTTCTATATTTATTTGTCAGGACTTTGGGCAAGTTACCTTCTCTTAAGCCTCTGTTTCTAAATCTCTGAAATGCAGATATTTCTGCTGATTTGATTAAGCTTAGCAAGCAAACAGACTAGTTTATTACTTGCCACAAAATAAGCATTTTGCAGAAGTTATAGTTGTCCTATTTCTTAATTTATGAAATAAGTTCAGACTTTAAACTGATGTAGGAATGCCAAGAACATGAGATGCAACTTTTCATTTTACAGATGATAAAATCAAATCCAATGTTAATTAAATGACTTGCCCCAAATTAAAAGTCTCTGACATGATTACAATTCAGACTTGACTTCTACCTTAGGGCACTTTTCAGCATTTGATGCCTCATATAAACCTCAGATTCACCTGTCAGAATTTCAATGTGAAATATGAATTCATCAATATCAAAAAGTCATATTATATAGTCATAGTTCTATTGAACTGCAACTTGATGTTTTATTCAGAGATTTCAGTTGTATGTGTATGCAATGCAGATTCTAATTAGACATTTGAAGAGATTTCCCCCACAGATGACAAGTTGTGGATATTTTTAAAACTCAGATATGTAGAATGTGTCTTAATTTTTAGGTGTTAATAATCCCTATGTATCAGAAGTGTTTGACTCCCAACTTTGTTTTGATCTTCAATGTGGTTTCTTAATTTCAAACACTTATTTGCAATCATTTCTCTAACAAACATGTTTAGTGACATTTGGATTTCTTTTCCTCAGAAAGCCAAAGTGTTAGACTGCAGTATTAAAATATGACCAACCATTGAAATATATTTTTTAAAAAAGTTGTTATTGCTTTTACTTCTTCTTTTTATTAACTTTATTTTACATGTTTAGCAAGCTAGCCCCATAATAAAGGGTGTTTCTTCATCTTTTTCTTAAAAATTGTGCAATGTTTTAAGTAATTTTTTACTATATTGCAGAATGATCACACAAATCAAATGTGAATTCTCTAACAACAGACAATAAAGAAAAGCCTTATCAATGTGATAAGTGTTATATTTTATTTTCATCAAATATATATACTCAAGTGGTTTATAAAATTAGCATATGAAAACTTCTTATGCCCATTTAAAAAGCCCAAAATTCTCATTAATAAATGCTTTATATTTTGATAACAATTAAAAGTTTTACTAATCCTGAGTAATGCTCATGTTTAAAGCATTTCTGCTTTCTGTTTTTCAGCACGATTCTTTGCTCTTGTGAATTCCTATTCAAAAAGGATTTTTGGTACCCCACATGGAATGTATAATCCTTGGAATTTTTCATAATATTAATCATAGCTCCACAATGCAATTTTACTTTAGTCTATCTCTATAAAATTACAGTGGAACTTGAGGTGCCTGAGGTTTTTATTCTTTAAGATCTATTCACATTACCTTTATTTTAAGGATTCTATTTTACCTAATTGTTTTTGGAATAGATTGCTTTTTGAGGAAGGCAGGGATACATAACAGATGTCTGCATTGGACTTGACAATTGTAGGGTGTAGCAAGGTCAATCGTGCTACTGACAAGATCATTCACAATCAGTATGAAAATACACTTTCTATTTTACCCGTAGACTTCAAG
The DNA here is from genome assembly GCF_902686445.1 of Sciurus carolinensis. Classification (NCBI taxonomy): domain Eukaryota; kingdom Metazoa; phylum Chordata; class Mammalia; order Rodentia; family Sciuridae; genus Sciurus; species Sciurus carolinensis. The sequence continues at coordinate 82,333,497 of NC_062213.1, forward strand.
AGACAGCCTTCGATCCTAAAAAGCGAGGGTAGGAAGTGAGGAAGGGATATTGAAGAAAGATTTGTAAACTTAATTCTTTTTTTGATCTTTTTGTCAATTGAAAATTTGACAAGCTACATTCTGTTTCAGGGATAAATATTGTCTCTGTGTTACATCTGATTATTTTCTGTGTATTGGCTATACGAAGAGAATTTTTTGGAATATGTTAACAAAGTCATAGACTAAAACAAAAATGTGATTTTAAGTATCATTTAGGCTTAGAGTATGTCTAAGAATAACTTGCTCATGTATTAAATGCATAAGGGCAATTGATGGTTTAGGGGTAATTATCTCTGTGAGAATTATAACCATAAATTTTTGTGTAAGAAAATAGAATTATCCCATTTTAGAAGAATGTAGTCAAATGAATATACTCGTGAATATATAATGAATTTTACCAGATGTAAAAACCTTTTGCTAAGGTGTAATTCTTTCTAATCACACCTATCTTGCTAACCTAAAGAACCAGAAGAATACTAAACTTTTTTTCAAGTGAAAAAGGACCATTCACCAAGACAGACCATATTCTGGGCAATAAAACAAATCTCAATGAATTTAAAAGGACTGAAATAACATGTCTTTTTAAAATCAAAATAGAGACTAGAAAACAAAAACAGAAAATTATCATGAAAATTCCCAAATAATTAGATCTACTAAGTATTGATGTGTCAAAGAAATCGTAGGAAAAACTGTCTTAAACAGATTAAAAATTAAAATACAATATATTGAAATTTTGAGTGATGTATTTAAGGTAGTACATACAATTTATAAAATTAAATACTTATATTTGAAAAGAGTAATGTTCTCAAATTAGTAATGCAAGTTTCTACTTTAAGAATATAGCCAGGTATAGTGGCACAAGACTGTAATCCCAGTGGCTCCTGAGACTGAGATAGGAGGATCTCAAGTTCAAAGTTGGTCTCAGCAACTTAGCAAGACACTTAGCAACTCAACAAGATCCTGTCTCTAATAAAATATAGAAAAAGGTTTGGGGTTGTGGTTCAGTGGTTAGCATCTCTGGGTTCAATCCCCAGTACAAAAAAAAAGCGGGGAGAACTTGTATTCAAAGTGAGCAGAAGGAAGAAAATAATAGAGATAGAAACTGAAATAAAAAAAAAATACAGAAGACAGAACACCAAAAGTCTGGAATGCAAGATTGGACCCTGAAAAGAGGAGTAACATCGGTAAAGCTCATGCCAAACTATTAGAAACAAAGGGGAGAAAACACAAATGACCAGTATCAAGAATGAGCAGGGAGCACATCACTATAGATACTACAGATATTAAATAGACATAAAGGGAACATCATGAACATTGTCATGACAATACATTTGATAACAATGAAATGAAAAGAATTATGAAAGATACAACTGATGGAAAGTTCATTCAAGAACAAAGAGATAAAAGGTAAAACATTTTCCATTAAGAACAAAACAAAACTCTATACCCAGATGTATTCACTGGTGAATTATATTCTACTTTTAAGGAAGAAATAAAATCAATTCTGTACAAATTCTTTCACAAAATAATGGAGGAATGCTTTCCAACTCATTTTGCAAGTTGGACTTATTTTATGGCACCAAAGTCGAACAAAAGTTTTATAAGAAAACAACAGTTTTATATCCCTAGTAAATTTAATGCAAAATTCCTTAATCAAATATTAGAAAGTTGAGGTCAGTAATGTATGAAAGGGATAAAAAATATATCATGCACAAGTAAGTTCAATTTTAGGCACGCAAGTTTGTTTATTAAAAACCAAAATATAATTCATTGTATTTAAAGATTAAAAAAAAAAAAAAGACCATTTGAGCATCTCCATATCCGCAAAAAAAAACATTTGGCAAAGTTTAATATTCATTCATGATAAAAACCTTCTGCAAATTAAGAATATATAGGAACTTTCTCAGTCTGATAACTGTTATCTAGGAAAGGTCCATGTCTTCACACACAATGTTGGAAGGCTGATTATGTAATTCTTGAAGTTGAGAACAAGGAAAGCATGTCTGCTCATACAACTTCAACTAACATCCTCAATTACTGTACTATTGAATTATTGTATTAAGGAAAGAAAAAGTAGAGGAAATTCAGATAGGGAGAACACTCTGGGTATGATTCATCCTGGGGAAAATTTCCTTTCCATCTGTGATTCCATGAAACTAGAAAACAGGTTACCTGCTATCAAAACGCAGTGGTGAGACAGGCATAGATAATAGTCATAGATATTTTCATTCTAAATGGGAGAAAATGAAGGAATAAAGAACTCTCCATTACAAGCAAATTCAAGACCTAATAGGGAAAGTTACATTAGGTTTCATAGCTTGGGCTGCAAGCTTGTTACTACACCCTCTGTGCCCAAGACTCTGTCTCAGAGTCAGTTTTCTTTCCTGAAGAGAAAATGCTTTCAGTGAAGTAGCTTAATTGGGTTACCTGTAGAATTTTGAAAGTCCAACAGTTTTTTAAAATTTAAATTTAATATTTAAAAAATTTTTAAAATCACTTTGCTATCTCTGCTCCTTTCAGCTCAAACTGGATGTGTTGTGCAGAAATAACATCTTCAAAAGCCTTGTGGGTCTCCACTGCATAGCCTGGGGATTCAGATCATGATATAAGATGTTCCACAAGATAAGAGGGTGTTCCACAGACACTTTATGGAAATTTCTAGTTTCTACTGAGATGGTTGAGGGAGTCATGTGGCACAACCTTAAGCTCTTCAGAAGAGTTATGCCCTTGGTGTTCTCTCCAGAGCAACTTTTCTGGCCCAGGGAATCTTATTATTATCATCTTTTGGAATATGGATAAGGCCAGGATTTTTCCAAGTTAAATGTAGATTCTTTTTAGCTTAACAACTCCTTCCTCAATTTGTCTCTTTCCTCCCACATTTAGCTATAAGCACAAGATGAAACCAGGCCACCCTTTCAACACATTACTTGAAATATCCTCAGCCAAATATCCAAGATTGTTGTTTACAAGTTCTGCTTACTGCAGAATTGGAATATACAATTTTCAACTTTATGTTGATATAGAGCAAGTATGCCCTTTCCATCAGTTTCTAATAATATATTCCCCATTTCCTTCTTCAGAAGTGACTTTAGCATTCATATTTTTGTCACATTCTGTTGACAATTATATGAATTCTCAAAAACAATAGAAGCTTTTCTACCACGTTCCTTACTTCCTGCAGAGCCCTCACTAGTAGTCTTTTAACCTTCATATTTCTTCTAAAAGTCCACTGAAGGCAATCTATACTTTTTCTCTCATGCTTCTTAAAATTTTACCCATTCTGTCAATTATCCAAAAACAAAGCCACTTCAACAATTTTAGATATTTGTTACAGCAGCATCTCATTTCTTCATAAAAAAAAATTTGAATTTGTATTTTGGTTTGTATGGTTTTCAAAATCATAGATAAGCTTTCTCTCATTGCATCCTGTCTATCTCTTTTGCACACTGAGAATCAACAAATTAAAGACAATCAAATAAATGAAAAAAACTGCAATGTTGTTTTGATGCATATTCTTTCCAAATTGATGCATAGCTTCAATGTAATTCCCACCAGAATCTCAGAGGGTCTTTTGGGGGGTATGTGTGGAGGAATGATTAGAAATCAACAAGTTAATGCATGTGAATGCAAATGATTTCAAAAGAAGAAAATGAAGGGTGGAGGCATTTTACTCTCTGATTTCAAGATACTTTGAATATAAAATACTCAAGACTGTGATACTGGCATAAGGATTAATATATAGATAAATGGAACTAAATATAGTGCTCAGAAATACACCTATACAAACATGTTGAAGTGCTGCTTTGGCAAATGTGTCAGGAACATTCAATGGGCAATTGATAGTCTTATCAAATAATAGTGCTCTAATATTGGATATAAGTGTATTCAAAATTTTTTAAAGAACCTGATTTATACTCCACATTTTATGCAAAAATTAACTCAAAATAGACCTTAGACCTAAATAGAAGAGCTAACGGTATGATACTTCTAGAAGACAAGATAGGAAAATATCTTGGTGACCTTGTGTTGGGCAAAGATAGCTTGGATAAGCCACAAAAAGCATGAAACTTAAAAATAAAATATTGATAAAAGAAATTGATAGGTGAAAAAACTTTAGGTATCTAAAACACACTGCCAAGAAAATAAGATCAGCTACAGGCTGGGGCAAAAAAAAAAAAAAAAAAAACTTGAATAACATGAATCTGATGATGGACTTCAGGCTAGAATATAAAAGGGACTTCTACAATTCAGCAATAAGAAAAAGAGGTTGATTTGAAAATGTGCAAGATGTTTCGACAAACATTTTATCAAAGAAGAAATATGATTGTCAATAAGAACAAGGAAAGATGCTCACTTCTGTTAGTGGTTAGAGAAATGCAAGTCACAACCACCATAAAACACTCATTGTATATCTCTTAGAATGGCATAAGGAGACTGAACCTGCCAAGTGTTGGGGAAGCTGTGGAGCAACTGGAACTATCTCATGCATTCCTGGTAGTAATTCAAAATGTTACAGTCAGCTTTAAAATCTTTGGCTGTTTCTTTAAAATTTAAACATGAAGAATATAGTACACAGCTATTCTACTTTTAAATATTTACCCCCCAAAGAAACAAAAGCATATTTCCTCAGAAAGTCTGCTCCTCAACTGATAATATCACCTTTATTCTTAATCCCAACTGGAAACAGTCCAATGGTCTTCATCAACTGATAAAAGGATAAATAATTTTAAAACATCCAAATAGTATAATACTACTCAATAACAAATAGGGACAGATTACTGATACCTACTACAACATGGATAAATATCAAATGCATTAAATTTAGCAAAAAGAGTCAGATAAGCCGGTTTCCAAATGGTCCTATTACATTTATATGAAATTGTGGGAAAGGTAAAATTATAACCACAGAAAGCTAGTCAGTGTTGTCCTGGGGCTAGTGCTTGGGGGATAGGACTGACCATAAGGGTCATGAATGCACTATATGGGTCACAAAAATATTTTACATCATGATTGTATGCATTTGTCACATAATGTCTACATTTATCACAACTAATTTATTTGCATACTTAAAGTTGGTGGATTGCTATTACATGTAATGAAGGACAAATAGCTACTTCATGATTTACCAGAGTAATTGTACAAATTTACTCTTATTCTTGCTTTTGATTGCCAAACTTATATTGATTTGTAGTATGTCTTAAAATCAGATAATAAAATGTCTCTCACTTTAGTTTCTTAAAATTTTTTTTACATTCTCATGTATATTTTAGAATTAACTTAATCATTTCTACTCATATTCCCACTTTAAAAATACCCTCTGAATTCTGATGGAATTATATTGAAGAGATGTATCACTTTGTTGGAAATTCTGTCATAAAGTATGCTATAAATGTATTTAGAACAGAGGGAGTAAAATGGTTAATTTTGAGTAGAATTATACCAAACCAGAAATTTTAGTCACTTAAATAGTTTGGGTAGAATCAAAATCCATTTCAGACTGGAAATAACCTCCTGGGTACCTTTGATAACTGGTATGTCTTTCCTAGGAGCTGAGGGACTTGAGGGCTTGGTGTGTAGTCATCAGAGGGGGCAATTTAACTTTCTTTTTAAGAATCTATAAAAGTCTTTTTTTTTTTTTTAAAGTACCTTTCTAGTAATAGTTCTGTTCTTGCATTATTTATTCACTTTGTGTGTGTGGGGTGGGGCACTGGGATTGAACCGAGGGAGGACCTTGGGTATGCAAGGCAAGTGCTCAGCTACATCCTCAGCCTCGTTCTTGCTTTATTTAATTTTGTCTTTCTTTCCAACTGGTTTTGTGATAAGTTTAAGACAACATTTGATAAGAAAATAGTAATAAAATGTTATCTAGTGTTAATTCCTGAGAGAATTCTATTCTGGGAATATGTTTGGCTGCATGTCAGGATGGGTGGAAGAGATGTGGCTTTTCCAATCCATTCCATTTGGTTCTTCACTGACATGTGAATTTAACCCTACTGGGACTTCTTTGGGGGCACTACATGAAAAGAACAGGGTTTAAGGGCATTTCCCTCTCTTCTTGCACAACTGCAGATAAAATCTGTATGCTGTGAAGAGTAATCCTGACTTTGAAAATGCTCAAGTTTGTTCTTTAATAGGAAGTGGATGTTAAAATCAAAAGTTCTCTGATATCCTTTGGAGTTCTCCAAAGTTTTCTATGAAAAGACCCAGACACTCACACTGAGAAATAGGCCAGAGGGGGTGGAATTGAGTGTCCCTCATGTCCCCTGTTGCTTGCACACAGGTGCTTGCAATTGACTGGGATCAGTGGGAGGTAGGGGGCTCATATCTGACTTCAAGCACTGCTGTTGCTAAATGACTGAAAAGCAGAATAACAGTTATAATTCTGTATATATTTTGAAGTGATTCTGTAAACAACAACTGCCACCAATTAATGTAAGATTTTTTTTGATTGAATTTTCTTTCTAATTTATGTTTTAAGAGGATAGGTGGTGGATTAGTCAAAACTTTTATCTCTGTTGTAATAGTGTTCAGTAGTGTCCTGAACCAGAGGCTATCTGGATTGGCAGCACGATAACATCACTCAGAAGCTCATAAAAATAGCACTGCCTGCCCACCCTCACAGTAAATCAGATTCTCAGGAGGAGGGTGTTGATGTTGGTGGTTTCTTTTATAAGTTCCCTGAGAGATTCTAATGTGTAATCAGAGTTAAAAATGATTTTCTCTACCTTAAAGGTTTTACATGTCATAGAGATACTATCTGATTCTTATCTGGGAATTATATTTCCTTTTCTGTCTACTTCCTGTTTCTAACAACCATTTTCCGTAGTTTATAGGTTCTATTATCTAAAGTTTACCTTTATCTGGCATAAAAACTGTGCCAGATACCAGTCATCTATGCACATTAGGTTTTGGCTTTAAATGGATTTTTATAAACATTGAGTTTAGGTATCTAAGAGATAGAAACCATTAAAATGTTATCTTCTTAATGTGTTTTTCTACACCTTGAAGCACTGGTGTGGCCAAAATCCCTTCTTCATATACATGTATTTGTTCTTGAAGTAATTGCATGAAAGCTGAGGAGGATCCAGACTCTTCCAGTTCTTTTTAGTGTTGTAGCAAGAATTCATTTTTGTCCAGCACGAGCCTTTGAAAATAAGATGTTAAAGTTATGATACATTTCAAGAAAGAATTTAAAAGCTTAAAAAATAAATGCATTTATGCTTTATAAAAAAAGACTTGGGATATTTAACAAACTTCATGCCATTATTATTCCAGGTACTATCATTCCTTTGATGCTTTGAATTTATCATATACTCTTCCTTGGGGCTCTTCTCCTTTGCCTCTTTCTCAATTCTCCTTTGTTACCTATTTCCTTTTAGATACACTCAAGTTTTTCTTATCATAAAAGTCAATTTTTGAGCCAGCATTCCCATTAAGCTATTGTTCTCTTTCCTCTATTTATGTATATCATGAAGCATGCATTCTATTTTAAGTGATAGGAAACAAAGTGACTTCAGCAAAGACAGGGAACTGACAATGTAGATTTACACATAGTCAAAACCCCCTGAACAGGTTTTCCTCTTCATTTCTTGGTCCTACATCCTTGGTGTTAGTTTTATTCTCAGACTATAATGGCACAAAAAAGTACTTTATCTTCAACCTCCTAATATTTTCCAATTTGTTCTTATTAAGAAAAACCTGGTACTCAAAGCTAGGAAAATTTCAAGAGTTGAGGCGCCTTGGCCCTGACTGGACTCACTTGTGTGGTCGGATGTCCATTGCTGACCCTATCACAGTGACTAGGCATCTAAATCCTCCTGTTGGTCTGATCGAATTACTAGCTCCATCCCTGAGTGCTGGAGTCAGCTTTACACAAATCATAGGAGCTGAAAATGTGGTAACAGTTGTAGTCATGAGAGCAAATGCAGGAGGGCAAGGCAGCAAATGTCTGTTCCACCTTCACTGTGAGATTTTGAAGCAACACTATGATTTGGATATGAGTTGTCTCCCAAAAACTCATGAGATAATACATGAATATTCAGAGGTGGAATGATTAGATTATGAGAGCTGTAACCTCATCAGTGGATTAATCCATGTGATGGATCAATAACTTTAAAGGATGGCTGTATTGTGTGGTAAGTGAAGGCAGGTAGGGTGAGGATGGAAGAAATAGGTCACTGGGGGCAAGCTTTTTGGGTTTATATTTTGTTCCCGCCCTCTAGATCTCTCTTTGCTTCCTGGCTTCACGAAGTGAGTAGCTTTCCTTCACTATGCCCTTCCGCCATGATGTTCTGCCTCATATTGGTCCTGGAGCTGTGGAGTAGACTGACCATGTAGTAAGACCTCTGAAATTATGAGCACAAAATAAACTTCTCTTTGAAATTTTTCTTATGAGGTATTTTGATCACAGTAACAAAAATCTAACTAATATACAGGCATTAAGTTTTTTTTTTTTGTTTTTTAAAGAAGAAAGGAAATAAGAGAGGAAGGAAAAAAAGGAAGGAGAAAAGAAAAGTCCACATCAATGCTTGTGAATCCTTAATAGGCATATGAATCACTTGGTGATAAGAAGTCCCTTGGTATCTGCAGGGGATATGTTTCAGGACCTCCTGCAGATACCAAATCCAAGGATGCTTATGTCTTCTGTATATAATGGCATGAAATGGTATAGTAGTTGCATGAAACCTATGTACATCCTCTCATATTAAATCACTTTATACTTATAATACCTAACACAATGTAAGTGTGAGGTAAATAATTATTATATTGTGTTGTTTAGGCAATAATGAGAAGGAACAAAAGTCTGTACATCTTAGGTGCAGATGTAGCATTTCTTTTGGAATATTTTTGTTCTGTGGTTGGCAAAATCTCTGAATCCACAGAACCTGACTGTTTTTAAAATGAAGATTCTGATTCATAAATTCTAGGATGGGGCCAAATTTCCGTTTTTCAATCAATTCCTGGCTAGAGCAGTGGTCCAGAGACCACACTTTGAATTAGAAGTTGTCTGTAGTTTTTATATTCTACTTACGTCTTTTCAGTTGAACCTAGTTTTCTGCACTAACTAACCAAACTAGAAGTTAAAATGCAAAAACCAAAAAATCAAGATGCTACCTCTACTCATGCTCAAATAGCACAATAGTAATAATGCCACACACCTGTGTCCAACTTTGTTGTTGATAAACACGTGATGCCATTTCATTCTCTAGTAACTTTGAGATAGATATTGCTCTCATGACAGGTAAAAAAGAAGAGTCTCACAGTTTAATAACTTTGTGCATCATTGCATACTTAGAAAATGGTTGAGGGAAATAAAATTAAGGTGTTTTCATTCTGAGGTTTGATTCTTCATATCACTATCTAATACCGTGAAAATGAGAAAGTTTGATGTTTTGTCCATCTTTACATTTTTACTCAGGTAGACTCTTACAGACATCATTACCCTATGTACATGTATGATTATGTGAATGGTATGAATCTACATGGTTCACAACCATAGAAATGAAATGATGTACCCCATTTGTGTACAATGAATAAAAATGCAGTCTGTAAAAAAAATCAAAAAATAAATAAATAATTTAAAAAAGAGAAAAATCCCAAAAGATGTTTATTCATCTGTTATGGTTTGGATGTGAGGTGTCCCCCAAAAACTCATGTGTGAGACAATAGGAGAAGGTTCAGAGGAGAAATGATTGGGTTATAAGAGTCTTAATCCACTCAGTGAATTAATCCCCTGATGAGGATTAACTGAGTGGTAACTGAAGTGGTAGGGTGTGGAAGAGGTTGGACTTGGGGTGTGACTTTGGGGGTATATATTTTGTATTTGGAGAGTAGAAACTTTCTCTCTCTCTGTTTCTTGATCATGATGTGAGCTTCTTCCCTCCACCACACTCTTGTGCCATGATGTTCTGCCTTACCTCGTGCCCTGAGGAATGGAGCTGGCCTTCTATGGGCTTAACCTCTGAAACCTTGAGCTCTCAAATAAACTTTTCTTCTTTATAATTATGCTGGTCAGATCCTTTTAGTCACGGCAGCGAAAACACTTACTAAAACAACGTCTCTAACAGGACTGCTATTAAGTCACCCTAAGAGGAGGTTTGTCAATAGGACGAGACTTGGGTGGTTTATCTGCATTCTGCACCTTTTGCAGATCAGACCTCAAGGTCTCAATTATCATTGCACCTTACAATGCACAAAATCTATAGCAAATATTTTTAAGGTATTGTACCCAAATTCAGTCAAAAGAAGTTAGATTTAAAATATAAAACAGTTTAACAGACACTAAACAGTTAAATAAGAAACTGCACTTTAGGGAAAGTTCTTGTTGAAACTCTTCACTATTACTTTATTTTATTAGAATTCTCTAGAACACTTTTTTTTTTTCCTTTGGATTGATCCCACTTCTAGACAAGCACTCTGCCATGGAGCCACACCCTCAGCTCCCTTCAGCATTACATTAAGATTGGAGTTTGGCAATGGCAGACCCCTGTTTCTGTATTCCACTCTGTGTGTCTTCCACTGGGGTCTGCATTGACATGGAATGCATCCTTCCCTTCTCCCACTTCCAAGCCCTTGCAGAGGCTTTTATGTCTTCCTGAAATCTCATCCCTCTCTTCTTTACCTGACTAAAGTCCTTCTAGCCCATATGTGTGTATACATTAGGACTCTATTCTGAAAGAAACATCACCTCAAGGGTGTGTGCTGCTCTGCCTCTCTGCAGTCCCAGCACAGTCTTAATTCATAATCTCCTTGCTGTAGAATGCACCTGTCTCCCTCCAGAGACCAGTCACAGTCCCTTCTCATTCCTGCCACCAGCCAGGGTCAGGAGTTGCTGCACTATGCTATTCCCCACAGCTGCTCCTGATGTGGCCCCCAGGAGTAGGTGGCTGACATACAGGTTGTCCACTTCTTTAATATATACTGGGGAGGAAAAACAGGATAAATGAAAGGAGGAAAACACTACTTAGAGAAAGTGGAGAAACCACAGTCATCACTGGTAGGATGCATGTCCCATCCTGAAGATACCATGGGGTATCCCTCTAGTGGACTGGTTAAGCAAGGGGTACCTCTATAGGCTCTGGTTAACCAACTTATTGAGGCATTTTTGGGGGGATGTTTCTTTCTGTGGGCTGGGAAGTTTTAGCTGGATGCCCCCTTCTGTTGGTTTAAAAACCACCTACTTGGACTTTGTGATGACCAAACTTAATCAAACAATTACTTAATCCATTCATTCTTTCTGTGTACATTGAAAAGATTGAGCATCTGATTTTTGCTGGGCATTTCCTAGGCACTGGAAATCATTAGTGAATGTAAGAGAATGTCTAAGATTCAATCTGTGTACTTTCTATGGAGAAGGAAAACAGAGAAATATGGAATGCATGGAATAGCAAGGAGACATTTGTAGTAGTACAGTGGAAATGTGTGAGGGTGAGAAGTGCTGTTAAAAGGGTTGAGGGAAAGCTCAGGGAAGAATAAAAGGAAGGAGGGAGGGAGGGAGCCTTAGGCGCTGACACCCTGAGCAGAGGGCAAATGCAAAGGCCCTAACGTAGGAATTCACTAGGAGTGCTGTGTTTAAGGAACAAAAGGGATGTAGTTGACCTGATGTGCACAGGTGAAGAGAACAGCATGGACATCAGTGTTATGGTGGGCAGTTCACACAGGCCTGGTGGCAACTTTCGCTCTACTAAGAGCAAGAGAAGAACAATTGAGGAATTTTAAGTTGAGCAATGACAGGTTTGATTTATATTTAAAATCATTTTGGATTTTTTGATCTACCCAGTAGGGAGAAAGAAAGGAGACTAGAGGTCATGAAAGTAGAGGCAGAATGAGAGTGTTTCTATTGTAGATATAAGTTGAAGGTAAAGTATACAGAATGTCCTGGAGAATTGGATTCTTAAATTAAGACAAAAAGGAAAGAAGAGTGATCCCAAAGTTTTTGGTCCAGACAACTGGTTCTTCATAGGGGGTTTGGGGATTCTGCCATTCCAGGGGTCATTTGACAATGTCTGGAGCAGTTATGGTTGTATAGCTGGGGTAGGGTACATGCTATGTGCATGTTGTGTGTGGAGTTGGGGATGCTGGTGAACTTCCTGCAGAGCAAGAGGCTTCCTACCCACAGCATAGCAAAGAATTAGCAAACCTAAAATATCAATAGCTCCTGGCCTAGAAGAAGTTTTAATTTACCAAGATGTGGCAGAAAGTAAGAGTTGTGTTTGGGGGGAGAGATCAGGAATTCAGTTGGGATGCATTCGTCTGGAAGTGGCTGTCAGATGCTCAAGGGAGATACAAAAAAGATGTTGGGCATATGCTTCAGGAGTTCACAGTAGAAATCTAGTTTGGAGATCAGTATTTATGAGGGAGTCACCATTGTGTGGATTAGATTTGCATTCAAAAGATGAATGAGATGAGTGGCCAGAAGAGATGTAGTGTGTGATTCCTAAATCATTCAGACATCTGAAGATGGAAGGTGAGAAGAACACAGCAAAAGAGACTGGGAAATACAGGCAGCTCATGAGAATTGAGAGAAGAAGTTCTAGAGAAGAGCCAGGAAGAGTAATTAGAAGAGAGAGAATGACGACAGCTGCAAGGGAGACAGAAAAGGAGTATATGAAGAAAAGAAAATAGAAGTTACAGCAACTGATGCTTGAGTGGGTTGGGAGGGTGGAGAGAGTCACTTGATTAACTAGATGAATAATGTTGTTCATGGATGAAGAAGCCAGAGAAAACCACTGGAGGAGCCTCTCCTGTCATTCTGAGTTAGAGGTGTCTCCAGGACACCTTGCCAGAGATGTCTAGTGGCAGAAGGAAATGCAGGTCTGACCTGGAATAATAAATTGGCAATTTATCAGCATAGAGCTGGTGGTAGTCCATGGAGTTTTATAGTAACCATTATCTGCACCAACCTCTTTAAATGCCAATTCAATTCCAGGTGCCATTAGCACCCATTTAAAAATGATATGTGGTGTGTTTGGAACAGAGCCTAAGTGAGAGATATAGAAGAGGAAGGAGGAGGTTGGATGGAGAGATGTTAATATGAATATCCATAGTGTTTCTCCCAGAAATAGAATTTTTTCTTAACTGCTTGCTCATTTTCTTTCTCATATCCCTCCTAGACTTATCTATAATCACAGATACCATCTGCCACATAAAACCTTGGACACTACTAGATTAACAGAAAAAATATCTTTAAAACAGTGATCCTGAAGGTTGTCTCACAAAATGATAAAACGTCCTTAAGAGTCAGCTGCTCAGTGATAATTCAGCAGATCACTCATGTTTAGTTATTTCTGATACACTGTTATGCCCTTTCTCTCCTGCAGGTGGCACTGTTAACTCACAATAGCATCCCAGCTCCACGTGCTGCCACTGAGGCCAGGATTTCATTCATGCATCTGTCCTGATGTGTGCAGGCCTCTTGTGACCAATGCATACATGTTGGGAGGATTTTGAGGATGGATTATAATAAAATTAGGGCTATTATGATACTTTGGTGACTTTGACTTTTTGATAAGAGAGAAAAACTATGTGCAATAAAATTTCAGTGAAGACATACCAGTATTTCTGTCAGTATCCCTCCTTATAAAATAGTATGCCATTTTACAATAGCACACTATTCTGGTTTGGTTTTTCTTTTTCTTATTTGCCATAAATCTGACTGATTCGGGTTTGTGTCTCTAAGGTTTATCTGTTGGGGTTCAAAATCACTCATTAGTTTGCATATTTTACCAGATAATGTGGTTGTGCACTGGACTTGTGGTGTACCACTGAACAAGGACACTTTCTGGCTTCGTTGGTAGTCTGTGAGTGTTCTGCTAAGAGGACAGATATTTTGTCCTCTGAACAAGGACAACCAGGAATCATTGGTTTTATGGTTGTGTTTTTAATTTGGTCTAGCACTTGGATCAGGCTGATACTTACAGCTGGATCTTGATTTTTATTATGTAAAAAGAGCTCCATATTTAGAACATATTTGTTGACTGAAATGGTTGAGTGAATGGGAAGTTATATTAGGTTGGATACATATTGCTGAGTGTGTGTAAAACACAGAGAAAAGCAGAAAAATGGGCAGTGATAATATGATACATGGGACAATTACTGGGTGGATGGACCTTTGTTTTTTTTTTTAACGTACTTTTCTGTATTGTTTGAATTTTCCTCAAGTAATATGTCAATTTTAACAGCTTTGTGGCTACATCATTTACATATAAAATCCACCCATTACAAATTATGCAATTTTTATGAAAATGATAATGCCATTAAAAGTTATGAAAGGTCAGACAAAATATACAATAACTTCACAGAGCTTTCCTTTGCTTTTTCCATTGTGAGGAAAGTGATAGATACGGAGATGTTTGAAAGATTTTTGTTTTTTTTTTGAAGATGACATAAATTCAACCAGTAATATTTAAGAACTGAAAAGTAGTGTTTGCTTTCCAATTGTTCCTCCTTCTCTTGGCTCTCTGCCTTCTGGGACTGCACTTCATCAGGCGCAGTTCAACACGCTTTTGTTTCAATAAGGAAGGTGAGTGATTCAACAATTTTAGTGTTTTCTGACTTGGTTCGGAACTTTTGCATTTCTAACCTTAAACTTGTTCTAAGATTCAGAAAGTCTCAGGATTGCAGTACTGGGTTGGAAAACTCCCAAGAGCAATTTCCTATGAGATTACGCTGTTTCCATTTCAGGAGACAGAAAGAATAGAATTTTGATGATTTCTTGAGCTGTAACTACACGCAAACAAAAAGTAAAAGAAGCATATTACTAATACATCCAGACTACTCAGAAGATATCTTTTGAAAGACAAGTAAAGAATTTGTTGGGAAAAATTTATTTTACATTAATGGTTTTATTTTTTCAGTTTCAGATGACATCCAAAAGAAAACCCAGGGTTACGTATTTACATGGTATCTTTGACTCATATTAACTGAGGAGATTTGCCTACATGTTGAGAATTGTGATGATCTTCCAAAAAACTCAGAGAAAAAGATTTGAGGAGTGTTTTGTAAAATCTTGTATTATACCATGTAAAATGCATTGCCCTCGTAGAGAAAAACCAATCTGCTGATCCAGTTGCCCGTAATATGCCAACCATTTAAAAAAATTATTTCCAAGTTCTACAATCTGGTTCTTGGAAAGGACTTTAACTTTTATCTTATTTAGCTGATATTTATTATGTGTCTATTATGAGCTTTGCATTTATATTTTTTCATTACAAGAAAATATAGCTTTTTGGAGGATTAAAAAAAAGTTCATGTATAGGAGAATATTTAGCAACATATAATAATATGTTTATATTTAAAACAAGGTTAAACCCAATTGCTATAGTTCTCACCATGATAAACTGGGAGTCATGCACAAACTAGACAAATAAATCTGTCTAGTTTTCACCATGCATACAATTATGTGTGCCTTATCCTGCAGCAAATACCCCTGGATATTTCAGTTATGCTTTTAAAATATATTGAAAAGTTGAGCTTGTGAAGTTCAGGCATGAGACTTTTATTTTCTACATTGCTCTCTTTAAGAAATCTTGGAGATTTTTCTTTGTCAGCCCTAATTTCATCTCTTGAAGATTGGAGAATTTTCTGATTTGTTTTAGGAATTAAAAAAAAAAAAATTAGCCCAGTCTAGTTCTATCTTGAGTCAAGTTTTCCTTTTAATGCTTGGACTGTCCTCTGGGCCTGAAGAACATTTTGTATGAAGGTGCAGTGTTGCACCTTAAAATATCTGGATAGACGTCTCCTTGGTGACATCTGTTGATGTGTATGGGTGGGAAAAGCAGGGACTCACTTTGTAGTGATATTACATTCCTGGGATAACGTGAACTTCTATTTTTATAACAGCATGTTGTACTGAGCTACATGGACTTTTGGCCTCTTTGTGTTCAATTCTTCACTTTGAATTTTAACTTTGAATTAACAAAATTAAGAACTAGATAAATTAGCTGACTTTCTGAAAATCACATGACAAGTTCATGGCAAAACAAAGCTATAACCCAGATTTTTAGGCTATGGGCCAATTATTTTTCAGTATTCCTCAAATGCTTATTATTGATGGCCTACCCAAAATATGTATAGGGAAAACTTTATTTTTAAAATATGTTTATAATTGCTACTATCAAAATCAGAGTGAGTAAAAAATAGAAAGGGCTAAATATTGCAGGTGCTTTAGAACTTTCTATTACATGTAGGAATATTTTTAAATTCTATGATGCATAAATCATAATGCCTCCATTAAATTTTTTGTACAACATTTCTCTAGACACATCCTAAATGTTTAACTATGTTCTCCTTATTCATGTTTATCCTAAACTGCAGAATGCACAGTAGGCCTTCATAAATATAAATAATTTAAATTATCATTAGAATAATTCTTTCTTTTATGGTGAAGCTTGGTAACATAAAAAGATACCACTGCTGTAGGTCATTCCATCTCTAGATAGGAAGACTAAATTACATGTTTGCATTTCCTGCAAAGAAAAACTATTAAATGAGAAGAGATTCTTATTGCATCTAATGCCAATTACAATAGAATGAAGTAAATGTCCATTTTCAGTGAATAATGGACTTATCTGGGGATTGTGTTAGCCCTCTGCACTCCACTGTATTTTTCTTAATGAACCCTTTAACATCAGAACTCGACTTGCCTATGTCTCTTTTCAGAGAATTAACGTTTCATTTATACTTGTACTCATATCATATCAACTGACAGACTGGATGTAATGGTTGTCAAAACAGGGAATCTGAAGAAGGAATAAAAATACCTTTATATAAATTTACTAAACATTTTTCTTATCTTTGCTTATATTTTTCTTAAACATATCATTTAGGATAGATGATTTCTTCACATTGTATTATAAGTCCATAATCAAGTTTCAATCAACTTTATTAGTGCTGAAGTTCATACCATATTATCTTTCTCAATATTATTTTAAAGAAATTAATAATAAAAAGATTATGCTTTGTTTCATTGATTCTTTGAAGTTTGTCCTTGTTTATGTAGATTCCAGTTCTGAACTAATCATTTCCTTTTGTCTGGTATATTCCTTCAGGTTTTTTGTTTTTTTTCCCTTCACCTCTGTTTTTGTTTGTCTGACAAAATCTTTATTTCTTTTTCATTTTTGATGGTAACATCACTGGAAGAGGTCTAGGTTGTACGTTTTTCTCTTTTAGGTCTTCAGATATACAGTTCCATTTTCTTTCTGCTTACATAGTTTCTGATGAGAAGTTAAATGTAATTCCTATTCTTCTTCCTCTTGTTTTCTTTCCCCCTTTAACTGGTGTCATATATAGATATGGTTGTTTGATATGTATCTTACATGTTGTCCTTGAAGTTTTTTGAATCAAGTTTTGGAAGTTTTCAGCCATTATTTCTTTAATTATGTCTTCTGCACATTTCTCTTTTTAAGCCACTTGTATTCCAATTACACAGATGCTTTAACTTCTGACATTTCCCCACGTTTGTTGGATATTGTTTTTTATAATTATTATTTTTATTTGTGTTCAGGTCTCTTTGAGTCAATTTTTATTGACTGATTTCAAGTTTATCTACTCTTTCCTCCCCTGTGCCAGGTCTGCTAATGAGTATATTAAGGCATTTTGCGGTCATTATTGTGATTTTCAGTTCCAGAATTTTCTTTTGATTTTTTAAAAACAGTTTTTAATCTGAGAGTATCTATTTAGTCTTATAAATTATTTATTTGTTCCAGTAGACTCTTAAGATGTTAATTATAGTTATATTACATTCCCTGCTTGATAAATTCTAATATCTTGGTCATATTTGAATCTGGTTCTGGGGAATGCCTCATTTATTGAAATTATGGTTTGTTTTAGACTTTTGGCATGCTTCACTAAGTTTTTTGTCAATACTCAGAAATATTGTGAAAGACTTCTAATACTGAGATAAAATGACTTTTAGTTAATTTGGCCTGGAGTAGGCAGTTTTGAGGTGTGTTGGACTGGTTGTTATGAGAGTCTTCAGTTTCTTCTGGTGAACTTTATTTTTGCTTTTTCTTTTGATTTTGGCCTTTGAAGATGTTAGAGTGTAGAGACTTGGCACTTTAACCCACGTTTGCTGTTGCTGAAAGTTTATTAGCATATTTGTTAGGAGATGATGAGAGGACATTCTCTAATCTTCTGATTTTTGGTCTTTTTTTTTTTTTTGTGGTGCTGGGAATCGAACCCAGGGCCTTGTGCTTGTGAGGCAAGCACTCTACCAACTGAGCTATCTCCCCAGCCCCTGATTTTTGGTCTTCTATGTTCACAATAGTCAGTGATGTCAAGGATGTGGCTTTCCTAGCTGTTTCTGTTCTTCCTCTGGAGACAGAATTATTGTCCATCTGTCCCCTGGTCCCTTCTCTGGCTACAAGGTTCTAGTCCACATCAATGCAGCCTCTCTTCTAGGCTGATGTGTTCTTTTCTTTCTTTGACATATTTTTCTGGAGGAAAACAGAAGCTAGTCCTGTTGAAGAGAGGCAGGTAGGATGGAGTTTAACTGTTGCCCTTTGGTTGTGTCCTTCCCAAGGTTAAGAATTTCATTCTATAAAGGACAAGCCTGGGCAGGTAGCACGATGATGATTCTTTCCCTCCTACCACACTCATGGAGAAAGCTGTGATTCCACTTAATCCTCCCTGTGGAGTCTAGTAAGGACCTAAAGGAAAATCGTGAAAAAGTTGTATGTGGGGGTGCAAATCCCCCTAATGGCACTCCACATTTGGCTTCCAGCAAGTCTTCGAATCTCTGCCTTGTTACTCTTGCCAACTTGTGGCATCCTATGGTCTTCTGTTCCAGATACATAAACCTCAGATCCTACATTTTCCTGGAGGTATTTGTCTTTTTAGCTTTGGGGATGGTGGTTTGACCTGAGAACTTAGTCCAGGAAAGATTGCTGATTTTTCTTAAGTTTGTTTCTATTAGAAAGATAGGAATCCTGACTTTCAATCTCTTTGCAAGCCCTAGTCAAAAGCTCTTTTCTTCCATTTTCCTCTCCACTTCTTTAGGGAATTATTAATTGCTCTTGAAGTTAAATATTAATTTGATATCAGCCATCATCCTACATATTCAACCCATAATTTTATATCTTACTTTATTTGACCTATAATCTTAGGATTAAATTTGCAAATGATAATTTTTTTTGTCTGTATTTCTTCTCATCCACTCAAAGTAATAAGAATCAAATCTTATTTCAATATTGCTACTTGCTTAATGGACAAATCAATGTCCTATTCCAGAGTTACCAGTTACATTTTAAAAAATTTCTCAGCAGAATTTTGGAGTCAGATCTTATTTCCCATCTCTTTCATTTTTTCTGTTAGTCTTTCATTCTTTTCTTCCTTCCACTCTGTCTTCACCTTCTGTACCTCTTTTCAATAAGTGACATTTGCAGTTGCCACCTGTTCCTGTCCAGCCCATTCTTTGTATCTATGTCAGACTTACTCTCAGCTACTTTCCAATAAATATACAGTTGCTCCCTCCAAGATGCTGGACAGTGATGACACCAGATTCCCTCCTCTCTCATTCCCAGGATACCATGTAGCCTAACCTATCAATTGCTTCCTACTTTCATAGTGCATATAGGCCTCTACTTAGGTAAGGTTTTCTTTTTTCTGCTATGGTTTATGGTTTTTCCTGCCATTCACTTCTTTCTCATGTTTTCTCTCTTTGAGTTCCTCAAGACACAGCCAAGATAACATTCATATCTTCCCTGATAACTTCAGCCCATAAGATGTCTTTTTTTTTTTTTTACCAGTTAAAATACACAGCTTTATTTCCCAATTTGAAACATATTACATGTTGTGTTATACAGTGACTGTTTCATGGGCATAGGTCTTGTTTCTCATGGGTATTACACTCACTGAGAATTGGGACATGGATAAATTCTGAACCAAGGACCACTGGCATCTGCCCAGCTGGAGCTTCTGGATGACTCTGTCAGGGCCAATTGAAAATGCAGGGTTGGCGTCCATCTGTGGCAGGTGACCCCCATAGAAGCACTTATTCCTTTCATAGAGATTTGGCCATATGTTTCTTATTTGCACTTGAAAAGGATCCATGTGTTAAAGAAGCTGATGAGGAAAACAAAATAGGATACACTGTGAAGCCAGGGAAGAGCACTGTTAAGAAATTGTCACCTTAAAGAGGCTGTTGGAGATACAGCTTTGCCTTTACACGAAGATAAATTGAGGAACTAACTGCACGAAACAGAAGCAATCTGTTAAAGTCAACATTAATCAAAACCCCAATTATGTTTCTTTTGATTTTACACCCAAGGATAAAGGAGTAGAGTGGGGAACAAAAACAACTCTTTGGCTTTAGCTATTAATTTAGAAGGGCTAAAAAAATATATAGTCATTAATAAATTATTGATTAGATGCTGATCTTCACAAACTGGAAGCAACTGTTGCAGTGTACCAGGGTGCAATTAATCTCAGCTTTTCCTCTGAAGCTAGTTGAAAGCTTGTCACCAGTTAGGAAAAAGAACAAGTTCATATGAAATTGTTCCCTGATAAAACACATCAGAAGCAATTACACATATAATAGTGTTATCACTCATCTTTGATGTGTCATATAAAGCTAATAAGATGAATTTCTATTTTGCACTAGCATTTTAGAAATAAATCTACTGCTCTGGGAAAGAAATCAGACCATCTTTAGAAACCTGGGACAAGTCATAGTCAATTCTGTCTAAAATAGATAGGGAAAGGTTTTACTTCATTATTGATTATTTGAGTTCTCTCTCTCTCTCTCTCTTTCTATATATATACTTGTATATGTCAGCTATTGGTTTTAGACTTGAGAATAATAAAAATACTTTGTATATGGTATCATTATCATTTGTTCAGAAAGTACTTTCATATAAATTGTGTAATGGCATGAGATTTTATTTCGTTACTATAAAGGATAGTCTTTTCACTAGAACATCATATAAGTGTCAGCTGGAGAATGGTGAAACGTAACAATGATGGGGTCCACCCAACCCAATTAAAATCAGAATCTCTCAGAGTGGGTATATGACATCTGTGTTTTGTTTTGTTTTGTTTTTAAAGAAAATGCCCTCCAGGCAACTATAATGTTAACCAGTGTTGAGAATCAGTGATGAAAGTCATTTGGAATTTAAACGAATCCCTAATATTGCTCTATTTATTTATTTATTTTTTTGTATTTTTCTTCAAAGAGAGTAGAGGGTAGAATATGCTAAAACAAAATAAGAAGTGAATAAATAGAACTTTTTGATAACAGATTAATAATAAATAGGAGATAACAGTATTAAGGTCTATGACTTTGATAGTTTTAATTCTTTTCTTTGTCAGGATTTGGTATTGAAGTAGAGCTTGGAGGCATTTTAACTCTTTTCGAGGACTCAACATCTATTTAATGCACATTTTTACAGCTTAATTGATCCCTAGTGTTAGGAAACAGTTAAAATAGTTCTGACAGGATTTTATTGCCAAGGAGTGAATTATGATATCGCCAATGGCAAGAGTAGAAACAATTGTATGACTTGAGGCAAGTTATATCCTATTTCTCATCTCATTCTGGCAAATGCAAGTCATATAGTACTCTCTAGGAAATGCTAATATCTTAAAGCTAATTTTATCTAGGGATATACTGGGGTAGAATGTCAATTTAAAGTAAAATGAAGAGTTGTGAAAAGATTATAATTATTTATCATGGTGAATTTTCTGACTATCAATCCTTTTACTTTGAAGGAGAAATATAAATGAAAGTATGTTCTTGGAAAGACTGTAAATTTTGTCTGTCAAAGCCAACATTCTCACAGAGACTCAGACTTAAATGCCACTTTATCTGCTCTATGGGCTGAGAGAAAATTAGCTTCTCTTTAAAGTTGACTTGAACTTAAGTTCTTTATCAAGAGTAGCTATGCTATATTTTCACAATAGGTTCTGCTTTACACCTGGCCTATTTTACATGATTTGAATAGAAGGGATATAACATATTTCTTTGATTTAAATTATGTGATAGAGCTATTCATCTCAGAAGGATCTTTGTACATACAAAATTTGCTTTTTAAAATTGTATAACTTCATTTTGAAAGAAGTTTTAATGACATTCTTTCAGAGACAGAAGCATAGAGAAAGAAAATCCACCCAAATCTGAAGCTATATCCTTTTTATTGTTTTATTATTAAAAAAAGTATGTCTTATTATATCTCCAGTTATGATCCCAAATTGAAGTTCCACATTTCAGTGGCTTAAAAAGTTACTTAGAGGGTTTAAAAAACTGCTATGTCTTTGGGAATACAAGAACTTGAACCAGGTGAGTACTTTAAAATTTTACAAACTTTGAAATGAAGAAAAAAAGGAAAGCCTAATAGAAATATGATATCAAAATGATCACAGTTATTAAGTGACAGTCAGTACTGTGTTTTATATGTCTGTGAACACTATTTTATTCACCCTCATCCAACCTTCAAAAGATTTTTTTTTCACTTGTGGCTGGCTAGGACAATAGAGAGTCCTCCCACTATAGCAGGAGGCTGTTCTCTGTATAAATCCTAGGCTAGGTCTGCAAGGGAGGAAAAGGGGAGTGGAATGGAAAGGTGAAGAACATATTTTCCTTACAACTTCCAGGGATTTTAGTCATAGACAGGGAAGACAAACATTAAAGAAACACCTAAAATGTGATAGAATGTTTAATGAATATGAACATGAGGAGCCATTTGAATATGGATGTTAGTCGTTTCCTTTCTGCGTCAGCTCCCTGGACTCACAGATGTGTCCACAACACCGACCACATTATCTCCACTTCTCCCCAGCCCTCAAAATTTCCCCAGCAATTGGTATGCAGATGTCCTGTTCCCCATGTCTGCCTGTGTATCCAGAGATCAATTCCTACTTGTCCTTCAAAGCACTAATTAAATATTCTGCACTTTACAAAACATTTCCTGATCTCTCACTCCTCATGGGCTGGTTCTATTTGCTCATGTCTTTTTAGAAGAACTCCCTCACTACATTTTATTTACTTACAGTCTTTCTTTATGACCAGCCTATAAACTCCTAGAGCATGGAGACATGTCTCCTTTATTTGAGAATTACCAATTCTTGGCATCACAGCATACACTTAGCTAAATGTTGGAATGTGTTTTGGATGAATGTGTGAATAAAGCAATAGCCAAATAAAAATACAAATTATGTCTGGGATGAAGGCAAAGTTTAGAAAAATCAGATTGAATTTTACCTGGGTTGTAAAGGCTGTGCAGAAAATTTTCAGGCAGAGAACCGAATGAGGCAACTCATACATAACAATAACACGAGAAAAACCATGAAAGAGATTAATCTGGTTGGAATAAGGTATAGGAGTGATGCGACAGCTGAATGTGTGAGATAGTATTTTGAAAATGTAGTTTATTAAATTGCAGAGTCTCAAAAATTTGTTAACTTCACAGCATAATGCTCCAGCTAGGCTACTCTCTCCCAACTTTCAACTGTCACCCAGGAAGCAACAGTAGTGGCATGATCTTTCCTGGTTGATCTCTCATCTTGAACTCCTTCTGCTGTGGCCTTAAAGAGCACTGCAACTCACTGAGCACAATGTTCCATAGCTTCAGGATTTTCCTTGAATGCTCCTACCCACTCCTCTCTTCAGCTGATGCTGAGCTCTGTTCCTTCAGTCCTGAGTTCTAACATCTCTGAGGGGTAAAGCCTGACTGGGGTGAGGATGTAGCATTCTCTTGTTGTCACACTGCTGTTTCAAAATCTATTATGATTTGAGGACTGTTTTCCTCATTTTATGTATTTCTTTTCCTGGGATAATGTCATGGTGTTGCTTCAGACCAAAGTTTCTCAAAGAATGTTTCTCCAAAGTGCATATTATGAAGTAGGAATTTCACATATAGCAGCCATGGTTTAAAGGGAATAAAGTAAGAGAACATGGGCTTAAGTTCAAATGAATCTTTTCTTCAGTACAATTTGTTTCTAAATTATCAATGTGGGGATATATTTTTTTTCCCATTTTGTCAGAACTGTATTTAATGAGGTTTGGGACTCTCCGTAGAGCCCACAGGTCTTTGAACAGTTTCCTGGACTCAACCTGGGTATTTTAATCAGCCTTTTTACTGCTGTGACCAAAAGACCTAAAAGAACAAAGGAGGAAAAGTTTATTTTGAGACTCACAGTTTCAGAGGTCTTAGTCCAGAGATGGCTGGCTCCATTGCTCTGGATCCAAGGTGAGGTGGAACTTCATGGTGGAAGTGTGTGTGTGTGTGTGTGTGTGTGTGTATGTGTGTGTGTGTGTGTGTGTGTGTGTGTGTGTGAGAGAGAGAGAGAGAGAGAGAGAGAGAGAGAGAGAGAGAGACAGAGAGACAGAGAGACAGTGATCCCCTCACCACAAACAAAATTTAGACCCCAAGGGCACAACTGCATTGACCTGCATTGACCAGTCCTCCAGTCACACCCTATCTGCCTACCTTTACGACCCAGTAAATCCCTATCAGGGGATTACTGCTCTTATAACCCAATCATTTCACCCCTAAACTTTCTTTCATTGTCTCAAACATGAGTTCTGGGGGGACACCTCATATCTGAACCATAATATGGGGTGATACACTGTATGTATGCAATGAACATAGAAAAATTAGGGTCATTTGTTTGAAGTATTGAATGATTGAAGAATCAGAAGCCCAAATTAATTTTGGTTTTACTTTTCTTTGTTAGGGCAAAGTATTAGAAGAAATTCAGATGGCACTATTTTAAATGCCACCTGCAGGATTGGTATGTTACCAATAATTATATAAAAAATGGTTCAATGGTTCATTTATCAAATCATGTGCATTTTCATAGTATAGTTTCAAGTCTACCTAATAGCCTTAAATCTTGCTTTAGAAAAATCTTCATCCAGTGATGATACGCTGACCATTTTCTCTTAATATGACTAAATGTTTTAAAAGGTAAGAAACAAGGGTTATAATCTGTAAGTCTTTGCTGACTGAAACAATTGAGTCTTCTTTGCAATTTTATTCATTAACTATTTAATACAGCTGTCATGATGACTTTGTCTTTAGGTCTTTTTCTATTCTGTTAGCCACTAAATGTTAAAAGATATAAACATTATTTATTATGCTTCTAGCTAAGATAGAAGCAATTTATTCTCAATGCAATATGCCTAAGATTTCAAGAAGCAACAAACTTCCTTGATGAGAAATAGAGCTCTGTGTTCTTCAACTATTGTTAACTGTTCTATTCATGGTTGACAGTCCTCCTGTAATCTGTATATGGCTTAAATCCAGAAAAGAAATATAAAATAAAACCACAGTTATGGGCATAGAGAAAAACAATATTCATTTACAGGCAGCTTTGGTCAAAGCCGTTTCTAGTTTTCTCTGAGATGTAAATCCCCAGGTGGCAATCAACCATGTCCGAAAATTGGATTTATGGGTTCAATTGAGAGAATGTTTCAGACCAGAACATTTAGAAAACTATGGAATTTTAGAATTGGTAAGAATCTTGTGGAACAAGCTTAAGTATGACTTTCACTAAGTATGTAACTGGTGAATTTGAGTTTCTGAAGCCAATTTACAAACAAAAGAAGGTAGACATACATGCATACAAATTATAATCCATAGTGTGTTATTCTTTCTCATTATTTTGAAAAAGTATTTATAGTAAATTTTAACATATAGTGTATCTAGTGATTTATATTGGTTTTATGTAGCTTTCATTATAGCCTCATTCTATTTCTTAGAACTTTGGTTATTGATGTAGTTATCAGATGCCATGCTTATTTTAAGTCAAAAGAGAAGGCACTAGAGGCATATTGGTGTTTAAGTGCAAGGTTTTTCTGACTTGTGTGACTCAGTTGCCCAGGTACTCATATATAGGCCTCCACTTTCACCCTCAGACTTGTCTCAGTTCAGTTTTGGAAGTGACATGCATGAGGGGAGTAGGAATAAAGCTCCATTGTCTGTAGGGCTCAGGGGAAAGGCACAGGCCAGCGCATCCCAAACACCGACCTCTTGTCCTTCCCTTTCTTCACTACTTTCCACCTTCTGAATCTTCTTTCAGCTACTCTCATCCTTTATGCCAAGGCCCAGCCTTGAAGTGCACAGCTTCGTCTGGACAGGAGCCCATTCTTGGCATTAGCCAGGGTTCATGGCTCTTTAATCCTGCTGTCGTCTGTTAATCTCTTTTGTATCCAGGTCCTTAATTTAACTGCTAGAGTCCTGTTCAGTAGAGCAGATCTCAATTTCCTGATGGTTATATAAAATTGATTATATTTACATGAAGAGTCTAGAGGCTGAAGGACAGGTAAACCTTTCTATACCTTGTAGAAATGATCCTTTGCAAAATGCATTTTTCTCCTGAAGATCTGTGCTGCATCTCTCCCTTTCTGTATACTACTCTCACAAACAAATTGTTATGGTTTGGATCTGAAACATCCCCCCAAAAGTTTTTGATCTGAAAGTATCATCCCTAGTGCAGCAAGGTTCAGAGGTGGGGTTTTAGGCAATGATTAGAGCTCTAATCTTATCAGTGGATTGATCCAGTGACAGCTGAATGGACTACTGGGAGGTATTGTAGGCAGGAGAGGTGAGACTCAAGGAAGTAGGTCTGTATCTGTTGAACTATATCTTCCCTGGCCTCTTTCCCTCTCTGTTTCCTAGCTGCCATGAGCTGAAAAGCTTTCTTCCACTGCACCCCTCCACCATGAGGTTACACCTACTTCAGGCCCAGAGCAATGGCATCACTAACCATAGACTAAGACCTCTGAAACTGAGCACAAAATAAACTTCTTTCTCCTGTAAGTTGTCCTTGTTTGATATTTTGGTCACAGCAGCTAACACAGAAATCTATGCATTATGAACAAGATAGGGCATAGTGTAACATTTTCTCCTTTTTGATTTTGGTCTTTCTTGTCTAACTTCTTTCTATGTCATCTTACTTCTTAGAAATTCCCTGGGACATGTTTTATTACATTTATATTTTAGTTTTGTCTTCACATAAGCAGGTGGTTTAGACTTTACACTTCTTTAGCATATTTCCTCCTCCGTTGAGTCTAACTGGGTTGCTCCCTTTTTCATAGTATGAATTCTGACATTTCTGTATTATGTTGCTTTTACCTGAATACTCAATACTTTTTCCACTTTTAAAGTTTTAGTAGATATATAAATTGTGGCAACTCCCCATCTGGGAGATTTTTATGGAAATGGTCTTAGAAGGAATCATCTGACCTGATGAATATTGTCCTCTGTCACAATGTCATAAAATTATGGTGCATGAAGGAAATGTAAGATCATATAGTTATTTCCTTGGTTTTAAATTAAACTATAGTCTTTAAGCAAGTAAGCTGGCTAGATGGTGGGGGTATTAGAGCTCAGGAGATTAGAAGATATATCACCAATACAGTATACTGGAGAGAGGGGATATTTACTTATTCTCTTTCTTGTGTTTTTCTAAAATTTTCCCCGTCAAGCATACTGTATCCATGGGAGGGAATTGTCATGTTCTGTTCTTTTTATTCTGAACATTTCTCCCTGTACCCTTACACATTTTTAGGTATAGCAGGGGGCAAATTTGGCTAGTTAATGATTGGTATTCTGAGACCAGGGTGGCTATGTGGTGACCCATTGTGATGGCCAGCCAGCCATACTCTCTTTACCCTTTCTGCTCCCAACTGCTACAGCCTCTAAGATGCAACCTGGCCTTTAAGTGGCTTTAGAGTGTGCTGTCTAATCCTGGGCATGTCTGTAAATAAGTTTCAGAAGGAGGATCTAATTATTTAGATTCAGAAGCTGGCATAAGAGGCCCCTTTTTGGTCTTAGCACTAAACCAAATTGCCTATTCCAGTTTTTCAGAATCCTGCATTGGAAGTCAGAAAGTGCTGGTCTACATATATTACCTATCAGTGGGCTTTTAGCCCTATGTGTACTGTAATACTCCATTAGCACTGGAAGGAAGGGAGTATGGGGGCAGACCTTGGGCAAATCATCCTGCCCTGGTCCCTGCCTAAAGTTTTAAACTACATGGAATTTCTCATTCTCTTCTTCCCTGTACTTCCAATCAAATGTCAAGGACATCTGCCATATTTCAAGGAGGTGCTAGGAATTTCTCATATATATCAACCACCCTCAGATCAAGCAACATTAACTCCAATATCATACAATGAATGAGACTTCAAGTGAGAACAAGTTTCCTTGTTCCCCATTGCTTTATCCTGTAGAAGGCTGATGGGATTCATTTCTGCATTTTTCTCTTGGGATTGCCCCTGTGTCATATTATGCCTGCTGCTTTTACACACTCATTTCTTAATTTCTAGGCCAATAAGGAAACTCATAGATGATTCGCCCCTTGCTCTGTTCCATTGTGTTTCCTCTGAGTAGACCGACCTTAAATTTCAGCATTTATCTCATCAATTCTCTGAGCCTCAAATCCTTTCATTGCTTCTAAAAACAAACAGAAACAAACCCCTACTTTTCAGCATTCATGGGCAATCATAGAACCATTTATAGCTACCTTTCAGATTTCTCTTTTTCCCTTTTTCCCATCCACATATGAAGAAAAATATTTTTCTTTACTGTTGCATTCATTTATGCTGGATATGTTGTTTCCTAATTCCTATTTCTCTTTGTTCATTTGATTGTTGAATGTCTATCCTTAAAGGACCACCTCTAATGCCAATCTCTCCACAAAGATTTTATGTGTTTTTTTTAATTTTTTTTTTGCTTCATTGAGTTTTATTTATTTATTTTTTCCTCAGCACTTGATGATTCTCTGCTTCTTATGGTATTTATCTTTTTAAATCTTTTAAGGACCTTATGCAATTTCCAAGCTAATTCATTCCCTTTTTTGCCTTCCCAGCACCAAATGCAGTTCTGTTTTCTTTCTCTCTCTCTCTTTTCTTTCTTTCTTTCTTCCTTTTTTCTTTCTTTCTTTCTCTCTTTCTTTCTCTTTCTTTCTCTTTCTCTTTCTTTCTCTCTTTCCTTCCTTCCTTCCTTTCCTTCTTTCTTTTTCTTTTTTAATTGCTAGTTTTTAAAATTTTATTAATTTTTTATTTGTTCTAATTAGTTGTACATGACAGTAGAATGTATTTATACATTTTGATAAATCACACATAAATGAAGTGTAATTTCTTATTTTTGATTGTACATATTGTAAGATCACATCAGTCATGCAGTCATATATGTACATGAGGCAATAAAGTCCCTTTCACTCTTTCTTGAAACGAAATACATTTTATTAGAAAACAAAATACAAAATAACTCTTTTCAGAAAATAGAAACATTTAACCCTTTTTCCACACATGAGAAGTTGCTTTACCCTCAGTGTAGCTGAGCACAGTCTGCTGACTGAGAGGGTGCTGTAGGGTAGGGCAGGGCAGCGCAGGGCAGACCTCTGCGGGAGGAAGACCAAGACGCTGAAGGCTACCTCGACAAACACGCCTTTGGAGACTCAAAGTCTTGTGACTTATTCCAAACTATCTTTTATCATAATATTTTTTTATTCAATGCAGGGGACTGAACCCAGGGTCTTACACCTGCTAGGCTTGTGGTCTGCTGCTGAATCTCACCCCAGCCCACCATAATCTTTATTTTCAGGGGAGAGAATTACTGACAACAGTACAGCGGAGAAAAGAATTTTTCCTTCCCACCGTCATTCATAGAGCCAGAGGTCAGTGCCCCCGCTTGCTTCCAGAAACTGTCCCTGGCACCATCAGACCGCGCGGATACTTCCCTTCTCCCCTCACACTGTGTGGCCTAATTCTCTGAGTTCCCTGAAACTTTAAACAGTCGAGCCTGTGGTCAAGTAGTTAGAATTAGGGTGAACTTGACACAATCTGCGTCTGTCAGGTGTCCTGTGTATATCCTCAGTGGGTACGTGGGATCCAGCCACCACAGCCTTGAGGTGCAGTCTTGGGACTCACTGGCAAAGTAGAGGCTGTATGGACTGACTCCCTGGTCCTGCATCAGGTAGGCGTGACCCTGATACCCTGGGTGTGCTGAAACTGCCCAGTTCCCAGTATCAGGTGGACATGTCTTCAGAGCAAGAGTAGCCCTGAGGCATGTGTGAAGAACTCCGTGCTATACACACCGTCCGGAGTGTCCCCGCAGTGTTTTCATCTGTTTCCGCGCTGTCATCCTCGGTATCCTCCTCCTCCTCCAGAATGTCACAAGCCCGCGGATGCTACCTGGTGGGGCCCTTTATTTCAACTCCTGGACCACAAACTCCAGAGCTTGATTCAGGAGTTGTCAAACCCAGCAGCAGGCAGCTTGCTGTGGGAGAGATCTCTGCGGTGTTGAGCTGCACCTCTGTGTTCTGGAAGGCATAGAAGCAGATGGTGATGAGGGAGGGAGGCCCGTCCTTCATGCACTTGAAGCTGTGCAGGGCAACCTTGTTCTGCACAAGAGTCCTGGGCACGTCCAGGGGCTCCAGGTCGCTGCTCTCACCACGGGGAGCCGCCACTGGCATAAAGCTAGCAAACTGTTCTCTTGACAGGCTACATGTCCAGGTGGATGTGGATAGCAAGCACCCTGCACAGGGCAGTGTTGTCACTCTGGAGGTAGCACAAAAGGTAGCTGTAGCTGTCCTCCTGGATGCAGACCATGTATTTGTTGTCCAGGAACTCACTTGAAGCTGGAAGTTGGACAGGATGTCCTGGATGTCTGCATAGTCTGCAGATACTTAGAGGACATTCTTCTGGCCTGTGTTCTTCAGGAACAACCTGTGGAAGCAGCTGTAGAAACTTTCCACCAAGCTCTTGGGGCTGTTCTCCACCCGGTAGACAAAGAACTGGTAGGGGAGAGGCATCACTTTGTGGTTATGCTGGGAATCAGAATCAGAAAATTCCACAGTATTCCAAACTGTACTTCATACTTCTGGCTTCATACTGCCTGGCTAGGGATTACAGACAACTGTGTTGGCACAACCAGATTCTGACTGGACTGAGGGGTTGGCCACCATCTCCTTGGGTCTTAGGCCTTAGACCTTGCTGCAGGGGACCATAGGAGTCCACGTACTGTGGATGTTTGAGGTAGCAGGACTCTGCTGTCTGGAGCTGCTCAGTGCACACACGTTTCCAGCCGGCAGCACCTCCACACAGTCTGGGTCAGTGCAGCCGCCCACTTGCGAGGCCAACCTCAGCCTAGCGAGCAGCTGCCTCCAGCTGCGCCCTGGTAAATGCAGCACTTATGAGTCTTCACTCAATAGAAATGCTGTAGTCATTCTATAGCGTATGACAATGAGCCTAACTAACCATGGACTGAAATGTTTAGAACTGCGGGCCAAAATAAATCTTGCCTATTTTTAAGTTGATTATCTCAGGAGATTTTTTACAGTAATGGAAAGTTGACTAGCCCATTATCCTATAAAGTCAGCCTTTCCTTTCATGGGTTCTGCATTCGTGGATCAAAAATGGTGTCTGTAATGGAACATACAGACTTTTTATCTTGTCCTTATTCTCTCAACGATACAGTATAACAATTTATGTAGCATTTACTCCGTATTAGGTATTATAAGTAATGTGGAGGTGAGTTAAAATCTACAGGAAGGTGCACATAGGTATGTGCAAACACACTATTTTATATAAGAGATGTAAACATCTGTGGATTTTGATATTTGCAAGGGCCCT
Source organism: Sciurus carolinensis (assembly GCF_902686445.1). Taxonomy (NCBI): domain Eukaryota; kingdom Metazoa; phylum Chordata; class Mammalia; order Rodentia; family Sciuridae; genus Sciurus; species Sciurus carolinensis. The sequence goes on from NC_062213.1 coordinate 82,365,112, forward strand.
AGAATCTAGCTCCTGTTTAAACTATTACTTTCCCCAGTATGGCCTATTCTATGCTCCTTTTGTCCTTCAAGCTCAAATATGAATTAACCACAATTTATATTTCCTTATTTCTACCTTCTACTTCATTGTGTTGGGGAGAACCATAAAATCTCATATTTTGAATCAACAAATCCATCTCAAATCTCAGATTCTCAGTAATTCAGTTTTTCTGAATTTAGTGTTGGGTAGAAGGAGATGTAGGAGAGTGTGATATTCCAGATCTAGAAGAAATGAATTTCTCGGTGGGTCCATAGAGGATAAAACTAAAACTTGACCATGGCTCAGTAATGATGATGGAGTCAGAAGAGTTCCCTTTCTTATTCACTTTTATGGTCCTTTTCAATGCTCCTCTTTCTTTAGACAACTGTTTCCTTCTACCTGGGTGACTTTTTTTCTGCTTTTTTGAAATTCTGTGCTAAGGTCTCTTGAGAATTATCTGTGATCTTGCAATAGCCTTACAGTATAGATTTTTTATTGTTTTCCAGATTTTTATTCATGAGTTTTCATGAGTGCCTTCTTATGCCAGATTTCTTTTAGGAGCTGGGGTGTATCATCAAACTAAACATTTAAGCTCTCTGCCCTGGAGAAAGTTACATTATAGCAGAGAAGGCAAGCATTAAAATTAATAAATAAATAAACACATTACTTGGAATTATGTAAGTCTATGGCAAGGATTTAAAAATATACAAGAAGGATAAGGGAGGGTGTTGAGACGTGCCAGGAAGTGGAGATGTGACTGCAATTTGAAATAGGAAGGGAGGATCAGAGGAGGCTCATTGAGCAGGTGACATTTGAGCAAAGACTTGATGTGGGGAGGGAAGTAAGTATTTGTATGCCTGTGGGAAGGACATTGCAACAGAGAAGACGTCATTGTAAGGACCCCACATCAAGGGTGTGCCTGGTCTGGTCTATTAGAAGAGCAGTTTGGTCATTGATGTGGATACATCAAGAGATCCAGTTCACACAGGATCTTGTGGCTCAGAGGAACACATCTGATCTGTGTCATTGGTATTGACAGCTTTTTGTTCTGGGTGAACACTGGAGGGTTATAGATGATACTACTAATCGGACAGGTTTTAAAATAATCTCTCTCATATCTCTATTTTCTTCATTTAAAAATATTCTTTTTTTTCAATTGGAGTATATATATATATATATATATATATATATATATATATATATATTTGACATATCTGTGGGTTCCCCTTCTGTGGATTCAACCAACCAGATGCAAAATATTTGGAAAAATTGTGTCTGCACTAAATATGTACACACATTTTTTGGTCTTTGTTCCCTAAATACAGTATAATGGCTATTAGTATAGCATTTACTCTTAGGAATAAGTAAGCTAGAGATGATTTAAAGTATAAAGGAAGATGTATATAGGTTATATGCAAACAAAGGGACTTGAGTATCCCTTGATTTTGGTATCTGTGCATGTCCTGAAACCATTCCCTTTTTGGGTACAGCTATCTTTATGATGTATGACATTTATATTGATAAACACATACATCATGGGATGACCAAATCGAGCTAATTAAAAATGCATCACTTCTTATCTTTATCTTAACTATGTTGACAGTAGCTTGTGGTCAGGCAAAGATGTGGACAAAAGAGTAGTTAGGGCTTTTTGTTGTAATCTAGACCAGAGATGGTGGTTCTGCTGCCTTGGGAGGGAGCAGTATGGGAGTTGGAAAAGTGCAGATTTGGGCTCTATTTTGAAGCTAACCACTTGAATAGGGCATGTTGGAAAAAGAAAGAAGTCAAGGATGTTACAACACTTTCTGGTCTAAACAGCTCCAAGGAAGTGTCATCAGCTGAGAAGTAGCAACTGTGGATAAAATGGGCTATAGAGGGATAATCAGGATTCCAGATTTGCATATGGTTAAGTCTGAGATGACTACTTGACAGCCAAGTGGGTGTGTGAGTTAGGCAATGGGGATGGGGGTCCAGAACATGAGCCCATGGTCTGGGCTAGACATGCAACTTGGTGTCATTTGCATCTGAAAGTGTTCAGAGTTCTGCTACTGGGTGGCACTGAGTGTCGATAGAAAGGGGGACTAAGGACTCATCTCTGGACATTCCAATACAAGATGTTGGTCAAAATAGAAGGAAGCAGCAAAAAGATCTGAAGAGCACTGATTACTCAGGAGAGGATCTTAAAAGTTTAGTATCTTGGAAACCAGTGAAGAAGGTATATCAAGAAGGAGGGAGTTACCAACTGGGTCAAATGTAGTTGAAAATCAAGTAAGAAAAGAGCTGAACACTGGATACCAGCTTCAACAGTGATGATAAAAGTGAGCTGAACTTCTTGTCTTACTTTCTATAGTGACAATTTAAAATATGTTCTACTGTCCTTATTTCATATAGTTCTCTTGCATTTTGTACTTTATTTTGCCTTTGAATTTAAGGAGAAAATTGAGGGCAAATGCTAATAGACATCTTCCTGACTTTCCTTGTGACCAGATCATCATGATGGGTTCATTTTATTGTTATTCATTACGGTCTGTCTTTCTGGGACACTTTCTTCCTTTTCATGGTGATACTTTCCATATATATATATATATATATATATATATATATATATATTTGTAAACCGGGGATTGAAGCCAAAGGCACTTAACCACTGGACCATATCCTCAGCCCTTTAGACTTTTTTATTTTTATTTTGAGGCAGGGTCTCACTAAGTTGATTAGGGCCTTGCTAAGTTGCTGAGCCTGGCTTTGAATCTTGATTTTTCTGCCTCAGTCTCCCAAGCAGCTGGGATTACAGGCATGCACCACTGTGCTTGGCTCCAATAATGTTTTGATTCCTTTTAATTCTTTTGGTTCTCTACATGGTCTTCCTCAATTTTCTTCCATGAATTTGCCCCTCTTTTTCTTTGGCATGCCTCTAGTTGATTTCCACTGCTTTGTTTTTCCTGGACTCTGCAGTCTCACTCTTCCACTCGTGCAGCCTGCAATCTACACTACATCCAGCAGCCATTGTCACTACCACTTCTCACTGATTAAAAATAAACAAGGCTCTATCCTGGTGTTTCTCATCCTCAGCACTGTTGACATTTTGGACTTGGTAAAGTCCTGGGGACTGGCATATGCATTGTGGACATCAAGCAATATCTTTGTTCTCCACCTAGTAGAGGCCAGGTGTACTGCCACCTCCAGTTGTGATAATTCAAATTATCTGGGGTGAAAATTATGCTTGGTTGAATACCTTTGCAAACCATTCTATAACTTGTCTCTCTCTAGCTAACGTCCAATCCTTTATTCACATTTGCATAAAATGTAAATTTTATTAAGAAATTATATTTCTTTAAGTCTTGTAATGTGTCCTGATATCTTGAAGGGAAAGTTCATACTTCTTGTTAAGAAAAGGTGTGATGTGGCTCCCCCCATCACCTGACCATATCTGTCTTTCCAAAGCTCTGCAGGCACCTGTGCTTCTGTCTTGTCTAGCTACTTTCTGTGCTGCAAATGAGCCTTGCATTTTCATGCCTCTACACTTCCCATGTATTTGTCTTCCACTTTCTAAACCATCTTTTCTCTTTTGCTCCTAGGTAAGTAGAACTTGTCCAGAAAAATTAGCTATAGAATTCTTTTCTTTGCACAGCCTTTCCTTTAAATTCTTAGATTGCTCCTGCTATTTCTTGCATAATATTATCATGATACATATCCTGCTAGTCTGTGGCCATTGATTTCTTGTCTTTTACCTCTTACCTGATTGTGATCTCTGAGAAGGTCAAGGATCTTGTCTTACACTTGCCAGGCACTCAATAAATGCTTATTAATATTTTAATATGCTAAAGGATCACAGAGAATTGAAGTTACTTCTGACATGGGCAACCCACTGAGTCCAGAATGAAGAAAGAACATTTTGAACAGAACCTCAATGGGTAAAAAAACATTTTGAACATTAGACACTATAAAAAATAATAGCAGAGGAGGTTCAGAGATGGCAAATTCCTTTAGAGGGTGATTAGATTTGTGAAAGAGAAGGAAAGTCATAGATTGGCATAAATCTTGGAAAGTCTTGAATTTCAGCTGAAGACAGTGGGGAAATAGTAAAGATCCCTTTAAGGGAGTTGGTGTGGTGTTTTTCAGGAACAACTATCAGTAAATTCAATACAGATTATATTGGAAGGTAGAGACTGAATATAGATGGACTATTTACAGTTATTAGTTTAGGCAAAAATAATAGAAACTGAGCTAAGATAGCAAGAAATAATGATCAGACTATGTGTAAACTGTTTTAGAAACAAGATTTTTTTCATAACTATCTAATTTAGGATTGAAATAAGTTCTCGATAAGTGAAGTTTGTGCAATATGATTTTTAACTGACTTTAATTCTTGAAGAATAGATATAAGCATTTGTTTAATTGATTTTAGAATATGAGAATAAATATGAATCTTTGTACAATAGATTTTAGCATACAGTGTTATTGACTTCAACATAGCATGCAAATCAGATACTAGAAAGCTATTCTCTTGAACTTAATGGATTATGGTAATTCAGTCAATTTTTTTTCCTTTAGAATCAGTTAAAAAAATTTACTGTGTCTGAAATAAAGATCTCCATTCAGATGCTTAATTAATTCCTAAACTGCATGAATAATTTGTTTGGTCTAACAAATCATTCTTACTTGCTATTGTGCAATGAAGCTAAAAAGTGCATATTCTCATCTTATCTGACTTTTGAGGGGTATTGGAGTGATGCATCTGGCATGAGCAAATGATCTGGTGGCTGCAGAGGCAGGACACAAAGATGTCCACATCAATTGTCACCCTGGTACTCCTCTGTGAGATCTGTCTTCTGTGTTAGAATTGTCAAGGTCTTATTTAAATCTCAACTTCATGCTGCAGAAGCATGAAGTTAGCTCATGTTTTACATATACATGGACACGTGAAATTACATGTTACGACACACGTGGACTCACATGCACTAAGTCAAACTCCTTCTATCCATGCTATTCCTCTTTCCCTCCTGATCTCAAGGCTTTTGAGGAAATAAAAAGTAGCTACATTTTACAAAAAGTTTGGGAACATTGAATTTATATTCTTTTTGGATTATGCAGTTAGATGCAGACAAATATAGTGTTCTCCCCATCTCTGCTGTCACTTCGGAGCATGGTTGCCAAGGTGATCCTCTGGCAGAGTGGAATTGTTTTTGTGTGACTGGGTAAGTTTATGCTGAAAGCCAAAACAATACTGGAAACTCCTCACCCTGGGAATCATTCTATCTGTGTTATTTTTATTGTTATTTTCTGGTCACATGTTCTTACTCTCCACGTTTTAGAGGTCTTAGGAAGATTTTTTTTTTTTTTTTGGTCATCATTTTGGTGGCCTAATGTATGGGGTGATTTTGGAGGTATACATCTACCCAGGTAGGAGCTGTTAATCATATTGATGATGCTCACATATGTGATCCTAAAACAACCCTTTGGAATGAGAAGAATTTCCTTTAAGAAACCCCTGGAAGAATTTGCTAGATGTCTTGTAGGTTCTTTAGTACCTGATGATTTCATAAGTTCTTAAGAGACGCAATGAGATATATGTAATGATATATCTCACAACTCTCAGGCTTATGTTGAAGTTTGCCATGGTTCTTCCTTAAGAAAAGTGTTGCCCTTATAGAATATTGAGCCAATATTAATTCCAAAAGCTTTAATAAGGGTTCGAACCACCATTGGAAGTTTTATAGCATAGAATGTGATTAGAGGTCAATGTCTCAGCCTTGTGCATACAAAGGCAATGCTTATGCAAAACTACTGGCCTCTCATTCATTCTTTCAGTGATCAACTGTGTGTGGAATATCTATCTGTGAAACCCTGTGACAGAAAATGGGATATGGAAATTAGTTTGAACAGGATATAGTTTCTGTCCTCATGATCCTTAGAGTCTAGTTGTGGAAGATAGACATGAATTGAATAATGACTCAAACAAATATAAAACTACAGCAGTACAGTGCTGTGAGAGCCTGTAACAGGGGACTCAGCAAGGTGATCAGGAAAGGTTTCCTGGAGGGAAGTACACATTTGAAGCTACAGTGGAATAGGAGTTCATCAGGCAAAATGAGGGAAGGGTTTCCAGGCTGAACAGACAAATGGGCAAAGAACCCTGTGGGCATGAGTGTGGCCAGGACAAGACCAAGAGAAGGCAAGAGTGCTGGAGTTGTGTTGGTGAAGGATAACGGGTAAAGGGGATGGGGGAAGCATTTTCAGATGAGACCAGGCAGGGATTGGAGTTCTGTTAAGGAACTCTATTCTTATAAAAGTTGAAAGCTATGTATGAGTATTAAGAAATGTTTCTATAGGGTAGAGAGTAGATGAAAGTAGGTAGATAAGTTGTATAGTTCTTGCATTGGAGTACCTGAGAGTATAGTTTGCTTTAAGGTGAAAATAGCAGATGAAAGGAGAAAGGAGTAAATTCAAGAGACATTTAAGAGGCAAAATCCAAAGAATTTGGAGTTGGATAGGATATAAGGAATAAGGAAAGGAGGAGGAGGGTCAACACTAACTTTCTGACTTGTGCAGATATATGGTGGCACTGTTCCTGGAGGCTAGCAGCAATGGAAGAGAATAAGCATGGCAGAGGAAGAGCATGTTTTGAATTTTTGACGTGTTGAATTTGATGCACCTTTGGGACATCTGGAAATACTTAGGAAGTCTGGAGTGTACAAATCTAGATCTTAGAGGTAAATCTGGTTTGGAGATGTAATTCATAAATCTTCTGAATAGAAATGATAATTGAAACCATAGGTGTATGTGAAATCATCTAGGGAGGTTATGTATGAATTAACATGAAATAATAATAATAATAACTTTTTGCTTTCTATGCATGAAGAGATAGCTACTGTCCATTTATTTCAAAAGGTTTTTGAAGCAATTGAAACAGATTTAATATTCTTACAAGCAATCATTCACATTTATCTACCTGCAATAGATGTTCAAAAATGTCAGGATTATCAACAACCTAGAAAAAATAAGGTTGTAGGAGAATATAGAATTGCTGTATTATTGAGGCTCAATAGGGAGAGGAAATCAAAGCTAAATCTCTCTTTATTTGACCAGGCTAAAACCATCACATAAATCAAACAAACCTAACTTAAAGTGTCCTACTGCTTTGAATTGGTTTAGAAGTTAAAACAATTACTTTAGAAAAAAAATTGTCAGGAAATTTGTCAAATCTCATGGAAAAAACGCTGTTTAAAGGTGCCTGCACTGTAATCAAATGGAAATCTCTGGGTTGTCTTATTTCCCTGCAAAGAAAAAAAAAATCTGCTTTTGTGCATTTTTCACATTCGTTAATAGTGAATTCGAATACCAGTTGCTTATCCTACTGAGAATTAGATTGAAGTCCAGCAGAAATCATGCAACCTGTAGGGCTTCCCTGGGTGAGTCTGGAATTGAGGGGATTTGTTCTAAGGAAGCATTGCTGGAATGGGGAATAAATAGGCACTGTGATTAGTACAGTCTCAGTGGGTGCATTCTGGAAAAGAGGTTTTGCATTTCTTAGGAATTTCTAAATATAAATTGCTACTTTTAAACTATCTTAATGCAAAAATCAATATTTATCAGTGACTTTAATTACTGTGGAGTACAAATTACAAATGCTACTGACTATAAAATGTAATTGTATGATTCAATCCTTAACATCATAGTAACTTTGGATGAACTGTTGCATGCTATTTAAATTCTTGGCCTACTTCATTCTGATTTTAATTGGCTGGGTATATCAGATGTACTACCAATAGAAAGCTGTTTTTGTTCTTGTTCTAGTAACCCAGACATCTGTGCAGACTATGGAGGATGCACATTGATCGATGATGGCAGGAAGGCTACTGCTGGTTGAAAATATTCATCATAAACTCAAATTTTCTTTTTGATTAAAATTGCAATATGAAATACATTGCTCAAAAGAAGTATAAAAAGATAGGAAGGAAAATGAATGTCTAGCTAATTTCTGTGCTAGAATATTCGCTTGTAAAAACTTTGAGTTAGCAATATATAGTTGGTTAAACCACAGACCTGGCTTAAAACCTCTTTGCTTGAGGCCTGTAAGGTTACCCCAAGTCTGGAATGTGATGATTTCCTCTAGTTAAAAACTCCACATCTTACAGAAACACTAATGTAGGCAAACTGTGAAACAACCCCTGAGAGTGTTTGAAAGCATGGGTTTCGCTAGATATGTAACTTGGATTTTCCCTTGATTAGCTCTTAACTCTTCTTGTGGAAGACCTGTTTCCATACCTGAGAAAGATGTCACTCCTGGAATTGTTATGTCAGGTTTTAATAGGTTATAGTTGCGTGTTTTGCATGTCAGCTGAGACTGTGTGTGGCAACTCTTGTTCTTGTGAAAGAGACTGCTGTTTCCATGTGTTAAGAGAAATATCTGCCAAACTGGGTGTTGGTCCCAGAATTTCCAAACTGTGCAATATTGAGCAAATTTATTCATCTCACTGTACCATATTTTCCCCAGTGAAATAATGGGAATATTCATAGAAATTTCACTGTAGTTTTGAAGATTTAAAAAAATGACTAAATACATTTAAAACATTTGTATATGTTTTCTATTGTTACTATTATTATTTACTTCATGTTATATTCAGAGCCTTCATCTGCACCTATTCATATTAATCAATAAATGTCTATTTGCACTCTATGTTATTGAGTATGTATAACAAGCTCAAAGGTTGGAATCCAATGATGCAATACATTCTGCTTAGAAAGAAAAATCCTACACTAAACTTCTTTTTAAATCTTTCTATGCTGCAGTCACTGAAGATTCTCTCTTTGCCCTCTTTCCTTCAGCACCCAAACATCCCCCCTAACACCTTCCCCATAATTTCTTTAATTTTTCCAGGCTCTAATTTCTTCATTGTGTGTTGGACCAATTATAAAAAATAATGATTTTGTAGGGGACAGTGTGTGTGTGTTTATGTATCTCTCTGTGTGTGTGTGATGTGTGAGTGTGCTTGTGCGTGTACATATTTCAAAGAAACAAGGACAAAGTTGTTTTGTGCAAATACCAAGGCAATTATCAGAGTCACCACTGTAGCATTAATAACAAACAAGATTCTCGAGAGGAATTCATGGCATCAACAACCAGGGTGACAACTTTCAGAGAGCAGGCAGGTGCAACACTGATTTTAGGATTGAATCTAAAACAGTTTGCAATAATCATTCCTTTCCATCTACATCCTTTTTGTCTATTGCAATTATTAAGTTTTTCCATAGGTATGGGGAGTACTCTTTCTATCATAATTATTTTATAAGAAGCTGTTATGGTTTGGGTGTGAGATGTCCCCCAAAAGCTTATGTACAAGACAATGCAAGAAGGTTCAGAGAAGAAACAATTAGGTAACAAGAGCCTTAAACCAATTGTTGATTTAATCCCCTGATAGGGATTAACTGAATGGTAACTGAAGTGGTAGGGTGTGGTTGGAAGAGGTGGGAATTGGGGGGTAACTTTGGGGTATATATTTGTATCTGGTGAGTGGATTCTGTGTTCTGCTTCCTGATCATGACATTTTCCCTCTGTCATGATGTCCAGTCTTGTCTCGAGCCCCAAGGAATGGAGTCTATTGTCTATGGATCTCTGAAACCATGAGCCCTCAAATAAACTTTTCCTCTCCTACAGTTGTGCTGGTTGGGTCCTTTAGTCACCGTAGTGAAAAAGCTAACTAAAACAGAAGTCTAGGAAAGAGAAGAACATTCTAGGAAGAATGTTTTTTTAAAAAAACATTTTAAATTTCTTCTTTCAAAATTATTTCTGCAATTAAATAAAAGTTATATGCAATTATAACTGTTAAGTCTTCTCCTTTTATTTGTGTGTCCTTACTTCAAGTCAAATAACTTCCCATTGACAAAGTCAAGGACCATTTACTGTGTCCTTCCACATGGACAAAATATTCTCTTCCCAATTCAGTATGAAACATTTTTATTCCTTTGTGTGGTGTTCAAGGTACTTTCTGTAGGCAAGTCATAACAGTCTGATGTGTATTGCTGTTGGTTTCACAAGATGGTTTGAAAAAACTGTGTTCAGAAATCAGGTGCAGTTAATGCATTTAAATTTTTTGAGAGGAGGATGTGGCTGCATTTATGGATCCTGCTGTTTATTAGCAAGATTTACTTGGCAGAGGTCTTCTCAGCACTCTGCTTTGAAGCATGCTTCTCCATTACATCACAGGATTTCTGGGAGAAATGCAATCATTTTTGCCTTCAGCAGTGCTGCTTTAAGAGAAGTTTTTCTGAAACAATGGCTTTGGGAAAAGCTGCAGGACCAATTGCATAGAGGAAGACTGAAAAGGCCTCATTTTAAAGAGCATCCTTTTGATCCTTTAGATGTGCTTGGCTTCTGCTTCACTTATGTGGTTTACACAACAAATTGGACTACCCTAGGGATCAGGATGTGTTGCTGTAAGCTTAATATTCATTAATATTTATAACACCTTTGTGTTATAGAGCATTATTGTAAGACATTTTATAATTTAAAGCTGATGGAGAAAAGATGATCAAGGCACATCCCTCCTCCAGTGTTATAATAAATTCATTTCTACTATAGTCAGGTATCGCTTAACATCATTTTGGTCAACAACTGACCACATTTAGGAAGGTGGTCCTACAAGGTTATACTGGAGCTGAAACATTCCTCTTGTCTAATGACATAGTAGCCAGTATAATATCATAGTACAACATATTACAGATTTGTGGTGATACTTATATGAACAAAGTTCTTGTGTTTCTAGTCGTATTAAAATATTCTGTACAGTATATAATACTTGGTAAGGATAGTGACTATTTCACTTACATATTTACCTTACCATACTTTAAACTGTTGTTTTAGAGTGTACTCCTTCCACTTATAGGAAAAAGTTTACTCTCAATCAGTATGTCATATTATGCCAGAAGCAGCTACATGCACCTCATGTTCACTATGTCTCTTGCTTGCATCCAGAGGTCATGTGGAGCAATGACCTGCATATCTAGGTTTAAGTAAGTGCACTCTCATTTTCATACAATGACAAAATCACTTAATGATGCATTGCTCAGAGCATTCTCCTATTACTAAGAAATTCAAAGCCTGCATTAATCACATTACTTCAAATATGCTGTTTTTGCCTCCTCAAGATAGCAAAATTCTCCTTATTCTGAAATGCAAATAAAGTATGTGTGTCTCTTGTAATGTGTGTATTAATAATTACAGTCTTGATTATTACTCTAGCTGCACTTACTTGCATTATTTTAATAATAAGAAGAGTAATTTCACCAACCAATAGCATTTTTGTATTCAGGACACTTTATGAAAAAGGAGTGGCATCTGGCCCTTCTGAATGGGCTTTGAAACATCAGGTTTTTGACTCACAATTGTGAAGAGCAAGGAGAATTAAATTCTCATAGTGTTTGGGTCCAGCAAAGTAAAAAAAAAAAAAAAAATCCTAAACTCTTGCTAATTCCTCAAACATTTAATTTTACTAAGAAGTACAAGGAATAACTAACTTGGTTTTGTGCATTCCAGGTATATCCATTTCAACCAATTAGAAACACTACATCCAGAGACCTTTGGAGACCTTCTGAAATTAGAGCGACTGTAAGTGCTGACGCTTTATATGTCCTTAATTTCCACTTGCATATTCTGTTTATACAACAACTTGGATTATCATGGGGATCAGGACATTTTGCTACAAGCTTAGGAAACACCTTTTACCTTTGTGTTGTAAAACAGAGTTACTGTAAGACCTTCCGTAGTTTGAAATCAATGAAGAGATGAATAACCCAAATAAAAACAGGGTGAAAGAGATGAATGGCTACTTCATAAATGGGGTTAAACCACTTGGAAAGCTGTATTGGAATCTACTGCAATTGAACGTACACATCTCCTATGAGCTATAACCTGGCAACTCCACTTCTAGTTACATGCTGCTGTGGACTGAATCAGTCCAAAATTTCATGTGTCGCAAATTTAATCCCCAAATTTATATGTTAGTAATATTTTGAAATGGGGCCTTTGGGGGATACTAAGGATCAAATGAAGTCATAATGGTGGTACCCCCAGATGGCAATATGGCTTTGAAAGAAGAGAAAGAGAGCTGAGCTAGCATGCTCTTGGCCTCCCACTACGGTGTCCTCTGTCTTGTTGTCATGTGGTGAGAAGGCCCTCACCAGATGGGGAGCAGATGCTGTTGCCTTGCCCTTGGACTTTCTACCTTCCAGGATTCTGAGCCAAATATGCTTCTATTCTTGATTATCACACGGTCTCAGATAATGTATTATAGCAACAGATAAGGACTAAGAAATATACAACTGAAATGCAGACATATGTGCACCAGAATATGTTTTCTCAAGTGTCTACAGCATTGTTTTTCCTTATAGCTCCACATTAGAATAAATCCAAGTCTCCAAAAATAAGGAATGGAGAAAAACACATGGTGAGTTTATAAAGTAGAACGCCATAAAACTTCACTGATGAACCTCAGAAAAATCTGAGAAGAAACAACCCAAACACTGAAATTAAATAGCTTTATTTTATTCTTAAAAGAAATTTACATGCACATAGCAGGAATATGTGTAGTGTTTAAAAGTTAAATGGTGGTGAACTTTGGTGAGCAGGAAGTTGCTGGGTATGGCTGCAGGGAGCTTCTGTGATCCTGGCAATGTTTTTTTTTTTTTTTTTTTTTTTTAATTTTTCTAATTTTTCCTGGGTGGTCATCACACATCCATGTTCACTTTGGGGAAATGCATTGTGCTCTATATCACGGCATCTGCACTTTTCTAGAAGTCTGTTAATTTTCAACGAAACTTAAGTAGACAAACAATGACAAACCAAAAGAACACCTGTACAGCCTCCTTTGTTTTATCTATTAGCAGGTGAAGCTACTTTACTACTTCAGTTTCTCGAATACCTTTTATTAACAAATTTATTGTGTCTTCAGTTGAAGGTACATTTTTTTGAAATAAAAGAAAATGAAAAATTTTATAGACTAAGTTAATCATTAATCTGTTTTTCCTAAGAATGTATGAACTAGGAGTTTATAAGCTTCAAAAATCATGCCCTTAACTTATGCATAAAATAGTAAAAAATAGTAAAATTAAAAATGCATTGCTGGTGGTACTGCAAATTGGTGCAACCATTAGGGAAAGCAGTGTGGAAATTCCTTAGAAAACTTGGAATGGAACCATCGTTTGACCCAGTTATCCTACTCCTCGGTTTCTACCCAAAGGACTTAAAATCAAAATACTACAGTCACGCAGCCACATCAATATTTATAGCAGGTCAATTCACAATAGCTAAACTATGGAGCCAACCTAGATGCTTTTCAACAGATGAATGGATAAAGAAAATGTGTGGTGTGTGTGTATATATATGTGTGTGTGTGTGTGTGTGTGTGTGTGTGTGTGTGTGTATACACATACACACACACATATATGTGGAATATTACTCAGCTTTAAAGAAGAATGAAATTCTTGCATTTGCTGGTAAATGGACGGAACTGGAGAATATCATGCGAGTGAAATAAACCAAACCCAAAACGCCAAATGTTGAATGTTTTCTCTGATATGCAGAAGCTAATTCACAGTAAAGGGGGTGAATGGGGAAGAATAGAGTTACTTTATTTTAGGTACAGGGGAGTGAAGGGAGGGGAAGGGGTGTGGGGGAAGGAATGATAGTAAAGTGAAACAGACATTATTACCTCATGTACATGTGTGACCGCATGACTGATGTGATCCTGAAATATGAATAGAGAAATGAGAGATTATACTCCATTTATGTATGATCTATCAAAATGTATAAATGCATTCTGCTGTCATGCACAACTAATTAGAACAAATAAAATTAAAAAATTAAAAAAATATATATAAGGTCTAGTCAACCACTTGCCAATACAGTTACTCCAAACCAGTTTGCCTCTAGGAGCATAGGGATCGTAATGCATGAAATCACATTGTTTGACTTTGTTTGCTGTTTTTCAAGAGACCTGTGACTTGGTAGGAGAGTGTATGTACGAGAAGTCCTGTGTGAGAAAACCATGGTGTAAAACAAATGTCATGGGCAAGGTTTAGAGTTACAATAACTCAAAACTTCAAAAGAACCGGAGCACCAATTTAAATTTTGGGGGAATTTTGCTGATGAGAGAGCATAGCTTTTCTACTGTGTAGCAAGGCATCCATCAAGATTGGCTAACTCCCATTCTTACCAGAAGCTCAGCTCCTATTCTCACCAAATGGAAGCTTTGGAAACTTCAAAGATGGGGAGAGAGTGTTGTCCTACCTGAGGAAATGTGGAATTTCTGATAGGCCCCAGTGATGGCAAGTCTCGTCTTCACAGAAGAGACTTCTTATTTTGGTATCCATAAATGGGCTCAGATAAAAGATCAACCCTTTTATCTTTTCCTTTCTATTATTTAAATAAATATACATCTGTTTATTTTATCCTAGTGATGCAGGGATGTGCTATCAAATCATAGTTCAATAGAGTGTGTGAAGGAAAAGGAACATTCTCTAACTCAGACCTTTTTCCAAAGGTGCCTCATTTAGCCATTTTCTTTTATATTATTCATGACCATCAATTTAATACTCCTAGGTCCTTGTTTCTTTGTTTTTCAATTGTGTATTGTATTAATTGATCCTACCCTGAGAGATAAGGATTACCTTATTGTCTTATCCCCAAGTATGATAAATATTGGCACATAATTGAACTTTCACTTCTTTCTCTGATTATTTTGATAGCCTTTCTTGATTTTCCTCTTAAAATTTTTAGTTGACTAATCTTGTCATTTTTCTTCCTCTTTCACATGTGCTTTCTGTTATTTTATTATTTTGAGATTTAAATATTTAGCATATCTATTCTATCTGCAACTATAATTAAACTTCCTGTGGTTGACCATACTTTAACTCTAAAAATTAAAAATAAATATATATATTGACTATACATTATATATGCATATATACATTATATATGCATATGTATATATGCATTATATATGCATATATACATTATATATACATATACATTTTAACTAATCAGAATCAGGAACTTTGCTAAGATTTCATTCTAAGTATAAATATCACAAATATGACTGCTTTCTTTACAAAAGGAAAATTAATTTTCTGTTCTCAGATGTTTTAAATTATTTAATGTTCTTTGTGCTTTCTTCAGATCAGGACTATTGTTTTTTTTATTAAGTTTTGCTTTCCTTGACTATTCTAATTAAATTAGTTAATGTATTTTAAAATGCATATGGGCCTTTGCAAAAATCTTTATAATTTCTATACTGCCAAGTTATACAAACCATGCAGTCTTTTTTTTTTTTTTTTTTTCTACCAGAGATCCCAGTCTTCTAATTTGAACTGATTTTTCTCTAGGTAATGTCACCAAACCTTTTTTTCCATTGTAATTAACATGGTTTCCAGTATTAGTTCTTCTCTTTTCTTGGTTTACTTCTTTATTCTGCTGGTGAGCATACTCAAGAAATTTTCTGTGAAAGGACTTAAGGGGAAGCACGTATAATCCTTAATACTTGGAGATATGTGTGCTCTTTCCTCATACTAAATTGACAGTTTATCTGGGATAAAGTTTTCAGTTCAAAAATGGTTTCCTCTGAACTCTGAAGGCTGTTTTATTTGTTTTGGCCTATTGTGATTCTATTTATTCTATAGAAAATGGATTTATTTTGCTAGGAGATTTAAAAAGTTTTATCTTCATTTTTTGTATTTTGAAATATTATATATTTGAATCAAAGAAAGATTTTTCAATTATTGGGCTAGGTATTTCATGTGTTCTTTCAATTATAGTACTCAAGTCCATCTATGATTTTAAGAGCTTTTCTTATTTGACTAGTTTTCTTCTTCATTCTTTTTTGTCTCCTCTTTTAGGAGTGTCTTAATGATTAGACTATCTGAGTTTCTATATCCTTTATCTTTTATTTCATAATGTTGATTATACTGTCGTCTGTACTATCAATTACATTGTAATTCAAAAGAGCTCTTTCCCATTTCCTACTTATTCCTGTTACATGGCATCTCATTCTTGTTTTATATTTGTATTATATACTTAGATCTCTCAGTCTATTAATCATAATCTGTCCTATTACTTTTAAAAAAAATTCTTTTAATTTCTTTGTTTCTTTAAGAGTTAGTTGTTTAATTTTGGCTTTTCTTACTCTCCTGTTAAATTCTTGTGATGCTTCGTTATTAACACTAGAAAATATTGGCCGGTAAGGTGAGTTTCTACCTACCTGTAGGTAGGTCAGTTTGTTTCTTACAAAATTTCCCTTTGGTGAGAATTTTAGTTTGGACAACTGGGTGCATTGCAAAATGGTAGACTTATCTCTTCATATTCCTAGAATGTCAGAATGGGAAGACTCTCTCTTGAGTTCCAATTCTACACAGAATTCATTTCTTTTATCAATTTGTTTAGTTTCCTTAGAGAAGGAAAACAAAGCATGTGTGTGTGTGTGTGTGTGTGTGTGTTTGTGTGTCTGTGTGTTGTACATATCTCTCTCACACACACATATACACACATGTTTCACACACATATTTTTCCTCTAGGAAGTTGGTGTCCTACAAAAGGTGGTAGTGACTGAGTAATTGCACTTCTCCATCCATATGTTTAATGTCTCCCTGTGTTTTCAATCCCACTTCTTTTTCTTGTCCCTCTACCCTAACTCTTCAGGGTTTCTGGGCCAAAACAATCACATCGTTTCTGCCTCAAAGTATTCTCTGGACTGGAGCTTTGCCTATTTCATCTGTTAATCCTGTCGAGACATTTTTATTTGTCTCCAGAATTTGCTAAAATATCTTATCTGGGGTTACCATCTACATTTTGTATTCTGATTATTTATGGATTTATTTATTTGTATTGACTCTCTGGGCTATTATTATTGAAGTAGAGTCTTGAAAAAACTGAGGTAAATTTGTACACCTAGTTCACTATTTTGAACCAGAATTCTTTTCCTTATAACCTTGGAATATGTTTGCTGAGTGATTTCTAAATATTAAAATTAAATTATTTTATTAAAATATCTCAATCCAAACAAATTTAGTATCACTTTTTCTGCAATGGGACATCAAGTACTGTGCACTCAGCAACTTAAGCTTGATGTCTAGATTCGTTCAGTTTTGGTTTGACTTGATCAAAGCCCCTTGTGTTGCATTCACAAATATTAATGCCTAACACTTGTATGGGAACATTCTTTTCAGGGGAGGTGCAATACCAATACAGGGCAAGAAAATTTGCACTTTCATCTTTTCTATGAACAGAGTGGTTTATCTGAACATCCTGATGCATTACCAATGTTTTTTTCTACAACAGATAAGAATTATCTTGAAACATGATAAGCTATTTATTATTTTAGTGACAAACAAAAGAATTCACACAACTTTTATGGGTCCATGTTGAAATGTTCAAGTTGGTTTAGACTTTGAAGCATAAGCAGAAAATTAAAGTAGTACATTGAAGTATGTCAATAAATCACAGAATTTTGACACACACAATTATTAGCCAGAAAAGGTTAATAATTCATGATTAATATCAAAGAACATTACAACAATGTCATTTTTCTCTGATGCCATTTGCAAATTTCAAATTGGTGCAACCATGACATTGTTGGCAAAGCCAGCCCCTTGTTTTTCTTTCATGTGCCCATTGACAATAGCAATCAATACTTTATACTTTCCAGTCTTCTTGCAGAGCCTTCAATGATTCTCTTTTTAAAAAGCATAAAAAGTACATGAAAAGTAAGTAAAGGCTTGGCATTATGTACCCAAAAACAGCTCACATAACTCCTGAATACACACTCCAAAGAACACATAGTTTGATTCTCTTTAGTGGCATCACTGATATGGAGGCAGCCAGAGTGGAAAATGTTTTCTTTATTAAATTAAGTATGCTCCTCACTAAAGCCAAGTCCTTTCCAAGAATATTTCTCAAGAAGTAGAAGCTGAACAGTAAGTTTTCTCTATTTTTTACAAATTTCCTGGATTTTTTGTGGTATCTTTCTTGGAACATTAGCCTAAAGCTCAGGTAGACTTGCTTTCTCTTTGCAGAATATTCATGGAGAAAAGCTCATTTGTCACTTGGCTTTTTTATTGACATAAGATATAGTTCTGTTACAGGAAAGAGAGATCTTTGTAATAAATTCTCTGCTACAGATACAGCTAAAATATGTATTTTTTTTGACAAAGCAATTTTGACAGAAGACATTCATAGCAAATACTTACATAACCTTTTCAATACAAGAAGTGCTTTTAGAGTTGGTAGAGTGCTTGCCTCGCAAGCACAAGGCCCTGGGTTCAATCCCCAGCACCGCAAAAAAAAAAAAAAGAAGTGCTTTTAGGTTGTTACTGGGAATGAAGCAGTCAAACAATCAAAGTGATTTTATAAGCTGGTTTTAACAAATATCCTTCAGAACTGTTTTATTAACTTCAGAGAACTTGGAAAAAAGAACCCCCCCTCAAAAAGAAGAAGAAACTATAAGCATACATTTTTGTACCCTTAATAAACAAGATTGTTGAGCCAATAAACTGTTTTTAATATTATAAACGAGAAAATATTCTTGGAGAAAAATAATGACACTTGTTATTATAAAAATTCTTATTTTATAGATAAAGAAACTGAGACTTAGATAAATTAATCTGCTTGGAAAGAAAGAGTTACAAAAAAATTAAGAAGAGTAATCTCTCATTTGAAAATTATAATATGGATAGATATCTTACATACTTCGTTCATTCTAATCTGTTTCTATTTCAGTTTTTTACATGGAACTGAGTAATGTATATGGAATAAAATGCTTATATCTTAAAAAAAAGAAAATTATAATATGTATGACAAACTAAATATTGAAAAATATTAATTTAGATAACTAGTCACCACTTGAATCAAATTTAGAAAAATGTTCAACAGTGATTTTTCAATATTTACCTATCTTGCTTCAAGAATCTGTGATGATGGAAATGTTTTGCTTTCCTTGTGATTTGCTTGTTAAACAATTATTTCTGGTCTACTTGGCTTTGAAAATAGATAACATCTTTCAATCTGTGATTATTGATGCAATTTCCAGGCTTTTAAACATATTTGCAGAGACCTCTTTTACTGTTATTGTCACATAGACCTATACTACTTGTAAAATAATGAAACAATGTAGATTAGCATAAATAAATTATGTAAATTGTAAATTATAAGTTTTTGTAAATTGCCCTCAACTGCAATACACTACAAGCTATTTCTCTACCATGAAACTATGTTCCAGTATTCCTTGGAATAAAGAAATGGCATAGGGATTAGGGCTTGTGGTAGAAAGAGAATTACAATATGGTATCAATTATTAAAGGAAAAAAATTCAGTATCATTTGTTAAAGCATGGTAGAGATGACTTCATTTAAGTAAGGCCATGGTCATAGTTACAGGGACCATTGCAATGGGGTCTTGCAGCAAAGGAGAGAGATTTAACTCAACTCTAAATAGAGCATGAGCAAAAGAAAATGTATAGGCAAAGAGCAGGGTGGGAGCCACTGGATGGAAAATTACTAAGAGGAAACATCAAGGGTAAAGGGGATTCTGGTTAAACTGACCTAACAGGATTCTTCTTTAAGGCAGCATATGGTGATCAGACATTACTTTAGGGATAGTGGAGGATGAGAAATTTGGCCAGATGTCACTGGTAGAGGGTTCTACTTAAACTGACTTAGCAGGGTTCTTGCTAAATTGAACCATGCAGAGCTGGATATGTAAATCTGAAAGTAAGACCTAGCTAATGTAAAGGTCAAGGGAATGTAGGTACAGTTGGTCAAGGTGAAAATATTTCACCATATTTATGTTACAGTTTCTTCTGTAGTCACTGATTCTAAGTGTGGTTAATTGGACAGGGCATTCAAAGTTGAGTGTAAGGAATCCACATAGGAATATTCATGGAAAATTATTTCCTTTGCAGATGATCACATCAATGAAATTCAAATTTCCAAAACCAGAAGAGTTTGATTCCAGCTTATTCCTTTTTACTTTCACCCCAACCTGTAAAAAGCCAAAATAAGGCCAAAAATATAACACAGATAAGAAAATGTGGCTCAGTTATCTTATTTAATTTTGAGATAAATACACTAGGCTGAGAGTAGGGCTCATGCAGAGGCTGGAGGTGACTAATTGTTAAAATTTTCTAGATATGATGTGATCAGTTATACACATTTCTTTAGTCTCAAGAGAAATGGCATCTGTCTTTGCTCTATTTTGCAAGGATCATTACCCACCCTCCTCCTTATTCATACATGTGGTCTTTGTTCAATATGCATTTAATAGTCATATTGACCACCTGGGCTCTAGCTAGTTTCTTCCATACCTTAGTTTTCCTAGTCCTGGGTAGAGGTGGTATGGTGAAGGCAGCATGAAGGAAGCTCAAAGCAGTGCAGGACTGTCTAGGTGCAAAGAGAGAGAAGGAATAGTGCAGCCTGGGTCTCTGCCTCTTGCCACCCTAACCACCTCTCAAGGGTACAGAAGCCTTGGAAATGCATTCCTCTGCAATACTGCCCTGGGCTCCAGGATGTGGGCATAGTTTGAGAGCAAACATGTGAATGACTGGCTGAGCCAACAAGCTCTGCCACACCAAATGGGTCTCTCATTAAGCAAAACTACGGTTGGCCAGGAAGCTGAAACACGGGCCAAGTGTTGGCATCAGCAGGATCTAATTAGTCATGGATCATTTGCAGATGTCTGCTATCATATATTTTTTATTGTGCCATACATTTTTAATTAAAATTTTAATTGACATATATATATTGCATATATTCAATGTGTATAATGTGATGATTTAATAGGCATATACATTGTTTACTGAAGATGAAAACATTATTTACCTTGATTTCCTGCATGCTTAAATATTTATTTTTATGAATTTCTCTTTAACGTCAGTAAATAAAGTAACAGATTCAAAAGACCACAGATGAGAAAATACATGTATAATGGTGTAAACTTAAGAAGAAATGATTACATAGTGGACATTTTGTTTTCTGTTTGTCCTGTTTCATTGAAATGTTTTCTAAAAAGTACTAGAACTGTGGAATGAAATTGACCAAATTATGCTATGTGCATGCATGAATTTATCACAGTGAATCCAACTTTTATGTATAACTATCAATGCACTAATTTAAAAAAAATTGAAAGAAGACCATAAAGTAGAGGAAGGAGGTCTAGGAGAGGGAGGAGGAGAAAGGGGAGGTATCAAGAAATAAAATGGAGCAAATTATGGTACATTTATGAATATGTCACAATGAACTCCACTACTAAGTATAACTATAATGCACTAATAAAATTTTCAAATAATTAACTTCACAATTAGGTAAAAAAGAAAAAAAAGTTTTGTTTCCCAGGTTGACTGCTACCATGTGTTGATTAAAAATTATCTTTTATTTTTCAGATTTTTGCATAACAACAAATTATCTACAATCCCAGCTGGGAGCTTTTCTCATCTGGATTCACTAAAAAGACTGTAAGTAAGAGCAAACACATAAAAACAACAACAAAAAAAAAAACTTGTAATTTTCCCCAAAATAAATAAATCCTAAATAACAATCAGCTTTACTTCCTTCTGCTGTGAAAGATCACTGCAATTCCAGTGTATTAAGGAGAAAATGGTTTTTTGAACTGCAGAGTGATAGAAGACCCAGATAGTCTACTGAGTTTTCATGTATTCCCTTAGAAGTGACATTCAAAAGGAATATTGAAGACAGAAGTTTTCCTCACTGGTCAATTTCCTTGCTGGTCAAATCGAAAGACTCCCAAGACTTTTCTTTTCCTTTAAGTTTTCATTAAAAAAGAGATGTAGGATGTTCCAAAGACAGTCCCGACTCCTCCATTAAGGCTTCACTTTTCCCTTGTTGCACCTGGAGTTATCAGTCCAGTTCATTTACTCCTACATTAAATAGAATGATACAAAAATCCTAATCCTTCAGTGGTTTCCCCACTCCATAGGCTTCCCTGCTCCTGTCTGTCTTCCACTTTGCCTCACTTTCTACCTTCCTGTGTGAACCACTTTTCTTCCCTGTCTCTTCACCCTCGTCTTTGTGTACTCCTGCACTGCAAACATCTTTATTTTGCGTTATTTTGTTCCCTCAGTACACAGACATATGTTCTAGAGATGAGATGAAGGACAGACTCGCTGCTCCCCAGATACCAGCTGGTGAGCACGTAGTGGAAAACTCACACTATCAGTCACTTACCTTGGAGGCCACTTTTGTTGCAGTGGCTCTTCTGATATTGTGTGCCTTGATACAGGTTCATGAGCAAGGGGATGCTAAGATTAAGTAAAATCAGAACCCCAAGGAACATAAATTTACATTTAATTTGGGTCTAGAAACAATTGTCATAATCTTTGCACTTAAAGGATAATTAATAATCAAGAGGACAATGCATCCACTCCTACCTCATTTCTTCAAGTCCATGCTGCTGATGACACCCATGGAGATTCTCACACACAACAGACACACACACAACAGACACACACACAATGCTGCTTCATAATTCTTGAACTGTGTCCTTTGTGTTCACACCTACAAAAAGACCTTGGTTGATGACTCTCTTTTTTTTGGGTCAACATTTTCTTACTTATCAGAACTGGTCTTATCACAACCATTTGGAATAATGCACTCATTTATTCTTGCTTTTTAATCATGAGTAGGAAATGCAAAATGCCAAGACATTTTGTAGCAGTGATAGGATGCTTCATTTTGGTGTTGGGAGAAAATTGTGTTTTATTATTAACTTGCCATTTTTCCCTTTGTTACATTTGTGATATCACTTACAGTTAGAGTCACTGTCAGATATTTGCTGTTATGATGCCTCTTGTCTACATTGGTTTCTACCTGGGTCTCATTCTTAGCTTCTAAGACGCTCGGAAAGTCTTGAAGTGCTAAATCCCTTAGCTTTTCTTAATATCTTCCTATTATTCTTTCTTGTTACATCTCAGTAGCATCTTTTTTGTTACAACTTCTTACTTTTTTTTTTTTTTTTTTTTTTTTGTTTTTTTAGATAGCATTCCCTCCATTACTGGAACACATGTGCAAAAGTAAATGTTAAGAAGAAGAAGGTTGAGAGAGGTTCTACTAACAGGAGCGTACCAGTATTTTACATACTTGTACTATATTTACTTAAAATGTTTTAAGATGATTTTTGTTAGTATGTTGTGTTGATGAACTACCTTTATGAATGGGAAACTGACATATAGATGATCTGAGCCACTTGCCACAGGATCTACAGGATCCTGATCATTCTGCGACTAGGTGGACACTGGCACCTAGTTATTCCAATTCCTCAAATGTGTGCCCTACCCAGACTAGATGAGAAAAATAGAATCAGGAGAGTGATGGAGACTTAATAAATGAGCTACACCTGTTAACAAATAAATTCCACCTTCAACAATGAAGTTCATCAACAACTGGGGAGTACAGGGGTGGGAGTGGGGGTGTCTCTCAGTGAAACCAGCAGGAGTCATATTTGACAATCACCACTTGATCCTGGTTTGACCCAGTGGAGGTTCCCTGACATTGTCCTGTCCATCTGTATTGTAACATTTCTAACTCTTGATGACCATATTCCTTATGGGCATACTGTAAACATTAATAGAATGCCATTTTAAAAGTGTTTTTTAGATCTTTAAGTGTGAGCAATTCTGTAAGTATAAGTGATGTATTAGAGTACTTTCAAATAGAAAATATTATATCCCAGATATAATTTTTACCTTTGAAATTTTCCACTGAATGGTGACTATGCCGAGTGAATAATTATTTTAGTATTGTGATTGAATACTATCAGAAGGTAGTTCTGTTTTATTATTATTATTATTATTATGTAGAGTAGTGAAATGGTAATGATTTTAACAATAATGTACTACTAGCATTTAGTATAGTATAATATAGATTGCATTAATTTAGTCTATAGATTTTGTTTTCAAATTGAAAATGTTACCATAAATTAAGGCACAGCATTTCAAAAAGTACTTTTTAATTATAAATTTGGAAATATTCTATTTACAAAGGGTCCCCCCAAAGAAGTATAATTCTAGTACTCTATTAAATATTTTCTAAATATAAAAGGAGTTTTCAAACTGGTAAGTGAAAATATATATATATATATAGTCATCGTTTCACTTATTTTGGGGTTCCACTTTATGGATGAATATGTTAACTGAAGTGGACAGTAATACAATAAGAAACTAAATATTGAACTCAATTGTTACAAAAACACACAGACATAAGGATCCCCAGGGAGAAGTGTGATCATTGACTAATGGAGCAGTGATGACTTCTGAGAAATGGAACATTCTGGAATGTTAAGGCCCCATGCCTGTGACGTTCCCAAAAGATTTATATCAACATCCTTGCTGTGTTCAACTCAGAGCAATGTCATGTTGATACTGAAGTAAAGGCATACTCTAATATTTAATGATGGCAAACTGCTTTTAATAAAATTACCAGAAATTAAACTTGCAATGCAAATGTGCACTTTGGACACAATAATGCTGAAATAGATGCTTTTTAGCCAAACAGCTGATACAATAAATCGGTTGGTGACGAGGAACAACCAAGGACAGCCAACCAACAATGCATCCCTGCATAAGGGCTGGTCCAATGTTCCACCCACACATCACTCTGGACAAGGTTGAAAACATTCTCTATTGTAGCCATGGCTTTATTTTTACAGTTTTCTTTGAAGTCTTATTGGAAATATTAGGCAAATAATAGCTGTACCATTAATTTTTCAGTGATTGTGAGATTTTTCTTACTTGAGCAGTTTAAAGCTATTTTTTCAGTGTACTATAACAAAATTTAAATAAATATAACAATCTTAGGAACCAATCATCTATAATACATTTTGCAGAGCTGTCATATAGTAAGACTTTATTAAATTCATTAAAATGAATACATATATTTTTAAAAATATTCTAAATTCTAAAGCTAGAAGTCAGCTTTCTTTTTAGTTTCAGGTTTATTTGTTCCAATAACTTTATATTAATGCAAATTCCTAAATTAATACTAGGTGATTTTTTTATTTCATTTTCATACTGATTCCTATGGATTTCATTTTTGTTTGTTTTCCCAAACTTTTAACAACTTTTTGTACATGTGTAATCCTGATTAAAAGTTATAAAAAAAAATCAACATTTTCTATTCTGCTTCAGTCATGTAGAATTTATACTTAGGATAGAGAAATTCAGCCCCATAACAGTCCTTCTCCCTATCCTAAATACATTCACATTATCCTTATGTCACTAGAGTTCTCTTGCATCGAGTGACCTGATTACTTCCATAGGAGATGGTGAGAATTCCTTTTAGACAAATTCCCTTTTTAATTCTTGGGAAGGAAGAAAAGGAGAACTTATTTCTGGGTCTCCTTGTTCTACATCTTTGGAAAAGAATGAAGATATATACAATAAATCTCTTTGTCTATAGAATTTATTTCATGAGTAAAAACTGCTAGAAAGGATTCAAAAATGTAAAATTTGACAAAACTGAGTAACTTGAGTGTCTATGTGAAGAAATAATCACAAAGAAGTGTAAAGGGCCATCGCCTTTCCATAAAAGCCTACAAATGAGCACAGAGGGGATCTTTCAGCATAATCAAAAAAATGTCAAGTTTCTGTTCTTTAGTGAATACATGCTTATCCATGCAGATGATAAAGAAGTTTACAAGAGAAAAGAAGTCTGGGTGCCCTGTCACATGCTGGTATTTCCAGCAATTCCAGAGGCTGAGACAGGAGAATCTCAAATTCCAGACCAGTCTCAGCAACTTCTTAGTGAGACTGTATCAAAATAAGAAAACAAAAAACAAAAAACGGACTGGTAGAGAACCTATGGGTTCGATTCCCAGCACCACACACACATACACACACACACACACGCGCACACACACACGAAGAAGGATTCACTTGGGCAGCCGCATGAATCTTACACAAGTACCTTAATTAGCTTCTTTTGAGCAATGGCGCCGCTAACATTTAAGTCATCTTCATGAAAAAGTTAAAATATCACCATCAAATCAAAAGTCTTGGCTCTTCTTCATAGAAACAAACTCTAACATCTAAAACAAATAACTACATTTTAACCCACAATTAATGATTTGTAATCAATAAAGTGCATGTTATGTGGAAGATGTTTTTCAAGTCTTAACGTGGATTTTCAAAAATATTATTAATATGGAGATGAATCTACTTCGTGTGATATATGCAATTAAGTAAGCAATTCTTTTTATTATTATTTTTATGGACACATAATATTTGTACATCTTTATGGGTGCAGTAAAATTGAATACATGTGGACAATGCATTGGTAATGATCAAATCAGGGTAATAAACACTTCAATCTCCCCAAACGTTAATCATTTCTTTGTGCCAAGAACTTTTGTTAAGCAAGCAATTCTTAAAACATGTTTGTTGATAGCTAGAAATCCTAGAGTCAAGATATGAGTGATAAGGTAAATTAGAGAAAATTAAATATTTTCACATGAAAGATTCATCGTAGAAATTAATGGTCACTTCTAACAGTTGTAATTCTTGCCTGCATGCACAGGCGTCTGGACTCCAATGTTCTGGTTTGTGACTGTGATTTAAAGTGGCTGGGCGAACTTTTACAAGGCTATATCCAGAATGGCCAAACTCAGGCGGCTGCTACATGTGACCGCCCCCAAGGACTCCATGGGCGCCCGATTGCGTCTGTAACCGTGGAGGAATTTAATTGCGGTATGTAATTTTCTCTGAGTACTTAAAAAAAAAAAAAAAAAAGTCTTTTCTTTGTCCTCGTTCTGCAAAGGTTTATTAAATGATGTTGCACTTGCAAGAGCACATTATCAGACACGTTTAGAAGCGGATTTAGTTAAGTGTGTTCAATTTCCTCTCCATCATCTACACTTTTATATAAAGAAGTTGTGTCATTACAAACTAAGGTTTGGAAGAAACCTCGAGGATCACTTAAACCAACTTTTATACTTCCAGAGAAGAAATATGCAGAAGCAGTGTCCAGCCCCAAAGTCTCCCTCACACTTCAGTATCACTTAGTGCTGAACATGAGTAATTTGTTTCTCAACTTTATATCAAATAATTGCTAATATTCATTGCTAAAAATATCTTCAACAAATCTGGTAATTTTTTTTTCCACATATGAGACCATCAATATGACTAAGTGATGAGAATCAATTTTACTATCTGTAAATTTTTTAGTAATGTAATTATTAGATTTAATAAGCATATGTTCATAGTCTGATAATCTTAATAAAACAATCAGGCTTTATTTAAATAACTGATTATTGTTGCTTAGTATATTATTTAATTTTCACTTAAAACTTTATATATCAATATAAAAATATGTTTCTATATTTCTGTATCCATCCCTATATATAGCTTTAAATGAAAATAAATTACTACATACACACATAAATACTTAAATGTGGGTGTAAGGGAGAAGAAAGGAGAGGGGGGAATTTAGCTTCTTGGAAATTCACTTGGATGATTTACTTACAGTAGAAATTTGCTTTCTAATATCCTTTCACTGAAAAGTCATTTAAGAATGTTTCCAAAAAGATAATTTGAAAAATCAGATTGATATAATTCAATTCTATCAAACTGAGAAGAAAAATGACTTGGTCTTTATTGCCAAATTTTACTACCACTTCTAGTTCACATCATGATTGTTTTGCCTGGATTATATTGTGTCTTCACCCATGTCTCAATTTTCATTTTTCTCTCTCTGTTGTATTATACTTGGAAAATATATATATATTTTTAAATTTATTTGCTTACCTCATTCTTCACATAATCCTTCTAATGCTGCCTACCTCAAAATAGAGCACAACATCCTTCCATGGTCGGCATTTCCTGTGTCACTGCCCCAGGCTGCTCTCTGCAACCCCTATCCATTCTCCTCTTTCCTTACCTGGTGTTGCTGCTGTGACGGTCTTTCCAGTTTTGAAAATTCTTAAGCCTTTTCTCCACTCAAGGACTGTCCACATGTTTTTTTCTTTTCCTCCAATATTCTTTTCCCACCTCTGTGTCTTCTTATAGTCTCCTCCTTAAGTTACTTGGAAAGGCTCTACTCACTCTCCCTTCCCACTCACCTATCTGCACACAGGTGAGTCAAGTTCCTTCTCAAACTCTGTCAAAGTGTCACTTGTTCTCCATTTCAGCATTTATCAGTTTATTATTATGTATTTTTTTGGTGTTTGATTAATTTCAATTTCTTCAATGAAACTGTAAACACACAGGTTCAAATGTCTTTCACTGGTTACATCAATGGTTTGGCACTTGATGCTGAATTATTATTATTTTTTTTAATAAATATTCAAATGTGTAAAGTCAAAAAGGGTAAAGTAAAGTTATAGATCATACGGACTTTTAATGGAATGGGTAAGATTACTCAATATTTGTGCAATGTAATAATAGATATGGTCATTAATTGTAAGAAATCTGAAATAATTCACTTACAAAAGGAAGAATTTTATCATTTAGAAAGGTCTGACTCTCTAAACTTATGGTAAAATTCAAGCAAAGTCTTAAGCAAGACCACTTAAAATTACCATTAAAAAGTGAAAGTTCCTTTTTTTACATTATTCTCTATAATTTAAATCCAATAATATTGAATTGTTTAAAAAATCAATCACTTCACTTTCTTATTAAAGTGATTTAAGTGTTTCCATGTTTTTCCACTTATTTCTTATTACTTGAGAATGGTATCATTCATTTATGTTGATAAGTAATTTTGCTCAGCCAGGTTTGAGATGTAGATACGTAAATTCTTGTAAATTATTTAAAGCAGTTAGATAACTAATGCCTAGGGAGAGTGCCTACAAAATTGTGAACTCAGTTCAGGTACTTGATTTGAAAAATTGATTCATAAAATCAAACATTTTCCATAAATATGATTGTATTGACCTATACATAAATACGATTGTGTTTTACCTGTACAAAAACACAGGTAAATTTGCTTAATTTATTTTTATGTAGTGACTCTCAAACTTCTAAAGTTGAAATCAAATATATGTCTAATAAGTAATCTGGCATGTATATTATTACTTGGTTAATATAGTTCAATCTGTAAAACTTTAATATAGAAAGAAAATAAAATTACTCATAGCATTTTCACAACAATAATTTAGAATACTATAATTAGGTAACTTTTAAAATTACCAATAATTTTTGTTGTTGTTGTTGCAGAAAGTCCCCGAATTACTTTTGAGCCCCAAGATGTGGAGGTAACCTCTGGACATACTGTCTATTTCACTTGCCGAGCTGAAGGAAATCCCAAACCTAAGATTATATGGATACATAACAAGTAAATATTGAGCATGGGCATGTGCCGTAATTCTATTTTTGATTTTAGCCATCTTTTACGTTGCTTCAAATAATTTATTTAGAGAAGAAATTAGTAAAATTATAAGAATTTGTTAGAGATAAAAGTCTCTTTTCTTATTTTTTTGACTTGCTTAAACTATTTGGGGGACTTTTCCTTAAAAGTTATATATATATATATATATATTTAGACATTAAAAATTGTAAAACGGACTACAATAATTTTGTATTATTTCTAGAAGGAATTATTAGGATTAATGACCCAACTAGTTTGTTTTAAATCCAAATATAATTTGACCTAACCTCATCTAAATTATTTTAAGTACAGAATATTTCTTATTTGACAGTTCAAGTTTTCTATAGTAAATCAGTATAGGTTTATGTAAGTGAATTGGTAATAAAAGCTATGCAAGATTATTTAAAATACTAGTCATTGCTTTAATTCTCATTCTGTTTGATAAAACACAGAACTGTAAGTCTTAAAACATATGAATAAAAAACTATAGAGCAATAACAAATTTTTTAAAGTTAAAATAAAAGTGCAACAAGGAATATTTAGCTAACATAAATTAGATATGTAAATGAACTATAGCCCTGATAAAATAGAACTAAAGTTCTTGGAATTAATGGTATCATTAATTACATTATTGATAACTAGCAAGGTTTTTTTGTATCTCTTCTGTCATGTGTATGATCAACTCTGAATTTTTATGGTTTACTCTGTGAGGTACACTGAGAGATATGATAAGTAGTGTGTACACTTTTGATTTCTAATTTTAGTGAGAATCTCAGATCAAGCTAGTAAAATGTGTTTTTAACCCTTGCAAAAAATAATAGAGTAGGTTAAAAATAACTTGCATGGATAGCAATTGCTAATACTATTAAATTGAGAATGTAGCCCAGAAGGAAGACTCAACTGACTTCAATTTATTTCCATTTTGAAATTATTCAAGGGTACTTGAGAAAGAGAAATTGCTGCTTGTTATGTCTTAACACTGCTTGCTGTGACTCTTTTCTTAGTTTAAATTCAGAAATGATATAATTCAAAGTTATAAAGCTATTGAGTAGTATTTTGAAAGGAATAAGTAAAAAATTATAATGCCTGATAAACTTTATGAAGTTTTCAAATAAAGTGACAGAAGAAGCCAAGATGAATCTGAAAGGAAAGAAAGAAATCTAGAAAGAAGGAATGAAATAATGGGAAAATGAAGAATAGGTTGAGATTCCTGTTAAAATTTTAACCAATTTATATAGAAAAATTGAAGACAAAAGAGTTTATGATCATATTTAAAATTAATAAGTCTCAACTTGCCATTTGTTAACTATTTTTATATAAAATAATATTTATCCTGAATGTGGATGAAGTATAAAATAGAGCATAGCAAATAATTTGAAACAGACATTTATTTAATATGAACCAGGCTAAGAAAAAAGAAAATTACTACAAACATCCTAGAAGCTACTTATAGATCCATTTCTTATGACTATCCTTTTCCGTTCTTTTGGAAATGACATCTCTCCTGACTGTAGAGCCCCTAGAAAAGTGGATTAAGAACTGATTAGACACAGCCAAATGCAGGAGTATAGTACTAGAAGGTAGACCTGTGGATGTAAATCAGATTTCAGAAGAGTTTAGAGACATGGACAACATTCAAATGTTTAGTGTACATCCAGTGGGAATTCTAAAATGAGAGGTTAGACAGATGAACCAGAGCAATGGGAGAAGGGGTAATTGGGAATTTTCCAGAACTGTAAAAAGTCATGAAATTTCAGACTAAGAATTGTATAAATTCCCAAATAAGATTTATTTAAAAATTTCTATATGATGCATTATGATCACAGTTTTGAAAATCAGATAAAAAAATCTTTCATCCAAGGTAATTTTCAGATTACTTTAAAATGTTGAGTAATCACACTTGCACTAAACTTTACATCAGACCTAAGGCAGTAAAATATACTTAGGGCATTAAGGAAGATAACTAATTTCCTTCAACTTTATATTCAACTAAATTATCTGGTAAGGTAAAATGAAAACATTTTCAGGTAATGAATAAAGTTTTAGTCAAGGATATCTACTGAAAAAACTAAAAATAGATGTGTTTCAGTAATCGGAAAATTGGAACGAGGAAGGTATGAGGCAAATATTAACAAAGTAACTTTTTATGATGGTGCTAGGGATCAAATTTAAAATCTTTTGCTTGCACATTGTACCACTGAGTTACATCCCTAGACCAAAAGGCAATTTTTCAACATACTGATAAATATGAATAAACTGAGAATGTTAAATAGAGCATTGAACAAATTTAAAATAAGGGATGAGTTAAATGTTAGATGATATTATTAGAGGAGTTGTAAAGAGACTATGTAATTAAATAATTTCGTATTACTCATTTTAGGGGTGAAGACTCACATCTACTTTAGTTTTTTTTTTTTTTTTTTTTTTTTTTAGTCAAGAATGCCAGTTAAAAACTAAGATAAAATACTATCAAATAGAAAGGTTCTTCCATAGTAGGGAATGAAAGAAGGTGGTTAAAGAAAACTGGATCAGTCTAATACAAGAGAAAGAGCAAAAGTATTACAAAGATAGAGAAAAGTCTGGAAAAGAGAAAACATAAAATAATTCATAAATATTTTTTGAAGAATTAGTGAAAACAATAAGTAGATTATTGAAGGACATTATAAAGTTTGATTTAAATACCTGGCTAAAACTTTATTTATTTATTTATTTTTTTCTGGCTAAAACTTTATAACACTAAAAGATATAAGGCTGATAAACAAGTGTAACAACTAACATATTAATCAAGATATAGGTGATATAGCAATATTAATAAAACCAAGATCAGCTTTTAGGCAGTAGTATAATTGTGTATCATTAGATCTGGATATAAGTTTCATGATCTTTTCCTACCTAATAAAATAACTACTAAACACAAAGCATAATTGAAAGAATCACAGGGATAAATGGACACACACCCATTGTGGTGAGAAATTATAATAGTACTTTTTAAAAATATTAAGACTAAGAATTAGAAGGAATATGTAAACATAGTTAAAAACTCTGATGATGATGATGATGATGTGTGAGTGTATAATGAAGAGCTAAACTGTGCTACATTCAACCAACTATGGAATATTTACCAATACCAAACACATGAGAACACACAATATCAAATCATAGCAAAAAATCAATTTCATAACAGTCTTGTCTTATTGATTTTCTGTTGCTAATAATGTAATACCACATCTCAGGTAAGTTATTTAAAAAAAGGTTTAATTTGGTTCATGGTTCAAGGTTGAGAGACCATAATGGTGATGACCTTCTTGCTGGCAGAGTCCAGACACAGTGCAGAGCTTCACATGGTGAGAGAGAGGAAAAGCAGGAGAATGTGAGCCAAATCAGCTCTTAAAGCAGGCACACTAGAGATTTTGTCTCAGATCCACTCCTGAGTTAATACATTAACCAATTAATTCATTAATTGATTATTCTATTATTATAGAATGGTTTATTCTATTCATGAGCACAGAACCCTAATCACCTCATAAAGGTCCCACTTGGTCCCACTTCTTAATATCTCATTTTATCACAAGTTTTGGAGAGCACAGCTATATTCAAACCATAGCAGATACTTTTGTCAAGGTAATTTTGGAAATCCTTCAGGCTTCCCAGCTGAAAAGTAAAATGATTGCCAGCACCCAGGAATAGCACTCCATACATAGTTTTTAAATAATTGCTTAAATGAATTCAGAGAGGAGGGGAAGCACTCCAGGGACTGGAAAAAGGGTGAGTGCTGGCACAAAATTAGAAATGAACATAGAGGAGGTTCAGGAAGATAGACCTTCCTCTAGAATAAAGGTTTTATCTCATGGAGAATTAGAAAAAAAAGATTGTAAAATAACTGGAAAGTTAATAACTTTGGCTTTCAGTTTACAAATTGTGAGAGTCGCATGGAGATGTAAAACAAGGTAGTGACATGATGTAAGAGGTCTTTAAACCAATCTTTCTTTTCTTGATGAGATTCCAGACCATGGAAATTCCATCCATTCTAAAGAAATTTAAATTCTGTCATGTTTATGATTATGACATTTCCAGCAGATTACATGCAAACATTGCAAATGATGATAGCTTTGTATGTGGTAGATATTTTTAATTGGTGTGATGATAAAATATCCATATTTATAATTTTGGTACCTAGTTACACATGTAGTTCTTAGAAAGCACTTAATGAATGAAGTACTTTAATAAAGGTTATTGTTAATAGAGGTAATTCATTGCTGCTAAGAATTACTTTAACAAAAGTTATCGCTACTTCATAATTAAGTCTAATGTGTTTATTCACACATTTTCAAGGAAAAAAATCTAAGTGTATTATATCTTATAAACCTTCATTTTTTTTACATATTGTATTTTTTTATATATGATTGCTATCCAGCTTGCATAAAACTGACAAAGCGAAAAGAATATATTGAACCATGAAGACTTATTTTGATTTTTTGAAGCAACATAATGATTCATGAGCAAACAAATTTTATGAGCATAATGAAGATATGAACAAATAGGGAAATAACCAGGAAAATAAATGATGCATCTTAAATTTATGGGTGTGATGTGCTGCTGCCCATTTTATACCATTTTATTATAGTGAATCTTGGTGAATTCTATTACATCGCCTAGCCATATGCTAGATGTTATGTATACATCCTGTAGTCTTTGATATTTTGTGGTACAGAGGTTTATAACAAAATTTCAGAAAACTAAATCTCTTTTGAGAAATGCAATTCATCATTCTTGGCATACTTCTTTGCAAACAGTCTCATTTGGATTCAATGTTAGATAATCTTAGAATTACATTTAAAATAATTAAGTTGCTTAATGATAAGTGATCCTTTGGAATTTTCACTTAAAAAAATACTTTCTGATGTTCATACAACATTATCAACATTAAGTAGCTTTGTCAACTTATAGTTACAAGAAAATCCAGTACCAGGATCTACTTTCTTTGTGCCTTACATTGCAAGGTCACTCAAAAACAATGTTTTTCCCAAAGCTAATCTTTTGAAAAATTATATCTTGAAGTTCTCACTGACTCATTGGTAGTTTTCTTCACATTGGGCTTTTCTCACTGGATAGTTGAACAGATTGCCTCTGTTGTTCTGTCATCTCTCTTCCATTATAATCTAAAAAATAAATGTGAAATATGACTATTGTCTGCTTCTTTCTTATCTTTGTGACAAAAATTATTGAATAAGGATTATTTCTTAGTCTTTTTAACATGCTTTATTCTTTTTGCACATGTAAGAATTGCTTGAGTTATTTTTTAGTGTTGAAACAGTTTAAAATGAGTGAACAAATATTTACCAGGACTTCACTGATTTTGTAAAACTAACAAATTAAAGGGAGAGCAATAGGGATTCTCCAAATGGACATTTTCCTTTAGGAAGGATATTTCTGGTGCGTGATATACTGTAGATGCTTAGCAAATGCTTATGGAATGATAAATGATGGAGGGGGTAGATCTCCTTTTTTATTTCTCTCTCTCTTTTTTTTTTTACAACTAATACATTCATCTGTACTAAGCATACTTACATGTACTTTCTCATATATGATCATTAAATATTTTTAAAGAAAAAAAATCTTGGCCATAAGGAATGTTCTGTAATGATTTCTGACATGTTTAGGTGTTAGTATCTTTATATTTATTGATAAACATTATCCACTAAACCATTCCCTTGCTTGTGATCATTATTACAATGTGATGTTATATGTTTGAACCTACTTGCACTCAATAGATTATCCATTTACTTGATAAATGGCATTTTCCTAGTATATAAAAAATGGTTCCTTTTAATTCATAGGGCTTAATAGCCAACAACTAGTAAGTACCATGTGGTTAGTTAATGCTAAGTCTTATAATTATACTGGGCTTTGAGCCATGTTGATTTGAATACAAACATTTCTTTTACAATTTACAAAATATGGAAGGAAGTTGATGACTCACTGGGAAGATGTGAAAAGCTTACATATCACCATTTGATAATGATCCTTTTTTAAAAAATAGAAATTCAGGGGTGTTACACTGGGCTAAAGTATACTTTGTATAGGAGAGATTGCTGCAGTGTCTAAATTTACCCTGCCCAGGAAGGCAGGGCATTTAAATTTTCTTTCTTTTAATTGTGCATTAACTCACAGTCTGTATTCAGTGTATCATCTCAAAATAGAAAGGAGAAAACTGGAATTTAAAATAAAATTATTTGAATTACCTAGATAGTAAAAATAAATCAACTAATCAGAATACATGAAACATGTTCTGTATTCCATTTAAGAGTTTGATAGAGTTAAATGTGAGCAGGAGTAATAAATATATATCAAATATTTTCAGCAATTCACTGGATCTTGAGGATGACACTCGTCTTAACATGTTTGATGATGGGACACTCATGATCCGGAACACGAGAGAGTCGGACCAAGGTGTCTATCAGTGTATGGCCAGGAACTCTGCCGGGGAAGCCAAGACACAAAACGCCATGCTCAGATACCACAGTCTCCCAGGTAAACCTTTATTTTCTGGTTGGACTTCATACAAATGCATTAGTTATCTATCAGTTATTTGTACTGAAAAATGACCTTATATTACTACTTTAAAGTAGGTAATGCTTCGAAGTGAAACTGTTGTCCCTGATACTTTTTTGTACTTTTAGAGACACTTGATCTTTTTTCCTTGAAATTTATTCTATTCTATTTATTTACTTTTAGTTAAATAATCAATTAATTTTTTTTTTTTTTTTTTTTGGTGGTGCTCATGACTGAACCTAGGGCTTTGTGCATTTCAGATGTATGCTCTACTACTTATCTGCACCCCTAGCCCTTGAATTTTTTTTAAAAAATTACTTGCTTAGTTCTGTTATTTTCCAGTATACCACAAATGCAATTCCAAGATTTTCCAATTAGCCTTTCAATTACCCATCCAGCTTTCCAACATCTTGAGGCAGAGTGAGCCAGTTGCTCTCAGGCATGAAAATCATCCTGTTCAGAAATTCATTATTTTTTATTCATCATGAATTCATTACAAATGTTTATTGAATGCCCACTGAGCTATTGTTGAAAATTTCACACCCCTTGAACTACCCAGAAGCTTTACTCTGCCATAATTTCAATGGCATATATAAATCAGACATCGTGACTATGATAAATTTTTATTAGTATCATTTTGTGATGGTAGAAATGCATCATCTCTCACCTTCCTGAGCCCGTGGTCTATTAGGCAACAGCCATAATTCAACTGAGTTTTATGGTGTGACAGGAGAGGGGATGGAAGCATAAAGGACAGTTCTATACCAGTAAACATTTAAAACCCAGCACTGGCAAGGGGGGTTTCTGATTTGCAGCATTCACTAATACCTGTGGTATAAATAATCACTCCATGGCCAATTTCTAGTTACCAACATGGCACGTGGAGTTGGGAGATATGCAGTAGCTTACCATGGTGCAGTATTTCCGCCACAGAGACATAATAGGCACAAATAACCTTAGAACCACAGACAGAAAATAGTAAAATAGAGTCAAATAAGTATGAATAATGAATTCCAGAATTTGTTAACTTTAATATTAATGACATTTATTTAATTCTACTTTTATGTAATTTAACTTTTAATAATGGCTATGCTTAAAAACCAGTTTGCAGAATATTGAAAATTTAACATCTGGCTCTCAAGAGCCAGGTCTGATATACCCTTTGAGATCTTAGTAAGGAAAGGGAGCAGTTATGATGAATCTGAGATCGCTGGGAGATATTAATAATATCAACAGAGACAGCAAACAGGATGAAGGGAGAGTGGAGCCCTTGGAGCAGGCTTGGTGAGTCACATTCATTTGAGAAAGGTTTTCCCAGGAGTAGGGACATCTAAGTGGAAAGCAAGAACAAGTAGGAGAAAGTTAGATAAGTAGAGTTGAAACATTATCTCAGGAGAAAGGGTAGCATAAGGGGAGACAGAGCAGGAGGCATCCAAGAGATGGAAATCCCTGATAGTTCTGGAGTTGAGCTGGAATCACTGATTTGGGGAAGGTGTAAGGCAGGTCAGATCATTCAGGTTAATCATGACTGTATAGTAAGAGTGATCAAAATTAGATTTTTCT
This sequence comes from Sciurus carolinensis, assembly GCF_902686445.1. Lineage (NCBI taxonomy): Eukaryota > Metazoa > Chordata > Mammalia > Rodentia > Sciuridae > Sciurus > Sciurus carolinensis. Next base: position 82,402,600 of record NC_062213.1, read on the forward strand.
TTTAGTAAAATATTTCTGGTAGCAGTCTGGAGAAAAAACAGGAGGATGTGATACAGTGAGAAAGTTGGTCGGCTGCAGCCATGAAGCAGAACAGAGCTGGTATAGACATGGATCGGATAGTGGCAGAGCAAATGGAGAAAATTCACTAAATGAAGGTTTATACCAGGGGGAAAACACAGTTGAGTTGGAAATTAATTGACTATGGAGATTCCTTTCATGGTTTCTAAATAACTTCTAATTGGCCGTCATGGTAGCTCATTCCAAACATCTATCCCTTCTACCTCTAGGTGGAGTCTGACACTGCACAAGGTTACCCTTCCTTTGACTTTGGGGACACCACTTCCATTTCATCCTTTCCTGACATTTTTATTCTTCTTTCTCCTTAAATGTCATGTTCTCCATAGCCCTCCCCTCCCCTCTCTTCTTTTAGTTTGGCCTGGTCAAATCACATTGCTTTTTTACTCCATTTGAGATCTCTTTGAATTTAAAAAGAATTCTTCAACATTCACCTCTAATAATTAAAGTAAAACTTATAACTTTATTATTGCTATTTTCCCTGAGGTTTGAAGCACTATTATTCCTACTCACCTTCACATGTAAACTTTACATCCCACAAACATATTTGCCTGCATAAACCTTCTTCATCCTGTTTGCTATCTCTATTAGTATAATTAACATCCTTCAACAACCTCAGATCCAGCTCTCTTGCTATCTTTTTCTCAGGTCTATAAAAGAATACATTGAAGATGGGTCAGATCAGAGCTTCCTTTCCATTTTCACTATCATAGACCTGCTTCAAAAATATTTTGTTTTAAAAATATTTTTATTAGTGCATTATATTTATACATTATAGTGGGGTTCATTTTGACATATATACATGGAATATCATTGGCTCCAATTCAGTCCCTGGTAGGTACTTCTTATTGCAATTATTACAATAGCTTTCCCTATTATGTCCCTTTTCACTGCCAGCATGCACCCAATGCTAATAAAATTATTTTATCATTATAAAGAAATTTTACAGTTGATTTGTTTTGTTCTCTGTCCTCTGTGAACATACAATGAAAAGAAGGTATCTTGTGCATCTTTGTATTTTACTAATACCTAAAATTTTATTGATATATTTAAGACATTCATATTGCCAAAAATTGAATTAGATCTTGGTTTTTAAATTATATTAATTCAATTTATTCCTACTCTCCAGGGTATATTCATCTTAGAAATTGATGAGCTCCTCAAACTGAAACCTTAGCATTAGGCATTTTTAACAACTTAGTCTTTATTTTATGTTTGAGATTCCCATAAAAGATGGAATTCTTATGCATTATTAAGAATGGAATACCTATATGGAAGTCTAAAATTTCTACTTTCTTGATAAATGAAAATAAACCAAAACTTAACATGGCTTAAATATAGTGCATGTGTGTGTGTGTGTGTGTGTGTGTATGTGTAGTTGGGTAGGTGTGTTGTTTGCAATCAGTAGTGCAAAGGCAGTCTGTAGGTAGATGCCCCATTACCCTGGCAAGCCAATGATATTTTTCTTCTCCTGTTCAATCCTTTGTACATAGGTCCCTTTTCCTCCCTTATAGTTGCCACTTTTTAGTTACATGGCAACTTCCTATAATCCAAACTCATGCCTGAATTCTAGTTAACAGGAGCTAGAGCAATGACTACTTAGTCTCAGTCCTTTTATTTGGGAAGGAAACTCTCTTCCCAGTGACATGTACCTGGATCTCATTGGCAGAACTTTATTTAAAACGTGAGTATTTTCAAATGGTAACATGTGGACATTTAGTTCATAAGGAATAGATATTCAGTGAGCACATTGCAGCGTGTTCAATACAATGGCATTAAGACAAGAGATTGTTTTTTAAAATATGCAATTATGTAAAATCAACATTAAATTTATTTTAGATTTAATTCTTTGAGAACATTGTGAATATATTATTTTATTATAAAGGCATTTTGAAGGTAGTAATAATCTTAAAATCCCAATGCAAAAATAAAATAAAATAAATCTTCCTGTTACTACTTGTATTTTGTTTTGTTCTCCTCTTACCCTTAGCCAAACCTAGCTTTGTAATCCAGCCCCAGGACACAGAGGTTTTAATTGGCACCAGCACGACTTTGGAATGCATGGCCACAGGCCACCCGCACCCCCATATTACTTGGACTAGGGACAATGGAGAAGCACTGGATGGATCCAGGCACGTAGAAACCTCCAGTGGACTCCACTTACAGAGCATCACCCTGAGGGATCACGGTGGATTCACCTGTCATGCCAACAATAGCCAAGGCTCTGTTCATGCCACAGCCAACATCATTGTACAAGGTATGGGAGCAGAAGGTCCTGCTTGCAATCTTCCTCCTGTCACATATAAAAAAATTATTTTTTAACTTAAAAAGTGGTATCATGTATGTCAGCAGAGATATTTTTTTTATTTGCCTTTTGTTTTTTGACATAATAGAATTTTCAAAACTAATCTGCTTCATGTTAAAAGTTGGGCTTTTTTTCAACTTGAGTCTTTATCCAAATGCCAGAATCAGCCATTAGTAATAAAAGAGATGAAGTCATTAATCTGGCAGCAAACTGTCAAAAGATATTTGTGTTTCAGAATATTTTACAGATAAAGGGAAGACACTTCAGCTAGGAAAGTGAAAGGCTATGCCCCAGGTTCACAGTCATTTACCAAGCTGTCTACTCAAAATAGCTTGAGAATATGCTGAGGCTCCAGCAGGTAGCAACTGCAGTGACCACAGTGACAATGCCATTCTGAACCTAGAGAATAAGTTACCTACGTGTGGGTGATTTTGTTGTAAAAAAAACATGCCTTTGTGTTGTTTTCCTGTTCTTAACCTGGAGCTGCCCCTTCCTTTCTGTTGTTATTGCTTTGTGTGTGTGTGTGTGTGTGTGTGTGTGTGTGTGTGTGTGTTTCCACATTTGCTTAATCCTCCTGTTGGTTTAGAGGTTTCATAAACAGTGGAATTCATGTTACTGAAGGGATACCCCAAGTCCTATTCTGTCATTCTACCCAAAGCAGTTTTATATCATATTATAAGAGTATAAAAATTTACAATGTTCCATTTTAAGGATCTCAGGGAGTATGCATATTTAATTGAGTTAGGAAGTTTCATTAATTTCAGAATGCATAAAACCTATCAAAACACCAGATCCTGAGAAACACAGAGTAAAGACGGGCTGACCATCTCAGGGCAGTTTTAGTGCAGTTTTAGAGCTGAGGGAAATTCAGGATGGTGAATCCTGGCTGCATCAAGACTAGTATTTGTCTTCTAAAGGTGCAGGAAGTTTTAGAGCTGAGGGAACTTCAGGATGGTGAATCCTGGCTGCATCAAGACTAGTATTTGTCTTCTAAAGGTGCAGGACTTCACCCAGCCTAAGTTTCCTACATTTAATGAAAGTTTCCTGAATTGAATCAACTCCTTCAGTAGAAATAGATCAATCATTTCTTGTTTCCATTGACATGTCTAAAGAAAAAATTGTGTTGTTCCCTAGAAATGCATTAATATCATCAACACCTTTCTTGTTCTAGAAAAAAAATTATAGAAATGAAAATTTTCCCCTCTGTAGTCTTTGGCAACTTTGGGAGGGAATTACTTTTAAAGGATCCAAACATTATTTTTAGATTCGTTTCAGTGCATTGGGATTGAAAAATACTTTAAAAGAAATAGTGCTTGGTTTCTGTTTTGGATCCATGGTTTTATGTTTTTAGTCTTAGTTTTTTAGAAACCTAATGTCTAGTCAAACATTTGCACTAACAGTCTCTCATTTCACACTGTGCTAGTCTTGTTTTCCAGTTTCTTGCAAGTAGTTCCTGTTCTTTGTTTGTTCATCTGCATCAATTGATATTTAGCTAAACTCTGACAACATTTACAGTCCTGCTCATTTTGGATACCACAAAACGCTAATCATTTCCTTTTACTGCTCAGTTTGCACTGAGATCACCATCCCTTTGGTCCTTTGTCACTTGCAACTGTGTACTTGTGCCACTTGAATCTGTGTGTCAAGGTTTCCAGTTAATCTTGAAATGGCTCATTAATCATTTTATACATTTATGAAAGAGGCTTCTTTATTTGCCTAGTGCATAAATATTTTAGATGTACCCTTTCTGGGTTATTTTAATGGGTATTCTATCAGTTTTCTTCAGTTCTCTTAATGTTCAGTTCTGCTGAGATCACAGTTACCCAGGGGTAAACACCCTTTTCCCTCAACTGGTTGGAACAAATGACAAATAAACTTTAAAGAAAAAAAAAAATTCAGAAAGCTTCATTTAAAAAGCACGAATCACAATGTGGGGGCTTAGGTGAAAAGACCTCTTGTCCTTAACAGTGTAAACTGGAATGTTTTTCATATGGCATTATGGTCATGAATAACCTGCAAGGTGGGGTAGTGGTTGTAATAAAAATAGCAAAGCCCTACATCTCCGCATGTGCTGGTTTAGCATTGGCAGTGGGACTCATGTGGCCGCTGTTTTAAATGAAAGCTCAGAAAGGTCAGTCTTAATTCCTCCGGCCTACACTGCCTGCCTTTGTCATGTTCAAGTTGTTTTGGTTGTCTTCCCAACCAGACTGAAATGTTTTCATTATTCTAGGAAGGTGGTCATTTTAGTGTAAGGGACAAATGTAAGTTGCTTGTTTGCTTAAACTTTGCCTGTTTTTTGCTGGCATGAAGAATCTTGGGACTCATTCTTAATTTTATTCATTTTTTTTTTGTACCTGGGATTGAACACAGGGGTGCTTTGCCACTGAGATACATGCTCAGCACTTTTTATTTTTTATCTTGAGACAGGGTCTGGCTAAGTTGCTGAGGCTGTCCTTGAACTTGTAACCCTCTAGCCTTAGTCTCCTGATTTACTGGAACTACAGGTATGCACCATCATGCCTGAGGTTTTTTTTTTTTTTTTTTTTTTTTTATTGTTAAAATTTTAATGAGAGCACATTAAGTAAAACAATGCTTTTTGCCCAGACTTGGCTAACTGAATTTTAATTATTTCTAAACAACTGAAATCAAATTTCCCAACTTAGAATGGTGACTAGATTTTTTGTCTTATCTACTACCTACATTTTTTTTTTTATTACATAGCTCTTTTACTGTGTCATGAATTCAAGTTTTAATGTAGAAATATTTTTGTTCTTTTTAAGCCATTCCTGGTAATTTCAGGAGTTAGTGTAATGTTCTGGAAAGAACATCAGTCTGAGGGTTGAGCGACCTAGATTCTCATAGTGTCTGCCACTTATTAGTTCTGACTGAGAGAAATTCAATTCAAACTCCTCCAGTCTGAATTTCTTCATCTGTAGAATGAGGAGCTTGACACTGCTGGTCTGTGGGCTATCTTCCAGATTGACTTTTCTAGAAGTCAATTACAAATAGCTTGCAGGCATTCCTGAGGGTCTTCTTGCATTTATGTAATTAATCTTATAATATGGTTATTCAGCTTAGTATCTTACTTAGAATTTATGAAGACCTTTTTAAAAATCTTTATTATCTGCACGTAGTATGAAACTTGCAACAAATATGCTTTGTCAAGTAGTGCTTATCATGTGTGTTGTATTTGCTGATGGCAGGCAGGAGCAAGGAATAGTGGGAATGGTGCATAGATCTAGAAGTGATTTGCCTATCATCTGGGAAAGAATCTTTGAAGTTGTCACCACTTAGATATTATTGGGGACCATGTGTCTTTCTTAAATGGCCATACTGATTTCATTTCATATTAAAGTGTTGTGAACAGAGTCCCTTTCCACAAATGGTATATGCAGTTATTAGTTATTCATTATTTATACAAAATCAACTATAAAAGTTTTGAATACTAGGGACTCTAAGTTTTGACATAAATGTAACTTTTTCAAAAGTATAATATTATGTGTTGTAGGAGCATCTCTCCATAGAACATATTTTTCCTTCTGAAATAAATTGAGCAATTTGATTTGAATTTTATTCTGCATGTGAAAATTTGGAGAAAACCATTTTGTTAATGATTCGAATATGAAATGTAGTTTTTGGGGGGGCAGTACCAAGGATTGAACTCAGGGGCACTTGACCACTGAGCCACACTCCCAGCCCTTTTTTGTAATTTATTTAGCGACAGGGTCTCACTGAGTTGCTTAGTGCCTCACTTTTGCTGAGGCTAGCTTTGAACTTGAGGTCCTCCTGCCTCAGCCTCCCAAGCCACTGGGATTACAGGCATATACCACCACACCCAGCTGAATTGTAGTTTTAAATATGTTTATTTGAGATAGTAAAAGATAAGCAGGAAGATCTATTGATATGAATCAGCTCCCCTGAGCTTCAGAAATGATCCATTCTTATTGGTCATTTCTGCTTTTTTCTGCAAATCAGATGTGTCTACTTCATGCTTTCAGGCACCTTCATGCTTTCAATATCCTTGGTGATAAATAATTGGAAATGTCACCAGAGGAGTTCCCAGAGAAGGGGGTCCTTGACTCAGGATATGTGGGGTCCTTGGCATTTGTGATAGAAAAAAATTTCAGCATACACCAGTCAGTTGAGACCGACAGTTTCATTTAGGAAAGCAGATACACTTTAAGGTTGTCTCAAGGGAGGGATGTTGGCTTGGGGCAGAATAAGAAACATATAAGGGGAGAATGTCAGCCATCTTGGGAGTGAGATTTTGGGTTAAAGTAAAGTCTATGCTTCAAGGGAGGATGCAGGCTGTCTTCAGAGGGAAAGAGAGCCACCTACTGGTGTGTAGTATGAATATTTGCAGAGGGACTTGCTAGGGGCTGACCTAGAGTTGGAGTCTGGACAGAATTGAACAATTTTGCACAGTTTTCTCTGTGCTTGCACGTAATGTCGTTACTTATTTGCAGGCAAAGACATGTATCAAGGGTATGGGTCAAAGGCATGGACCAAGAGTATAGGAAAGGACATGAAGTGGGTTGCTCAAGAAGGCTTTTTTGCAATTTAAAGGTTCGTGGGTGTTTCCTGTATTCTAAGTGCTAGACTCATGGGCACTTCTCTTTTGAGACTCAATCTTCCTCTCTTTTTCTCTATCCTTAAGTTGCTATCTCAGAAACAAATTCTAATTACAAAACATATTTCAACATTTAAACATTTTCTTTCTTCCAGAGTTGTTATTAAAATGTCTTAAACCGAGTTTTGATTTTAGTGGACTTTTTGTCTTCAGCTCCACCACAGTTTACAAGAAGCCCCAAGGACCAGGTGGTGTTGGAAGAGCATGCTGTAGAACTTCTTTGTGAAGCTGAAGGCCGCCCACCACCAGTGATTGTCTGGACCAAAGCAGGTATTAGCACTTCCACAAGTGACTGTAGGAAGGAATGAGTACTTTCTCTTTTTGGAGAGTACAAAAAATAGTTTAAACTAATGATCACAGGTATATCATGGACATGAAAACAGCATGCTTTAAGTACAACAACATCATAAATTTTGTGATGTTTTAATTTTTGGTATTTGAATGTATGGCCTTCCTGAGATCATACTTACTCTGGGACTCAGATTCCAGACTTTAAAAAATAAATTACTAGAAAGTTTAGTGGTTCTAACCAGTTTTTTACAATACCAAAAACTAGCCTGCAAAATGTTAGAAGCTTCTTTTGAATTAATCTTCAACTTGAATACAAAAAATCTTTTAGTAAAAAATGAAATCAGAAATGAAACAAAATGCTAAATGAAGCTCCAGCTTATTAAACTTAAATGAAGCTTTCAGAAGAGCTTCTGTCCTTGAAGTATGAGTATGTGGGGTGCAGGGCCTGGTAGGCAGTCTCCAACCTCCCATCCAGAAGGACCAGGCACTCCTAGGGAACCTGAGAACTTTGTACAACAAGATGGACAGGTGGCTGGATGAGAGCTTGACCAAGACTCTTCTGGGTTTGGAAATCTTAGCTTCTACATTTGTTAAAGTGCTTGGTTAAATTCAAAATATGTATCCTTTTTCAAATTTTTGGATGAAAATTTTTGCTCTGTTCTTGCTCTGGGACTTGGGGAAGTAGACTATAATGCTTACAAGGTGAACTTTGAAGCCCTAAAGCCTAGATTCACATCTCTTCTCCCTCATTTACTAGTTGCATGAGTTTGGGCAAGTAAGTTAACCATTGTGTACTAGAATGCTCTCACCTCTGTGCTAGGAAGTGATGAAATATGCTGCATTATCAGGAGGTTATGGGAATTAATTTGAATGTGCTTAAAATTTTAGACATTTGGAACAAGTAGCTGGTAAGTTGTGTGCACACTCAATAAAGTTAGCTATTACTTTTCCCAACCACAACAAGACATTCAGTAAGACATAAGTTTTCACTAAAATAGTTGAGAATGACAACCTCATTTAGTTGCTAGTGACCATAAGGAATAGTGTTGAGAAGGATCCAGAAACTCAGTGTAAACTCAAAGGTAAGAAGTACAATGGTGGCTTGGTGTGTGGCTCTGAGGATTGTCAGCAGGAGCGTCAAAAAAATATCATATGTGGTTTGCTGCCTAATCACTTTAAATATACTTTTCCCATAATACTTTTCTATTCCCAATATTGTGTACATGTGATGAGCAAATGTTAGGCATTTGAAAATCATATTACTAATCCGATTAGTTTTGAAATTTGCATTCTAATTGTGGTAAAACTGAGGAGCTAAGCGTGTAGGTGGGGGGACTCATTAGGAGGTCAAGCTGTTTTCCTGGTGGGAGGTGATAAATCCTTGCAGTACAGTGGCAGGGGTTGGGAGAGGGCAGGACAAGGCTGGTACTATATTTTTGGGAATATGATGCGGAAAGGAGTCATCGCCGTTCACACACCAAGGATTTCCTGAAAGAAGGATCTCAGCCTTTATCAGGACAGTCATGCGGTTCTGGCCGTTAGCTCCTTGAGTCATACAAATGCAATACAAAGTACTTTCTTTTCCTCTTTGCAGGAAGACAGCTCCCTCTGGAAGACCGGCACACAGTTCTTTCCTCCGGCACTCTGAGAATTGACCGTGCGGCACAGCACGATGAAGGTCAATACGAATGCCAAGCAGTCAGTCCGCTGGGGGTGAAAATGGTGTCTGTCCAACTGACTGTAAAGCCCAAAGGTAATAAGTGCCGAGATTCATTTTCACATCCCGAAGAGATTCCCTCTTCCTGCGTGTTCAACATACCCGGCTGAGACTGTGTTACTTAGATTTAACAACCCTTTTTTTTTTTTTTAGGATCTAAGAAATCAACAATTTCATACTTTTCTTCCAATGAATCTTTTGCATAATTTCTTTTTCTACACTACATTTTTATTTTTATTAATAGTAATAACAATCATATTTTCTTTAAAAATCATTTCATGGGGCTGGGGTTGTGGCTCAGTGGTAGACTTGCCTAGCATGTGTGAAACACTGGGTTTGATTCTTAGCACTGCTTATAAATAAATAAAATAAAGGTACATCAATTTAAAAAGTATTTTTAAAAAAGTCATTTTATGCTGTCTTACAATTTCTACAATTGATTAGCTGGCCCTATCCACCTGGACTGACCCACATAAGGATGCAGTTTTTCATGCCTGGTGGGCTGAATCTTGCTTTCATATTGATGCTGTTTTTATGCTTAACATTTTGGATAGTGTCATGCATATTCTCTCCTTTAGACTCCCCTTGTGGAAACTGTGCTTGGGCTTATCTAAAATAGTACATTTTCTGAAACAAGATTGTGTCATTGGTCTATAAGTTATTGTCAACAGGGATGTAAAAGAAAACTCAAATATTTAAAGATAATCTCAGTATAAAAATGAAAAATGGTTGTTATTAAATACTATTGAATTTTTAAAAAAATTTTCCTGGCTTGTGTTGAAATAATAAAACTTGGTTATTATACATACATATATACATATATATATATATATATATATATATACACACACACACACACACACACACACTATATTTTCAGCACTGTTTGCATCTTGATATAATTTCCTAAGTTTTTCTACAAGTTCTGTATTATTTGTTTTAAAGTAATAGATCTAAATTCAGAGGTAACACGTACTTAGTTAAGAACATGTGATAAGAAGAAACATAGCCTTATTTAGAGATGTAAGCATGAGAAGAAACATGAGTAATGACAAATTCTTCACAAAAAACAAAAACACATGACTATATCGAGTTACTACTATGTATTGATGTATTGTGTTATTAATTACTTTGCTCCTCTATTTTAGGCATATTATATTAAATGCTCTTTTTCTTTTGAGAAAGTCTCTCTAAGTTGCTTAGGACCTCCCTAAGTTGCTGAAACCGGCTTTGAACTTGTGATCCTCCTGCCTTAGCTTCCTGAGCTTGCTGGTATTACAGGCGTGCACCACCAAGTCCAGCTTAAATGCTCATTTTTAAATGAAATTGAGATTCAATGAGAGGAGAAGTTATCATCAGAATGGTATGCAAATAGCAACTCAAATGAGTGGGAGACTTGAAATCCAATTTGTGGGAAGATGAAGGGATATGGAATGCCTCTGGAGAGCCCATTTCTGTCTAAGAGTAAATACCAGAAACAGCTCTGCAGAATAGTACAAACTGTTTTTGAACTAATTTTCAACTAAAGCTCATACATCAAGAAGTTTTTATATTAATATGTTTGAAAAATTAGAAGTGATATTAAATGAACAAATATTAATCAAACAAAATATAATATGCAGATGCTACAATGACTGGTCTTCATTTTGCCCCATTTTCACAACCTTTCAGTTGTCCATCTCCTGTCAGTCCTTCACATCTCAGCATGGAAGCTACTGCCCTTCCAAGGGGGTTTCTTCCACTCTCTAAGATACTGTAAGGTGCCCTTGTTGAACAGGCACATTGAGTTCAATCAAAAATTACCAGAATATGCCATTTAATTGAATCTAATTAGAATATATCATTTGACAGATATAGAAATGTTTGATAAATCCATCAAATATTATCAGTAATATTCATGAATGTGGAAGCAAACAAACAAATGTTTTAGGGAATAGAGTTCTAAGTGATGTAGCAGATTGTGTGAAGAGTGTGGATAGCAAGGGCTAAACAGAAGGAAGTAGTTTGAACAGTTGGTTGCATTAGACCTGGTATAGGTCTGGACTTCATTGTATGCAACCACTGAGTCTTGATCAGATCTATGTTTTAGAACATCAATCAACCCAACATGACCAGGATAGGTTCCAGTGAAGAAACCCAAAATATAAGAAACCAGTAGAGCTATGACTAGTCAAGTGAAACATTTGAGACCTAAACTGGGATCACAACAGTGGGAAGAGTGAGTGAATTCAGGAAAAACTACTATAGGTGGAACAGTTTTATCTCTGAGATTATGAACAGCATTTTCCCCTTTTCTTTTAATCCCTGGAGCAATTTAAATATATCATAGCTTGATAAGGGAACCAATAAAGATGGGGGCCAAAAAAATGCATTAGGAGATGCCACTTAGAGAAAGTGGTTGAGGCGACTCTGTAGGAACTTGGAATTTAAGCAGAGTCTTGGGTGAAGTAAAATTTAACATTTTTGCTAAGGGATGGATAGATTTTAGTCAAATGATTATACGCAGAAACACATCACAGATGGAGGCAAAAAAGAGTGACATCTTTGAGAAGAAAAAGAATATAGTGTGTTTCAAAGTACTGGGAAAGAGCAGTGTTTCTATAATTTAGTGAGCAAAGGAGAGTGTCTCTGGATGAATCTGCGGGTAAAAGAAGGATTATGCAAGAACAAATTAAGATTTGGCATTTTGACCAAATAACAGTAGATGCTACTGATACTTTGGAGATGGGGGCTGACATGAGGCACTCACAGTCTGCTAGTTTCTGTTCATAGAATTTGGGACAAAACCAAGCGTTTATTTTTAGACATGCCTTGGTATAAATCTGTTCAGTGAAGATACTGAATTATTAGTGGAGAAATATAAATCTGTATTTCAAAATAGAGGCCTTGGCTAGAACATGAGTGTGGGAATCACTGCAAGTGGGTAATGTTTAAAAAATTGGTAGAGAAGAAGAAGAGGCTGGAAAAGTGAGCGTTAGTAATTTCTTATCTCAAGTGCTGAAGAAAGGAGGAAATGTCAAATCCTGTACAAGGGGGAAAATGGTCACAGAAGTGTGGAGAATTCAAGTCATGACAGGCAAGCCCTAAGAAATGTTCAGGAAAGTTTGTGGACAGCTCATCAAGGGAATAAGAGTGTAAGTGGAGACAAATGGGCAAAATCCTTTGTGAGGTGCAGGTTCTCTGAGCAGTTAGCAAGAACCCAGACTGCATACGTTATAGTTAATTAGGTGGGTCTTTTGGCAGCTTGAAGGAATAGAAACTCTGAAAAATTCTGTTATCAAATTTAAAAAAAAATATTTCCTACAGAAAAAAATATAATTTATACTGCATAATTAGGTTAGCAGAAAGTAAGTTGAAGTGATTTCAACCAAAAAGAAATTTTTAAAAAAGAAGTTTGGCTGATCCAAAATCAGAATGTTGAGAAGTATGCGTGGACACAAGGAAAGGTGACACAAATAGGCCATCGCCTGTCATGACTGCAGCACAGACAGGGAGACTTGGAGGACTGGCAAGGTGGTGAATGCAAATAGTCAGGGCCTTCTCAAAAGGCAGAGAGCTAATGTGGCTCACAGGAGGCTCACAAAGAAGATAACACAGACAGATATGGAGAACAGCATTCTGTTTAGGACTTAAATTTGCCTAAGTCAGAGTCCATCAAGTCAATCAAAGGGTATGAAACACCCAAGAGAATAAACCATGCAAACATAAGAAAGAGTAATGAGTAATTTCATCAATAAATAGACTTTAAGGATTTTATGAATTAGAATAAAAAGATTTATTACAATGATATCTGAAACATTTAAGAAAAAAATTATCATAAAAATGAGGAGACACCTGAAAACTAACAAATATGAAAGAGTAAGAGATAACACATGAGTTTTCTAAATAAGAAATATCATAAATTTAAAAAGTATTTTAAGTAGCATATTAAGCATAATTAAGGAAAAATATCAGTAAACCAGAATGAAAGTGTAAAATATACAAGCAAAGTTAAAACTCACAGAGGGCAGAGATAGATGTTCTCTGTCTCAAGGTAGAAGAAATGGAAGGTAGACAAAATTGGAGAGCTACTAGCTAACATAACTAAAACCAAGGAAACATGTAAATCCAGACTAGGATGAAGCAATATATATTAAACAGAATAAATAATATATTGTTAAATATAAATAATTTATATGACTGTCAGCAGCAATAGGAGTCAGAAGGTGTTGAAACTATCTTTAAAGTGTTTCAAGAAAAGTAACTGTAAATTTAATATTGCAAAAGTATCAAACCTTCTAACAATAGGAATTAAGGACATTTTGAGGAAAAAGTTCTGAATAATCTCAACACAAAATATCTAATGGAATCCATTGACATTACTAGATTAATGGAGAAATGATTATCATTAGATGCAGAGAAAAGTTTGATTAAATTTGCCATCTATTCATTATTTAGAAAAAACATATTAGCAATATAGAAGTGAATAAGTAAAAACTCTTGCCGTGAAAAAGAAGCTATAGAAAAGGATGCTTTTCGAGGTGAAATGTTATAGATACTTCCTTAAAACTTAGAAAGTAAGCTGTATTTGCTCAATGTTATAAGGTAAGATCTTAGCCTCTATTAAAAGGACAAGAAATAGCAAATCCTAGGATTTAGAAGGAATACATATATTTGATTATTTATAAGAAATATTTTTTTCCTATACACAATCCAAAAATATCTACAGATGTACTATAAAATAGGGGTTGGGTAATATTATTGAATCTAATGTCAAGTACAAACTTTTCTATTCTATGTGCCAGTGACAAGCTTAATTTTATTGTAAAATTATATTCCTTAAAATAGCAAGAAAGTGTAAGTTAGTTAAAAATAAATCTAACAAAAGTTGTGCAAGAACCATGTAGAAAAAGAATAAAATGTCATCTTTATGACATTGAAGAAGACAGACTTACTATTGTAAAGGTGTTAATTTTTCCACTATTGCTTGATAGCTCAATGCAATTCCAGACAAAATCCTAAAAGGGTTCTTGGTGGGAGATGAAGGGATGATTCTAAAATGCAGATGAATAAAGAAAAATCCAAGTATAACTAAGATCGTAAGCTTAAATAGCCAAAAACGGGAGCAGACCTCAAATGGCTCAGCAAGCTTTCCTTTATTCAGCAGCAGAGTCAATCATTCGAGCATTGGAGGGGCTCATTTTTGGGGTGGAAAATGGCCCCCAGTTACAGAAGTGTTCTTGTTTTATAGATTGCAGTATGAGTGTAGAGATTCGAAACTCATTGTTATTGGGAAGGGATGAAAGCTCAGAGTTCAGCTCCCATTGCTTCCTCTGGGATCCAGTACTGCCCAGAGCTTCACTTTACTCTCTCCTTCCTGGACTCACTGACAATGGGGGAGGGTTAAAGTTCAGGGCCTAGTGCTCAGTTCCTTCAGGACTCATTCATTGTTACTGGGAAGGGATTAATGTTTGCTTTTTTCCCTGCGGGTCAATTGCTACCAAGAAAGGATTTACTGGAAGAGGATTAATGATTGCCTTTCTCCTCCCTCCTCCTCTGGGTCAGTTTGGAGGGTTGTCATTTTCCCTGTCCTGGGGATTGTCATTTTCAATATCTTCAAAGATGATTATACATCTATCAGAAATTACATATTGCACTACTGGCACAGAGATTGTCAAAATGACCAATTGAACAGAAATAAATTCAGTTGATGTCAGTTGTGGTGTTGTGCATGATTATAGAAAGTAGGTATCCTCAATTAATTGTTCTGAGCAACTGGTTGTTCATAGGGAAAACATAAAAATACATCCTTACTCCATCCTATATCCCCAAATCAATTCCAGATTTAAAAATGTCTATAATATCTAAAACAGACATTTAACTCTTTTTGAATAACAAGTAAAATTTTTGTGATGGTAGTACAGAAGAATTTGCAAAACAAATTAAAGTATTCTTAGCCTATAGGACAAGATTAGCTTTAAGATCTTCAATTCATAAGTCACAAAGAGAAGATATTGGCAACATATTTAACTGACAAGTGTTCTTTGATATCTGTAATATACAAAGAACTCCCTAAA
Source organism: Sciurus carolinensis (assembly GCF_902686445.1). Lineage (NCBI taxonomy): Eukaryota > Metazoa > Chordata > Mammalia > Rodentia > Sciuridae > Sciurus > Sciurus carolinensis. Next base: position 82,417,674 of record NC_062213.1, read on the forward strand.
TCAGTAAGAGAATAAATAAAGAAAAAAATTCAAAAATAGGCAAAGATAGTACAATTTAGAAAAAAAGTTAATTTGTTATGCTTTGGGGAAATTAAAGTAGATGTGTATGAGTTTGATCATCATGGAACTAAGGTGAAAGTCTTTTTAATTTTAAAGGGAACATTTCACCTTGAAAAATGTCCTTTACATTTTTTTTTTTTTTTTTTTTTTTTTGGTATTGGTGAGTGAATCCAAGGGAGTTTAACCACTGAACCACATTCAGTCCCTTTTTGTATTTTATTTAGAGACAGGGTCTCAATGAGTTACTTAGGGCCTAGCTAAATTGCTGAGGCTGACTTTGAACTCAGAATCCTCCTGCCTCGGCCTCCTGAACCACTGGGATTACAGGCAAGCACCACAGCACCCACCCAACACTTTCCTACAGTTTTTTTTGTTTTTTTAAACAAAATAAATTTAGAAGTCTACATGAAGTCAATGAGGAAATAAAAGAGCCAAGAAGAGTTCTGTTCTAGGGTGTGGTATTAGATATTTCCAAAATATTGTAAATAGTAGCACAATCCATGGTAATGAGAAACTGTGTGACAGGAGGTCAAAGTGACTGGAGATAAAGGAAGTCAAACAATGAGGCTAGGATGGGGGGTTTAGATGCTAGAGGTTCCTGGCTGAATCAGTTTCCCTGGGGCCCTCATGAGATGTGCACTCTGTGTTGAATATTATTTCCAAGTATGTTCACATCATTGATTAATTTTAATTAAACTTTTAATTTTGAGATAATTGTAGAATGACATTCAGTTGCAAGAAATAACACAGAAAAATCCCATTTGCCCTTTTAGAGCAGTGACAGCTTTCAAAACAGTATCACAACCAGGATATTGGCCTCAATATATCAAGATACAGTTTCTCTCCCTGTAAGACTCACCTATATTGCCTTCTCAAAACCATAACCCTCTACATCCTATATTCTTGCCCTCTCACATTACATTCCTCACCTCCTAAAACCCTGACATGTACCAATGTGTTCTCTATTTCTATAATTTTGTCATTTCAAGAATTTTATGTGAGCTCGTGCTTGTGGTGTATACCTGTAATCCCAGCGACTTCAGAGGCTGAAACAGGAGGATTGCAAGTTCAAAACCAGCCTCAGCAAATTAGTGAGGCACTAAGCAATTTAGCAAGTCCCTGTCTCAAAATAAAAATTAAAGGGAGCTGGGGATGTGGCTTAGTGGTTAATTCTGTATTTAATTCCTGGGGACCAAAAAGAAGAAAAAAATAGAATTTTTAAGTAAACAAAATTGTATAGTACATAATCTTTTTGGATTGCCTTTTATTTATTTATTTATTTATTTTAATATCAGGGATTGAACCCAGGGGTGCTTACCACTGGGCCACATCCCAGTTCTTCACTGTAATTTATTTAGATGGTCTCACCGAGTTGCTAAGTGCCTCACTAAATTGCTGAGGTTGGCTTTGAACTCGTAATCCTCTTGCCTCAGCCTCCCAAGTCACTGGGATTACAGGCGTGTACCACTACATCTGGTTTTGGATTGACTTTTTACTTAGCATAATTATCTAAAGATTCATTCAGATTACTTATGTATCAGTATTTAGTTCTTTGTATTGCTCCGTAGATACGCATGGCATGGATAGATCACTGTTTTATTCACTTGTTTTATTCACCATTCACTTCTTGAAGGACATCTGGGTTGTTTGGCTATCCTAAGTATATGTGCTATAAACATCCATGTACAGATTTTTTTGTGAATTTAAGTTTTTATTACTCAAGGATAGGTGCCTAAGAGAGCACATGATGGATTGTTTGGTAGTGGCATGTTTACATTTTTAAAGAAATTTCCAAATCCCTTGCAGAATGGTTATACTGTTTTATAACCCCACCAGTTATATATAATATAATTTCTTTACATCCTTGTCAACAACTTTTGTTGTTACTTTTAGATACTCTTCCTCCTCTACAGTTGTACTGGTCAGATCATTTAGTCACAGCAGTGAAATAGTGGACTAAAACACTTCATATATTTTAGATACTAACCTTTGTTGCTTATGTGGTTAAAAAGTATTTCCTTTCATTCCCTAACTTGTCTTTTTATGTTCTCAATCTGGTCTTTCACTAATAAAAATTTTAACTTTGTAAAAGTCCAGTTTATAAACTTTTTTCTCTGATGAATCTTACTTTTTGTACAGAGTCAAAACTTTGGCCTATTACAAAAGTTTTCTTCTGTATTTTCTAAGTTTCGTAGTTTTACAGTTTATGTTAATCGTGAGTTAATTTTGCATAAAGTGTAAGACTGTATATTGTGAATAAAGATTCATTTTTCTGCCTTTGATTACTCAATTACTCCAGCACATTTATTGAAAAGCTTCCATCGAATTGCTTTTGCACCTCTATCTGAATGAACTGGGCATGTTTGTGTGGGTCTGAGACTGGGTTCCCATTATGGTTCACAAACGTGTGTGTCTGTGTCCATCCTCTCCTCAGTACCACACACTTTAATTATTGCAGATATCTGGTCTGTTTTTAAATCCAATAGAGTGATTCCTCTCACTTTATTTTTCTTTGACAAAATTATTTAGTTTCCTTTGCAATTCTAGATAAATCTGAGAGTAATCTTGTCTGTATCTTAAAAAAAAAAATTCTTCCTTGGATTTTAATGGAAATTGCATTTAAAGTGTATATCAATCTGTGAAGAAATCTGTCTTAGGACTTCCAATTCCTGAATACATGTCTATTCATTGTTTAGATTTTCTTTCATTTCTTTTATCAACCTCTGTGGTCTTCAACACACATATCCTGCTAGATTGAAACTTAAGCATCACATTTTTTTTTCTTTTCCTTTTGTGGTGCTAGAGATCGAAACCAGGGGTGTTCTACCACTGAACTACATCCCCAGCCTTTTATATATTTTTATATATTTTTTCCTGAGACAGAGTCTTGCTGAGACTGACCTCCAACTTGTGATCCTCTTGTCTCAGTCTCCTGAGTCAAAGGGATTCCAGGTCTGTGACATCCATGCCTGGCACATAACATGTTTTTGACCAATTCTGAATAGTATTGTTTTAAAAAATTTCTGCATTCATGTGTTCATTGATTAGGTACACACATATGATTCATTGGTTTTCAATTTATGTTGTATTCTATGACCTTGTCAAACTCACTCTGAGTACTTTATTTCTTAGAATTTTTACATCAATAAAGGTGTCATCTCAAACAGGGAGCGTGTTATTTCTTCTTATTCTATCCCTTTGCTTTCTGTGTCCTTTTCTTGCTATAGTATACTAGACTTTGAAGGGAAGGTATGCATTTATTGCTTACTGCAGGGTTCTTTGTCAAGTTAAGTTCTCTTGTATTTCTTTTTTTTTTCCTGAAAGATTTTTTTTCATCTTCTTTGATTTTTTTTTTTTTTTTTGGGGGTACTGGGGATTGAACCCAGGGTTGCTTAACCACTGAGCCACATCCCGGGACTCCTTTTTTTTTTTTTTTTTTTTTTTGAGACAGGGTCTCACTTAGGTGTTCAGGACCTCACTAAATTGCTGAATCTGGCTTTGAACTGGTAATCCTTCTGCCTCAGCCTTCTGAGTCACTGGGATAATGGGTGTACACCACTGCAGTCAGCTCTGAAAGCTTTTTCTAAATCATGAGTAAGTTGAATATAGTCAAGTACATTTTACATATTTGTTGATATAATGTGGTTTTTATTATTTAGCTATTAAAATGACAGGTTCTATAGGTATATTGATTGATTTGAAAATATTGAATCAGCATTGCATCACAGAATTAAACCTTAATTGGCCACAGTGTATAAATCTTTTAATATCAAAGAATTATATTTACCAATACTTTATTCATGATTTTTGTGTACATGTTCATGAGAGGTATTGGCCTGTAGTTTTTTTGTTTGCTATTGCTGTTGTTTGGTATTGCCTCTGTCTGATTTGAATTTTAGGGTCTACCTCCCACAGTGCGTCAAAAAGTATCGCCTTCCCTTCCATTTTGTGCAAGGGATTTTATAGAATTGTCATTATATGTTTTAAAATCAGTAAATAGAATTCTCTAGTAAAATAATTTTAATTCTTTCCTTGAGATTTCTTTTTTGAGGGAAAGTTTTTCCTCATATTTTGATTGGTACATTATAATTGTTCATAATGGTGGGATTTATTGTTATATATTCATACATGCACACAATATAACAATAAAATTTGGCCAAGATCATCCCCCATATTTCTCCTTTCCTGTCCCTACTCATCCCTGTTCTGGTCCCTTTACTTTACTCTACTGATCTCCCTTCAATTTTCATGAGATTCTTCCACCCCCTACACACCTTTCTTTTCCTTTTTCCTCTCTAGCTTCCTTGACTTTCTGAGTTTGGCTTATTTTGTTTAATACAATGTTCTGAAGTTCCATCTATTCTCATTTAAGTGACATAATTTCATTTTCCTTTGTGGCTGAATAGAACTCCATTGTGTACATATACCACATTTTCTTTATCTGTTCATCCATTGATGGACAGCTAGTTTGACTACTGTGAATTGTTTTGCTATAAACATGGATATGCATGTATCACTGTAGTATGTTGAATTTAATACTTAAGGATTAATACCAAGAAGTGGTATAGCTGGGTCATATGTAGGTTCCATGCCTAGTCTTTTGAGGAACCTCCATACTGATTTCCATGGTGGTTGTACTAATTTACAATCCCACCAACAGTGTAAAGTGTTTCTTTTTCTCCATATCCTCTCCAGCATTTATTATTGCTTACATTCTTGATGATTGTTATTTCTGACTGGAGTGAGAAGAAATCTCAGTGTAATTTTGATTTGCATTTTTTTGGGAGGGGGAGTTTAAAGATTGTAAATTCAATTTCCTTGTTCATTATGGAGCTATTTCAATCATCTAATTCATATTAATTGAGTTGAGATAGTAGTCTGTGTTTTCTGAGGAAAAAAGAATTCTACTTTAAAAAGTCATCCTTTTACATTAGCCAGAAATAAAATTTGATGTTACTGTATAGTTTGCTTTTAGATTTACAAATGTATTGAGAAAGAATAATGAAAATCCTTGCACCCACTCCTCAGCTGAAGAAATAAAGTATAACAAATGTAGCTAATACTTGTGTGCTTTCCTCTTCTTTAATTTCTGCTCTGTCCCCTGTCCTAATTATCAACAGCCTGGGTTTGGTGTTTATTATTCTCCTAGATGATCAAGTAAATTGACATTTTAAAACTAATGTGGACAACCAATTTAGCATTTAGATTTATACTGTTTGATGAGGTTGGCACATATTGACAAAAATGATACCGACAGGATGTTATCTTGGTTCATTTCTGCAGCTCTCCCAGTATTTACTCGACTTCCTCAGGATGCAAGGGTAGATGTTGGAAAGAATATAAACATTTCATGTCATGCTCAAGGAGAGCCACAGCCTGTAATTACTTGGAGTAAGGTAAGATCTCAACCAAAGGTTCTGTAATATTAAAAACACCGACAGGTGTATTGACCCACCGAAACTGAGACAATGATTCTCATATGGATTTATTACTGTTGTGATTTTTGCTAGCAGGCAATACTTTTCATGCTGCAGCAGGTTTATTTCTTGATTCTTCTTTTTTTAAGTGACTGAATCTGATTCTGGCTCAGGGCTTTGATAAAATTTGTCCTTCCTCATTTGCTTGGTGATAAAAACTTCATAAGCATAACTAAATTTCTCTAAGAAAAAATTGTTTTTGCCATATAAAAATTGAGTTGTAGTGGCTAGCGAGAAACCATTGTAAATTAATAACTCAGAAATGCATTAAAACTAGGTCATTAGCTGAAAACAAGAAAGGAATGAAAAGCTTGGTATTAAAGGGACATGTAAAAAAAGTAGTTCTAAAGGTTTAAAAATTGCATGGCTTTAAAGTAATAATAGATCTTTATTTATGTATCATGTCTTTTGGTTCTTTGAGCTATAGTCTTTCAACACAATTGCTTCTTCCATTTTAAGTTTTTCATCACAATGAAACGATTGGTCTTAGATTTCAGCATTCTTAAAAAAATCAATGAATGTGCACACACTTGAATGATGGGTTTTATGGAAAAGTGTGACAAAATGTAAAATTTGTGAAAGATTAGAGAGCTATGTTTGCCAAAACCACTTGGCTTATTTTTGTTTGTACTATACAGCAACAAAGCCACCTACTTTTGCTGGCTCTCTTCTTTTGTACTATAGCTGAGCACCACAAGATTCTCTGTGAAGAGTAAGTTCGGTGTTTCCAGTTGAACTTGTGTCCTCTCACAGTCTGAGTATATTTTTTGTAACCTCGTCTATCCCATCTGGTTTTTTTTTTTTTTTTTTTTTTTTTTTTGAGGCAGGAATCTCACTATGTTCCCTAGACTGGCCTTGTCTCAAGCAACACTTGTGCCGCAGCCTCCTGGTAGCTGGGACTGCCTGTATATGCCATCATGCCAGCTTAAAAACTCTTTTTAGATTTAATACTATCTACCAAATACTTTAATTCTAACATAAGAAGTGTGAAAATATACATTTTTGTCAGTATCTAAAGTCTTATCTGACATTCTAAATGCTTCATTACCTAATTATACCAGCAAAATATCTCAGTCTACCTTTTGGAAGGTAGGTTCTAATATATTGATTGGATGCTACTGTATGCCAGACATTTTACATATACTATCCCATTTAATCTTCATAATAGTCTTCCTGGGTTCAAAAGTTTGGAAAGGGTACGAGTTAGGATACCTTTCAAATAAACAGATAAGGGATTTATTGGAAAACTATCTGATTGCTCAGACTCTAAGCAAAAAGCATAGAGCTTGGAGTTCTGGTACTGAGGAGAAGGGAGGGGGAAAACAGCACCTTTGGAAAGAAGATGCCATGGTGGTCCAGCCAAAAGAAGGGAACAGGTTATGTTGGGGGAAAAACCACCGGGGCCCTGCACCTGTGCATCTGATCTCCTCAGGTGTGCCCCCGTCTGATCTCTTTCAAGCTGCTCTTCCACCAAGTAGGTCCTCCCTGAGTTACCAGCTGTGTGTCACCTTGGCCTTGTTTTCTAGCATTGCCCAAAGACAGCTGCACAAATCTGAAAACCTATGAAACATTCTTGGACTCTAATCTTTATGGTTATTGTCTGACCTGTTGGCTATTACCAGAGTATGAGTTCTTTTGAAAAAAATCTCTCCTGTCTTTAGTTTCATGAGAACCTTTTGGGGAGGGACAGGATAGAGGTATCTTCAATGAAATCTCTAAAAGCCAATTTCTTTTTCTTTTTAAAATTAACATCATAATAATGACGATGGACATAAATTCTTACTAATTAGTAGAGAATGCACTGAGTAGTAGTTCATATAAAATTAGTTATTTGTATCTTCTTAAGGTTTATTTTTAATCAGGAAATACAGTTATCTATATATCAATGCAGTTATACAAAATGTGTGTAGGGAAGTCAAAAATAAGGGAACATTTGATGTTTTCAGGTGGTGGATTTGTGAGTATTTTTTCTTCATAAAATTTTATTCTTATTTTTATTGTCAGAATTCTTTTGTAGAAGTAAGCAGGATGTTAACACATTGTATATATCCATCCATTGATTGATGATTTTAAAATAATCATGTACTAAATAATTATATGACTGAACTTTTGAGTGTCATATTTATTTTAATTAGAAGAGACAAAAAGAATTTCTTGGGAATTTCTTTCTCTTTCTTTTTTCCTTCTCTTTTTTGGATTTATTTGATACCTCCTATAGTGTTTATAACATGGCAGGCACTCAGTAGACATTTGCTGAACAAATGAAGACTACATCAAATGAAGTATAAATATTTACTTTTTAAGGACTCACACTTTCTCCCGATGACAACCCTTTTTCACTTGGTAGGCAGGTATACAGATTACTGAGAGTGGTAAATTCCACGTCGACACTGGAGGCACACTGACCATCTACGATGCAGGGCAGGCTGACCAAGGAAGATATGAATGCCTGGCTCGGAATTCATTTGGCCTTGTTGTGGCAAACATGTTTCTTACAGTCACTGGTAGGTATTTATAGCTCCATTTACAATAATCAATGTTCAAATGTCTTTGAACAACTTCTTCTAATCCTGGTTTACCTCATTACTCATGTTCCTTTATGCATTCTTTCTACTCAAATGTGTTAATATCAAATCAAAGCTATCTTATTATTTTAAAATTTAAACTCTGTTAATGAATATGAAACAAAAACATTATGCCAAAGGAACATAACTAGCAAGGATTTGCAAATGTGTATCATGTTATCTTGAAAGTTGGCAATTGTAGGAGTAAGATGTACTCATTGCCAAAATGTGGAGCCAAAGATTGAATCATAATATGGAATTTAACATGTGTCAGTTATTCTGGCCTAATATATCCAAGATGAAAATAAAAAGTTAACCAAGTGGCCACATAAGCTTTGCTACCATCTTTATGTCTAGAAGCATTATTGCTGGCCAAAAGAAGTGACATTGCTTTCTGCATTTTATCAGCAACCTGGTTAAATAGCTTGCTTGTGTACCTCTTTTGCTGGTTGATCCTATATCATGTTTTAAAAAATTGCTTGCTATAGCTTTATAAAAAATAAAATATCCCTCTTTTGTGGTTCAGTTCAAATTGGAAGTGAGAGAGAATACTTGTAGTCTAATTTGAGTACATGGAACTGGAGGCTCAGATGTGGTTATGCAAATGGAGACAGACTGTGATGATGGGGTCTGGAATGTTCTTTGCAGAGGAAGCAATCCAGAGAAACACAGCATGTCGCAGGAGTTGACATCCAATTTTTTTTTTTTTTTTTTTAATTTATTTATTTATTTTTTTACGTTTACATAGGGTAATGATGTTTATTATATTTTTCCCCTCCCCCCCACCCCTCCCACCCCTCCCACCCCTCCCACCCCTCTTTTCCCTCTACACAGTCCTTCTTTCCTTCATTCTTACTGCTCTCCTTAGCCTAACTCTAAACCTAACCCTAAACCTAATGCTAGCCCGTCCCACCCCCCATTATATGTCCTCATCCGCTTATCAGCGAGATCATTCGTCCTTTAGTTTTTTGAGATTGGCTTATCTCACTTAGCATGATATTCTCCAATTTCGACCATTTGCCTACAAATGCCATAATTTTATCATTCTTCATTGCGGAGTAATATTCCATTGTATAAATATGCCACAGTTTCTTTATCCATTCATCAACTGAAGGGCATCTAGGTTGGTTCCACAATCTGGCTATGGTGAATTGCAATTTTTTTTTTTTTTAATTCTTTTTGAAAATGGGTTTAGGAAATTTTACTGTATTGACAAATAGTGGTTAAAATAAAAACTTCAGTTATAAGCTGCTATGGTGCAGTTTTGGGCTTTGTCAATCATTCAGTTTCCTTAGAAATGGGCTGCTTTCATAAATATGTTTTTACCAATTCATTTATTTCCCTCCTAGTTTTTCCATCCCTTATATAAGGGACATTGGGTAACTCTTTCATTCTAAATATAGGCCTGATTAAAAAGAGAGGATCAAATCTTATCCTTAAATATGTCTCTATTTTTCTATTATATCAGTTGTCTCATAGTCGTCCACTAAGATATTCTTCTGAGATATTAACTTGCTGAGCATACCATCTATCTGAATATTGTATGCAAAACATGTATTTTCATTAGTGACATTATTAGTTTTCATGCACTTATTATGTTATATAGTAAAAATGTATTATTTGTAAAATATTATTTTAAAAATTATAAAAAAATATAGTTTAGTAATCAGAAAACATTCAGTCTAGCAGAGTAGGAAATTATTAAATATAATTTCTATATGTTATGGGATCTCAGTCTCACTCTGGTGTTATTCTCTATGAGTTCACGTTTTTCCCGATTTAAAATCTTTCGTAGTTGTATTTTTTTTTTAATAAATTTATGGAGCTCTCTTTGCTCTTCAACTATTTATGAGAACTGTGAAAAGAATATCCCCCACTTCATAGTTATGAAATGCTGGAACTCTGCTGTGTAAAAAGTGATACAGAGGATCACATGTTTTGAGTTTCTATTCAACAATAAGAAAAATAGCCATAAGAAGTAATTCAAAATGATAAAAAGTACACGATAACTATCGAGCCATAAAACGTGAATATTCCTGACTGTTCACAATTAATTGTTTTTCAGTACTGGAGTTTGAACCCAGAGTCTTGTATTTACTAGACAAGTACTCTACCACTGAGCTACACCCCTAGTCCTTTTTTATTTATATTATTTTTTGTTTTGAGACAGAGTCTCACTAAGTTTCAGAAGCTGGCATTGGTTCTCCCACATCAGCCTCTTGTAGTTGTTATAGGTGTGTGCCATCAGACCATAGTAGGGCATTTGTGATAGCAAAAAGAAACAAACAAAGAAAGAGTTTCCATGGTCGTAATTTTTTCAGGAAGTTCACTTTTCCCCTAAGATTTAATAGGTTTTAAAAAAATAACTTGAAAAGATTTGGGTAGCCTGTAAGGCTGATATGGTATTTTCTAGGAACTTTTTTGTTTAGGATGTCTTTGGAGATTTATATTGGCAAATATTATTTATGTCTGCCTACTTCTTTTTCTTTTCCTAGATAATATTTGGCATCTGAGTGCTATACATTTTATTTTAGACCAAAAGAAAAAAAAAACCCTGCTGTTCAAGAGCAATTTACTTTAACACCTCCTTTCTAAATTGGCATGATGACATACTCAGTCAAACTGACAGCAAAGACATTTATATTGAACATTTAAAGTGTGAGATAGTGGGAGTAAGTTATCAGACTTTCCTGATCTCACGCACTTTGGATAACTTCTTCACCCATAACTGGTATTCATTTCTTTATTTTTTTAAAAAAAGGTAGAATTGTTACCTTTCAAGAGTCTTTTTTGATTCATTGTTTCTGTCTCTCAACTAGAACTCAAATGTACAATGGTTATAAGGAGGTAGTTTACAGTATGTCTACATGATAGAATTCTTACTATGAGACCTTGAATTCTTGTGGTAAATGTTAGTTAAAATATTTATTAGTGAAAAATGCAAAGGTGAAACTCAATTTATTAAAAATTTGGAGCACAAATAACTGTTCTAAATTATATAAAAATAAATTTAAACTTAAGCAATGCTATCATCTCTGAAATTTGGAGTGTAGCATCTAATTGTCTGTTGCACATTTTCTATTGATTGAACCACAGTTTCTCCCTCTCCTTTTATCCCTCATTCACTTCACATGTCTTGATTATCACCTTTAGTTATTAGTAGTGTAAGCAGTAAGACTGAGGAGCCCCTCCTGATTTCTTCTCCTTCCTGTCCTTTACCCCAACTATCATGTCTTCCAGTTTTTCCTTCCAATATTTGCATCTTTCTTCTTTTTTTAAATTTATTTTTATTTTGCAGTGAGGATTGAACCCAGGGCCTCGTGCATGCTAGGTAAACACTTTACCATGAGCTACATCCCCAACTCTACTTTTTTCCGTGCATGGATTTTTCCTCAATAGCTATCCTCTCACCGTTTCTTTTCTTTCTTTCATTTTTTTATATTGGTGTTGAACTCAGGGGTACTTAACCACTGAGCCCCAGTCCCAGTCCATTTTATTTTTTATTTAGAGACAAGGTCTCCCTAAGTTGCTTAGGGCCTTGCTAAGTTACTGAGGCTGACTTTGAACTTGTGTTCCTCCTGCCTCAGTCTCTCTAACCACTGGGATTATAGGCATGTGCTGACACTCCTGGACATCCTATCACCATTTCTAGTTTAGGCTTTTGTTCTAATTCTCTAATTGATCTTCCTACCTATGATATTCTTTATTGCAATTAAATCCTCAATTCAGTAACTTATTGTTGAACTGAACTGAATGAGGATTTAAGGTTACATAAGGTTACTCAAAGTTAGTGGGGCCCTTTCTATAAAGTTAATTATATGAGCTTTATTGAACTCATAATGATATTACTAATAAGATAATATTTACCATTTATCGGGCTTTTTAACCATGTGTTCCAATGCTATTTATTAACTTATTTAAATTTTGTGGATTCTAATTATTTTTCAAAATTCCGAATGACTAATTCATTGATGATTTCATACCTAAATCCCAACTTTTGTCATTATATAGAGAAAATCTCTTTTTATAAGCCACTGAAGGGGTTGCATAGTAGAGATTGGACTTTAAGTTATCAAAAATACCAGTTATACATACTCAAACATGTTAATGAAGTGAAATTGATGATTAAATAATTTAAAATTACTATTTTACTCTACTTGTTAACTTACTCTGAATATAGTATAAATTAGTTCACATATTAATTAAGAGGTACATGACCATCTTGTTTTCCTGACCAAACTTTAACAATACAATGAACAAGGAGATATTTCTGTGAACACCATCATCCGGCTAGTATACATAGACATATATTTTATAAAACCTTTAACCATGTTGAATTCATTTCCTGTATATTTCATACATACAGAAAGTCTATAAAGAAAGCACATTTCTATCCTCAGGTTAGCCACATATTTTTGAAAATTTTAGCATTGAATTTCAACATCAGTAAGTCACATTTCCAGATTTTTGGTGTTGTAGTGTCTGGATAGTTTTTAGAAATTATAAGGAAAACCAACAATCAAAATAAAAGTCATAATCCAAACACTGAAACCTTAAAAAATAGTAGATGGTACCTTTCCTTTTCCAGGGGAGGTCTCCAACGTGGTGAACCTGTTTGCATGTTTAAAGATTCAGTGACAGGCAGCACAGCGTCAGGGCTGTTGAGAGAATGATTTCGCTCAGGCAATCAATTTACATTAATATCAATTCACGTGCTGTGTAAGTAGCTCTCTGGTTTCCTGGGAAAGCCCTCATAGTATTGGTGTGTGGTTATTCTTTTAGGGGAAGGAAGGTTTATTTAGTTAAGATAGTTACATTATCTGGCTAGTTTTCTCTTTAGGGGAGAAATAAAATATAAAAAGTATTAAAAAATTTCATTGGCAATTGTGAAAGAAACTTGGCTGTTGTTGAGATCTAGGCATTTTGCAGCGAGACTGACTGAGATTGACTGCAGAAGCGTAGGTGTTTTATTTCAGTGTCCTTCTGGGTTCAGTCCCCAAGTCATGCAGAGCTAGGCTTTTGGTGTGTGGATGCAAGAGCAAGGAGTGACTGTGCGACCAGCCCCACTTTCTTGAAAGGACTGAGCTTTATCTTCTATTTTACCATCCATGGAAATGATAGACTCTCAGAGATACATGGATAAGATTGAAAGTTAGATGCTCATTAAACAACTTCGAAAGTGTTTATTTCATACATCTACCCAGGCCTTTTCCTCATATGTATTAAACCTGAGACTTAACAAAGAAAAATGATCTAATTCTCCCTCTACCTCTGCAAAAATTTGCGCAAAAAGATGTAGAATGTGCTCAGAATTTTCTGATCATTCCATTTTTTAAGCCACTAATTGAAACAGTTTGGGAGCCAACCAATATACTAGCAGTATTGATTGATTCTAATGTGCCCCCAACAACTGAATCTGCTTTGCATAACACAGTACTGTTCTGAGGAAATTTATGGAAATATTTTTGCAATTTGTACCAAATTAAATAAACACTGAAATCAAATGATTAAAAAACCACATGGTTTTAGGGTTAAATGGGTTTACCATAAAACCACATAAACTTTTAAAACATCATAATTAAAATTACATAAAAATGAGAAAGTGTTTTACTAAGAATATTTATGTATGAACATATTACATATTTCAATGTACTTTTAAGAATCATGAACAACTTTATGTGTTTTCTATTTGTGCACTTAAGAATTTAATTATTTCAGAGAATATTTATATGTTGTTACCTTTATGGTTATTTTTTCTCTTTCTCAATTCTACTTATGAGTTGGTTGTGTGTTAAAATTGAGAAATTGAAAGTCAAATTAACAAATGATAGGTAACATTTTCAATTCATTAGAATCAATAGATTTGTTATAGGTTTTAAAACATAATAATCATGAAAGGTCACCTTATATTTGCACTATGATGTGTAGTTTTGGAAGAACCTTACATACTGTTTTAAAAGTCTGATATTCACATTTGATAACCTCATGAGCCCTGTGCTTTGTGCTGAGGAAATCTTTTTATTTCCACTTTATGGGTGAGTCAAAAGATGAACATGAACATTGTAAGATTCCTTATGCTTATAAATTTTATACAACAATACAGCAAAATGTTTTTATAAATAGAATAAAAGCAAACTTAACAAACAAATAAATTTCAGATTAAAATGTTCAATAATGCATTTCTGAAATTTATACATCACTTCTCAAGTTGTGTTGACTACAGTGAATGACCTTGGGTTTTGTCTTCTCACTACTCCTATGTTGTATGTGAAAACTATTCCTAGCACACAGTTTTTTCTTATTTTCAAATCTTAGAACACTTTTGGAGTGCATGTATCCTCAGGTGCAGAGAACCAAAGATAATACTTGTCATGAATAAAAGCTCATCTATGTTGGTCCACTTTTTGTTGCTGTGACAAAATATTGGGGGGAAAAAATAAAACTTAGAGGAGGAAGGATTTATTTTGGCTCAAGGCTTCAGGGCCAAAATAATGATTGATCTTGGTGGTTTTATTTCCAAGTAAAAGTCATAAATTAAGTAGACTTATTGTTTTAAAAATTTGTCTAATTATTTTTAAGACATATTATGTGTCCATGTTAATGGGTAGTGTGATGTTTCCATACATACGTACAGTATGCACTGATCAAATCACTGCCCCAACCCCCTGACCCTTCTCAAACTCTAGTAATCACTATTTTGTTTTCAGGTCAACTTTTTTTTTTTTTTTTTTGGCTTCCACATATAAGAGAGAAAGTATGCAGTACTTGTCTTTCTGTGAATGGCTTATTTCACTTTAATATAATGTCCTATGGTTCCATCCATTTTACTGCAAATGGCAGGATTTCATTTTTTATGGCTGAATAATACCCCACTATCTATATACACCACTTTTTAAAAAATCCATTAATCCGTTGGTGGCACCTAGGCCAATTCTCTATCTATGCTGTTGTGAAATAGTGCAACCTTAAACACTGGCATACAGGTATCTATCTCTTTGATATGTTCATTTCACATCCTTTGGATCTATATTCAGAAGTGGTACTGCTGGATCATATGGTAATTCCATTATTATTTTTTGAGAAATATCCATATTTTTCTTCATCATGGTTGTACTAATCTGCATTCCCATCAAGAGTGTTTTAGAGTTCCTTTTTCTCCACATTTTTGTCAGCATTTCATTTATAACAGAGCAACCTTGTTTTTGCTTTTTTTTAAAAAAAACAGATTTATGTAGCTATATTGAGAATATTCAATTTTCAGCATCCATCTATGTCTACATCCAGTCAATTCAAAGTGAAGCATGATGTTCCATATGACATTCCCTATCATATGCCCACTACATTCTTCTTGCTCACATTTCTATTGCTGTATGATATGTTTTCCTCAATTTTTTCCATGCAAATTTGCAATGAACATTCTCATATAGACCCTTATGGATTTGAATTATAATTTCTCTGGACATATGCATGGGTCTGGATTGTTGTAGGAAAGGGTGTGTGCACATATAAATTTTACTAATTGCAAACAAAATGAAAGACTCTGAATAAAATCTCTAAAGTAGAGATGTCTGTTCTACAGTCTCACAAGCCTCCCTGAGGATCTGTATGTATACACCCCTGTCAAAATGCAATTCTAGCAAGGCTTTAAATTTTTTCTAGAGTAAGAAAAAAATATTAGTTCATTGACACTTTAATTTTTATGGTTACATATGCTGTATCCTTGTTAACTTTTGGGATTTCCTTCTTTTATAACTTGCTTGTATGTACTTTTTTCTTAGTGTACTATAAGATTTCCTTGTATGAAATAGAATGTTAATTCTATGTTAGATTTAGACTTTATGAATATTATCATTGACTGTGTCATTTGTATTTTTAGCTTTTTTGTTCATGTTTTTCCTATGAAATGCTTAATTTCATATCAGTGAACGAACCAATTCTTGTCTCTCTCTTTTTTCCAATTATCTTTATCTAATATATTGTTGGGTTTATTTTTTATGTTTTTAGACTTAGAAAAGACAATACTGACTTTCTAGACCCTCAATATTGTGGTAATCACAATTCAGAATTGGATTAACAGTATAGCCATCTACTGATAGCTATTGCACATAATCCAGTTCACTGAGAATGGTTTTCAGCATGATCCTTGATTTGATTGTTCTTCTTTATAATATCTCTAGATCATTAGTATTTTTATTCTTAAAGTAGTTTTATGTTAGTGGTCTTCTTAAGACACTAAATCAATCTAGTGTGTATACATAGTGAAAATATAAAGAAATTTTCTTGTATGCAGAAGTAGAATACATATAGATCCATTCCTTTCAAAATATATGAGCGTAAATATGTATAATATATACATGTATAGAGAGTAGACACATGTAATACTTTCATATTATATTATAGTACAAACTCAAGTTTAGTTACTGTACTGTAAGTTCTTCCTGACAATATGTAGAACATATACCTATTTAAGTTTTCCATCTCTTTTATTTTCCCTTGATGATATTATTTTCAAACTCAATTTTTGAAGTATACTTACACTGGCTCTCAATATGTAACAGTGTTAAAAAGTTGTTTTAATTGTGTCAAAATTTTTTTATACTTTCAATATATCAAAAATGAAAATATTATAGATTAGCTAGATTATATGAGTTATATGATTATATGAGTTAAATATTTATTCATAATCATTTTCATTTAGTATTATTCCTTTAAGATAAACCTCTTAAACCATCATCTACAGAAGATTCAATATGTTCAACTGTAAGTGAACAACTTCCTTTATGGTATTCAGCTTTGCAGAATTCTCACATGTTGGAGAACTGTAGACACAGCAAGGATTATTTTTATTGAAGAGTTCAACTCTTACTTTAAGAAACCTCTAAGGGGATGTGATGCTATGTACTTTGTTTTAATGTTTAACATTAAAGCAAGGTGGTTAAAGAGATAGCAATTTCATACCCTCTCTGAAATGACAAATTGCTAGCAAGCATGGATCCCATTTGAATGGATGTTGTAAAAAAGAAAATATTTCACATAGCTTTACTGTATTTTGAAATGCTTTAATTTCCTGAACAACACTGTTATTGTTAGTGGAGACTTTTCTTCAAGGATAATCACCTACTTCTCTGCAATGGACATTATCATATAGATATTGTATACCATTTTTATTGGCTTAAAAATTTTCATTTCAAAAATGTAATGCCATTTATAGCATATCATTCCTAACTTCAAGGTCTTTTTGATCTTTTTAATCATGGAATTGATTTTCAAAGCAATACAGGTTAGACAAGCTGGCGATGACTTTGTCGAATCATCTATTCTTGATGCCGTACAGAGGGTTGACAGTGCAATTAACTACACACGAAGACATTTGTTTTCACAGTAAGAATTAATTTTATTTTGATTGAAAAATTGTTTTTATATCTGTTCTACTTAGTTTTTATAATTTCTGTATACCACAACAGGTAGGATGCGTAAAATTGCCAGAATCCTTTTAGTTCTTGTGTGATGCCACTCTCTGGTGTAGCCATCATTTTTGATTCAGCCTCCAAGAAAAGGAAACTTTTACCCTAGAGTAAAAATGGCATTAATTTATGCCACAGATACATTCTAACAGTCTGACAAAAGACATCAAGGCAAAGAACTCTGGTATGTCTGCATTCACCAAACAATACCAGGCCAGTGGTACCCTACAGGTAAAAACTTGATTTAGGACATGTGGCATTTTGCTTCATTTTAATTTCACTGAATAGTTTTTGAACTTCTGAAAACTTTCAATTCCATAAGTTACTTTGTGTTAGCAACATTGGAATGTATTTAATACATTAACATTCTTTAAGAAAAAAACATGATTATTATTGTTTTAATAGTCATAGTACATACACAGTATTTTTAGTTGTGGATCAAAAAGAGACAGTTTAAAATGCCTTAATCAAGTACCACTCAAACTTCTTGCATATCCACAACAGTATGACTTAATGGTCATGCCTTCTGTTTGAAAGCCATTCTGTCAATTTAAATTTTTATTTTGGTTTCTCACTCTGTCACTTTGTGTCTGGGTAATCTTGGACAAGTGACCTGACATCTTTGTATCTCAGGATTTTTGCCTGTAAAATTGATTTGAGACTAGGGTCTGTTGTAGGGGTGTGCTTGCTTGGAGGATTGAAAAATACAGATAAAATGATTCAACATTACCTGGTATACAGAGTGCTTAATTAAAGTGAATTATTTGTATCATTACTATTAATCTATGATCTTAAGTTGTTATGATTCAAGACATAGAGGATGAGATGTGCCTGTTGACCCAAATGTCTAAAACAGTTTGCTTCATAATCTTAGTGACTTTAGTTTTCTTTTTAACTTTTTTTATTTCAGTTCTTCAAATGTGCATAAACCACTATTGTGTTCTGGTCAGCAGGCTTGGTACTTGGGATACAAAGATGACTAGGGCATTATGTGAGTGAGTTTTCTGTCACTATGAGAGAATACCTGAGATAACTCAGTAGAAAAGGTTTATTTTGGCTCATGATTTCAGAGGTTTTATTCCATGGTTGCTTGATCCTGTCACTTTAGGCCTGTGGCAAAGCTGAGTATCATGGTGGGTGTGCATGGTAAAGAAGATCTACTTACCTCATGGTGGTTAAGAAGTGAAAAAGAGGAAAGGGTTATGGTCCCAGTATGCCCTTCAAGGGCGTACCCCAATAACCTAACTTCCTCCCTTTAGGCACCACTTCCCAAAATTTCCACCACCTCTCAATAGTGCCATTAGCTGGGGATCAAGCCTTCGACACATGAGGTTTTCAGTGACATTTAAGATCTGAATCACAATAGGCACCATTTCATCCCTAACGCAGTTCTTTCTTTAGCACAGAAGACAATAAACCAGTAATTTAAGTACATCTTTCTGAGTATGTAGCAAATGTCTGAAGGGATACAGAAGTAAAGAGAAGATGGAGTGATAACTTGTCAGAGCTATCAGGGAGACTGTACAGCAGAGTGATGCCTGAGCAGGATTCTAAAGGAAGGGGGGATTTCCAGTCAGTTACATTTGGGGAAAGAGAAGACAGCAATTACCAAGATCCAAAAACTGAGGATGTGGTTCACTATTTTAGAAGGTTTACTAAGCCCCCTAGAACTCACACATGGACTTCTTAAGTTTATCACCACCACCATAGATGTTGCTTTTTATCAAGAGATATTATTTAAATCACTAATTTATCAAAATATATTTTTTGAGTTCAGCACTGTAACTGACATTTGGGACTCAGTGGTTAAAAAAGAAAAAGAACCCACAGCTAGCCTGCAGAGTTCATACTCTAGGGGTAGATCTTTCATTCTTTAACTTTTGTCAAAAATCTTCTTAAGTGCCCAGCCTATGTAAACTTCACAGATTGTACAGTTTCACCTTCCAAAGAGACATGTACTTTGTCATTTGCAGAAAACCTCGCACTCCCAGTGATCTGCTGGCTCAATTTCGTTACCCAAGTGACCCATTTACTGTGGAGACAGCAAGAGCAGGGGAGATTTTTGAGCACACGCTGCAGCTGATCCAGGAACGTGTGAAGCAGGGGCTGACAGTTGATCTGGAAGGCAGAGGTCAGTGTGAAGCCCTTCTATTCTAAGTCTACTCTCCATAGCACAACTGGCCATCACTTCAGCAATGAATGTGAACTTTCCTCTCCAGAACATTCTATGATTTAAAAATTAATTTACCTACCACTTTAAATAAATGCAGATGTTCCTCATGGGAACTGTAATTCAAAAGTAAGGATGATAAATACATATGCAAACTTGTCTCGATGTTTGCCAGTTATTTATATTGGACAAATCTAGGGGAACCATTTGATGCGAATGTTTTAAATCCAAAAGATGTTACATTTTCTATAGAGAAATACTTTAGTTCTGGGAACCATTCTTTTGCTTACCATTGTAATCACCCAAAGCATTCAGTGAATTGATCTGAAATCCCTTCCCTCATCTGTAACGTTGATATCCCTCCCTTTGTTTTGCTATTTTTAAGTTCTCTTGTATTTCTTTACAAAACTGGACACCTACTTTATAAATGTCAAATGAGGTGGTACAAAATGCTTTCAGATTTTGTAAGTGTTTCTCTTTAAAATGAAATGAATAACATGATACTTGCTGCACACTATTTGTGCTCTGAGTATAGCAGCAACTTGCACAGGACTACCCTTTCTCTACTCTCTTTCAGAAAATAAAATGACACATGGGGCACAAGGTCCATTTGTGTGCATGCTTCAACCCCTAGCTCCTCTGAGCAATTACAGCAAAGTACAATTGACTGTCCTTAGTTTTTCATTATGTCTTGGGTTTTCAAAGCTTCCCTAACTGACAAGTCCAGCAAAATTTTCATGTTAGAGCTTTAGTTAAATTTATGATTACTTAAGTTTGAGTCACACCAGTTTTAAATTAGCTCTGTCCCTGTCTTCAAAAAAACCAATTCTGTTTTCTCAGCAGCAGATAAAGGTCAGGCCCACAGTTGTTTTGGCCAACTTAGAGTTCTCTACTCAATTATCTCTACTAAAAGAAGAAATAATTTTAGGAATAACAGTGCAAATTTGTAGCTAGAAAATTAGAAACAATAAATATTTACAGAGATTCATTTTGTTGATTCTAACAATTAGCCATTGTTCATAAGATAGACATTACCTGAAGTAATTTTACTATTTTTTTTGAATTATATTTGACTGTTATGTATTTATTTCCCAATCCTCTGTATTACAGTGTAGTTGTGACCTGACCCTTGTTATAAGAAAGGTTTCTACACACCTGGATGCGGGGTTCAAACTGCTCTTAGTTCCAAGTTCTCTGTTCCCTTTTCCTGGTCTGCTCTCATTGCGGTCACTGCTTGGGTTTCAGAATTCCGCTACAATGATTTGGTTTCTCCACGGTACCTTGGTCTCATCGCCAATCTGTCTGGTTGCACAGCCCACAGACATCTGCCTAACTGCTCTGACATGTGCTTTCATCAGAAGTACCGGACCCACGACGGAACATGCAACAACCTGCAGAAACCAATGTGGGGAGCGTCCCTTACAGCCTTGGTGCGCGTCCTGCAGCCTGCCTATGAGAATGGCTTCAATTCGCCCCGCGGGGCCGGCCGCCACAATGGGGCGGGTCGCTCTCCGCTCCCTCTGCCAAGACTGGTTTCCACCATGTTGGCTGGCACAGCAGCGGTCACTCCAGACCACAGGTACACACACATGCTTATGCAGTGGGGACAGTTTTTGGACCACGACTTGGATCATACGGTGCCTGCACTGAGCACCGCTCGCTTTTCAGATGGGCAGCCTTGCAGCTCTGCCTGCACTAATGACCCCCCTTGCTTCCCTATTGCCATTCCGCAAGAGGATCCCAGGGGCGCCCAAGCACCCTGCATGTTCTTTACGCGCTCCAGCCCCGTGTGTGGCAGCGGCACGACCTCTCTGATGATGAATTCAGTCTATGCTCGAGAGCAGATCAACCAGCTCACAGCCTATATTGATGCTTCCAGTGTTTACGGGAGCTCAGAGCGGGAATCCCAGGTTCTCAGAGATCTTTCTGCACCTGGGGGACTGCTGAGAACCGGCTTGCTTTGGTCCTCTTCTGGGAAGCACTTACTGCCCTTTTCTGCAGGCCCGCCCACCGAATGCACTAGAGGTGAACAAGAGAGCCACAGCAGCCCCTGTTTCCTGGCGGGGGACCACAGGGCTAATGAGCAGCTGGCTCTGACGGCAATGCACACCCTGTGGTTCCGGGAACACAACAGGGTGGCCTCAGTGCTATCTGCCCTGAACCCCCACTGGGATGGAGACACCCTTTATCAGGAAGCCAGAAAGATTGTGGGTGCAGAACTGCAGCACATCACTTACAGCCACTGGCTGCCCAAGATTCTTGGGGACCCTGGCATGAAGATGCTGAAGGAGTACCAGGGGTATGATCCCAATGTAAATGCTGGGATCATTAACGCTTTTGCCACTGCAGCCTTTAGATTTGGCCACACATTAATCAATCCTATTCTTTATCGATTGAATGATACCTTTGGTGAAATTCCTGGAGGCCACCTCCCACTCCACAAAGCTTTCTTTTCACCATCCAGGATAATCCAGGAGGGTGGGATAGATCCACTCCTTCGGGGGCTATTTGGCGTGGCCACTAAATTGCGGGTGCCCTCCCAGCTTCTCAACCTTGAACTAACAGAGAAGTTGTTCTCCACTGCCCATTCTGTGGCCCTGGATTTGGCTGCCACCAACATTCAAAGGGGCCGGGACCATGGCATCCCACCATATGTTGACTACAGAGTTTTCTGTAATTTGACTTCTGTTGAGAACTTTGAGGATCTTCAGAACGAAATTAAAGATTCAGAGATAATACAAAAACTGAAAAAGTAAGTACACAAATGTTGTCTGGATTTTAAAAGTTCTTGAGAGAGGTAGAAGAGTTGAAGGGTATTTGTGCCAGTGGAATTTGGTTTCCTGGGGACACCATTGCAAAGCCATTAAAGAAATTTAATATTAAAGGAAGGATTCTCCAGAGGCTGAGATCCTCTTTTTTGTTTTCTCATATACCCACTGCCTTTGCAAATGCAAATATTGCTGCCTCTCGTTAACTAGAGAGTGCATCTTAATTAGGAGAAGGGAGGTGGGCATGTCTAGTTTATTCATGTTCTGTGGTAATCCAAGCAAGACAATTTGGTTGACGAAAGGCCATAAAATTGGATGTAAATTGGCCCATCACATAGACCTTCATAGGCAAAGCAAAGTAGAAAAAATGAAAGCTAATTATTTTTTTGTTGAAATCAAATCATTCTAAGTTTATCAGTATGATACAAGTTGGGTCCTTTTTACCGCATCCTTTATGTCTTCCAGTAAAGTGTATTATGTTTTTCTATACATGATTCAAATTTTCTTTGAAGTTCCAAGTGTTAAACATTTCCAGAAAATAGCTTTAACTGTTCCTCCAGCATACCATCTTTTTGTCCCTTAAAATACTGTAAATAAATAAATGTTTCATCAAGAAGCTTTGTTGATAGAAAGCCAAATAGAGACTAATATTTACTAGTTGGTTAGGATATATTAGCATGAAATCTTTCAGAGATTTTGAAAATTATGTTATGTAGCCAATTGTCAATATTAGAACATTTTTGCATGATTAAAGATTTAGATACTTCAATGTTACTAGAGCTTGTCTGTACATACATGGAATATCAAACTGTGAAAATGTGTCACATATTTAAAACACATCAGAGCATCATTCATGTTGACTTTGCAAGTTTCTAATTAGAAAGGACATTGATTTTGGATTCACAGAGACCTGGTTTAAATTTGTTCTACTAGTTGTTAGTATTGAGGGCTAGTGGAAAGCATTTAAACAGTTCTGTGGAGCTATGAAGAAACAGTAGCTCCTTCTCATACTTAAGTATTAAATTACATAAAATACTGCAAATACCTAGCCCAGATTCATCACAGCAATCAATAAAAGATAGCCGTAGACATTTTATTCTAACATTATCATGTCAGCTGTCAGGATCATTATTGCAGTGCACATCAGATGAGATCCAGCCCTGTGTTTGGTGCTGGGTCCTGAGATGAAGGCAGCAACTTCCTTGCAGAGGAGAACCTGACAGCATGCTGGGGATGCTGCCTGCTGTGATCAGTGTGAAAGGGCTTGATAGAGGTGGGAAATAAATGCTATGGGAACATAAAGCTGATAAATGGAAGGTATGTGGAAGGTTCACAGCAAGCTACTCATAAAAGATGCCATTTGATCTGGTCTTGGAATTTTTTGAGCCTAATATGGTAGATGAAGTGGGAAGAGTGGGCAATATCCAGGAGCAGAACTCAGGATTGGAAAGTGTGGTGTTGAGTAGCTGGAGAAAAGAATGGGAAGGAAAAGGGAACTGGTTTTGTTATTTCCATAGTGGGGATGGAAACCAGAGTCTGGTGCATAGTTGACATGCCCTCTGCTATATGAGATAGGTTGTTTTGTTTTGTTTCCTGGGGATTAAATCTAGGGGCTCTCTGCCACTGAGCTACATCCCCTGCCCATTGGATATATTTTGTTTTCTCTCAGGTCTGTGGATTAAACTCAGTGGTACTCTACCACTGAACTACATCCCTAGCCCCTTCCCCTACTCACCCCACATTCTTTTTTTGAGACAGGGTTTGACCAAATTGCCAAGGTTGGCCTCCAACTCATGATCTCCTGCTTCAACCTTGGAATAGCTGGGATAAAATTTTTGTGCCACCATGCCTAGTACTGTTCCTTTTCTTTTTGCTGTTTTTGGACTGTGGGATCTTGACACTGAGACCCGTTTGAACAGAAGTGACTAGACATTATCCTTGCCTTGGGCAATGTATGAAACGTGAATTCTGTGCCATCAGAAGGAAGGCAACACTGACCAGTGTGGATGGGTTTCTCGAGGTCAGGAGGTGTAGCAATTCTGCCTTCCCATAGGTTACCCTTGGCCCCTGCCTTTCCCCTTTGTTTTAGTCAGCCTTTTCAACCCTGTGACCAAAAAGACCCAACAAAAACAATGAGAGGAGGAAAAGTTTATTTGGAGGATCATAGTTTCTGAGATCTTAGTCCATAAATGGTCAACTCTTGTTTATTGCTCTGGGCTCCAGGTGAGGCAAGGCATCATGGCAGAAGGGTGTGGTGGAGGAAAGCAGCTCAAGTCATGTTAACAGGAAGCAGGGAGAGACTCCCCATACCATAGAGAAAGTATAAACCCCAAAGAACATCACCACTGATCCTGCCTCTTTTAGCCATGCCCTACCTGCCTACGGTTAACACCCAGTTAATCCCTATCAGAGGATTAATGCACTAATTAGGTTAAAACTCTCATAACCCAATATTTCACCTCTAAACTTTCTTGCATTGTCTCATACATGAGTTTTTTGGGGGACACCTCACATCTAAACAATAACACCCTTCGATTCATAGCATATTTGTAAAATATCCACCTTAGACTCACTTTACTGTAAGTGAGGACAAAATAATTACATTGGCTTTGTTTTTACAACCTGATTTTCCAGTCTGGATTGTAACTTCTCAGGAGCTGACTAAGCTGGTAAAGAGGGTCTAGCTTTCAATATCCTAATTTACATAGCATTTCTTTACTCTCTCCTGTTACATTTTTTTTTCTTTTTTTTAAATTTATTTTTATTGTAAACAAATGGGATACATGTTGTTTCTGTTTGTACATGGAGTAACAGCATAATATTTGTGTAATAAATTTACATAGGGTAATGATGTTTGATTCATTCTGCTATTTTTCCTTCCCCCCCACCACTCTCAACCCTCTTTTACCACTATACAGTCCCTCCTTCCTCCATTCTTGCCCCCCTCCCATCCCCCATTATGTGTCATCATCCATTTATCAGTGAGATCATTCGCCCTTTGGATTTTTGAGATTGGCTTATCTCACTTAGCATGATATTCTCCAATTTCATCCATTTGCTTGCAAATGCCATCATTTTATTATTCTTATAACTGAGTAATATTCCATTGTATATATATACCACAATTTCTTTATCCATTCATCAGTTGAAGGTCTGGCTATTGTGAATTGAGCAGCTATGAACATTGATGTGGCTGTATCTCTGTAGTATGCTTATTTTAAGTCCTTTGGGTATAGGACGAGGAGTAGGATAGCTGGGTCAAATGGTGGGTTCATTCCAAGTTTTCTAAGGAATCTCCACACTGCTTTCCAGAGTGGCTGCACTAATTTGCAACCCCACCAGCAATGTAGGAATGTACCTTTTTCCCCACATCCTCTCCAACACCTATTGTTGCTTGTATTCTTGATAATCCCCATTCTAATTGGGGTGAGATGGAATCTTAGTGTAGTTTTGATTTGCATTTCCCTTATTACTAAAGATGGTGAAGATTTTTTCATGTTTGTTGACTGCTTGTAGATCTTCTTCTGTGAAGTGTCTGTTCATATTCTTAGCCCATTTGTTGATTGGGTTATTTGTATTCTTCATGTAGACTTTTTGGGTTCTTTATATATTCTGGAAATTAGTGCTCTATCTGAAGTATGAATGGCAAAGATATTCTCCCACTCTGTAGGCTCTCTCTTTGCATTGCTGATAGTTTCCTTTGCTGAGAGAAAGCTATTTAGTTTGAATCTATCCCAGTTATTGATTCTTGCTTTTATTTCTTGTGCTATGGGAGTCCTGCTAAGGAAGTCTGATCCTAAGCCAGCAAGTTGAAGATTCGGACCTACTTTTTCTTCTATAAGATGCAGGGTCTCTGGTCTGATTTCAAGGTCCTTGATCCATTGTGAGTTGATTTTTGTGCAGGGTGAGAGATAGGGGTTTAGTTTCATTCTGCTGCATATGGATTTCCAGTTTTCCCAGCACCATTTGTGGAAGAGGCTATCTTTTCTCCATTGCATATTTTTGGCCCCTTTGTCTAGTATGAGAAAATTGTATTTATTTGGGTTTGTGTCCATGTCCTCTATTCTGTACCATTGATCTACCTGTCTATTTTGGTACCAATACCATGCCATTTTTGTTACTATTGCTTTGGAGTATAGTTAAGTTCTGGTATTGCGATACCCCCTGTTTCATTCTTCCTGCTAAGGATTGCTTTAGCTATTCTGGGTTTCTTATTCTTCCAGATGAATTTCATGATTACTTGCTCTATTTCTGTGAGGTACATCATTGGGATTTTAGTTGAAATTGCATTGAATCTGTATAGCACTTTTGGTAGTATGACCATTTTGACAATATTAATTCTGCCTATCCAAGAACATGGGAGATCTTTCCATCTTCTAAGGTCTTCCTCAATTTCTTTCTTCAATGTTTTTTAGTTTTCATTGTAGAGATCTTTTACCTCTTTGGTTAGATTGATTCCCAAGTATTTTATTTTTTTTGAGGCTATTGCAAATGGAGTTGTTTTCCTCATTTCCCTTTCAGCTGTTTTGTCGCTTGTGCATAAAAATGCTTTAGATTTATGCGTGTTGATTTTATAGCCTGCTATTTTGCTGAATTCATTGATCAGGTCTAGAAGTTTTCTGGAGGAGTTTTTTTGATCCTCTAAATATAGAATCATGTCATCAGCAAATAGTGACAACTTAAGTTCCTCTTTTCCTATTCATATCCCTTTAATTTCTTTGGTCTGCCTAATTGCTCTGGCTAGAGTTTCTAGGACAATGTTGAATAGAAGTGGTGAAAGAGGTCATCCCTGTCTTGCTCCCATTTTTCAAGAGAAAGGTTTCAGTTTAATGGTTTCCATTAAGAATGATGTTGGCCATGGACTTAGCATAAGTAGTGTTTACAATGTTCATGTATGTTCCTTTATCCCCAATTTTTCTAGTGTTTTGAGCATGAAGAGGTGTTGTATTTTGTCGAATGCTTTTTCTACATCAATTGAAATAACCATATGATTCTTATCCTTAAGTCTATTGACATAATGGATTATGTTTATTGATTACGGATGTTAAACCATCCTTGCATTCCAGGGATGAACCTCACTTGATCGTGATGCACAGTTTTCTTAATATGTTTTTGGATACGGTTTGCCAATATTTTGTTAAGGATCTTTGCATCTATATTAATCAAGGACATTCGTCTAAAATTTTCTTTCCTTGATGTGTCTTTGCCTAGTGTGGTTATGAGGGTGATATTAGCTTCATAGAATGAGTTCGGTAGGGTACCCTCCTTTTCTATTTCCTGGAATACTTTGAGAAGTATTGGAATGAGTTCTTCTTTGAAGGTCTTGTAGAACTCGGCTAAGAATCCGTCTGGTCCTGGGCTTTTCTTGGATGGTGGATTTTTAATGCTTCTTCTATTTAATTGCTTGATATTGATCTGTTTAAATTGTGTATGTCCTCCTCGTTCAGTTTCGGAGGAGCATATGTCTCTAGAAATTTGTCAATGTCTTTGGTAGTTTCTGTTTTGTTGCAATACAGATTTTTAAAGTAGCTTCTCATTGTGTTCTGTTTCTCAGTGGTGTCTGTCGTGATATTTCCTTTTTCATCACGAATTTTAGTAATTTCAGTTTTCTTTCTCCTTTTCTTTGTTAGTGTGGCTAAGGGTTTGTCTATTTTGTTCACTTTCTCAAAGAACGAACTTTGTGTTTTGTCAATTTTTTTAGTAGTTTCTTTTGTTTCAATTTCATTGATTTCAGCTCTGATTTTAATTATTTCTTGTCTTCTACTACTTTTACTGTTATTCTGTTCTTCTTTTTCTAGGGCTTTGAGATGTAATGTTAGGTCATTTAGTTGTTGACTTTTCATTCTTTTCTGGAATGTGCTCCATGCAATGAATTTTCCTCTTAGTACCGCTTTCATAGTGTCCCAGAGATTTTGATATGTTGTATGGTCATTCTCATTGACTCTAAGAATTTTTTATCTCCTCCCTGATGTTTTCTGTTATCCATGTTTCATTCAATAGCATATTATTTAGTCTCGAGGTCTTGGAGTAATTTCTGTTTTTGTAATTGATTTCTATTCTTAGTCCATTATGATCTGATAGGACACAAGGCAGTATCTCTATTTTTTTGCATTTCCTAAGGGCTGCTTTGTGGCATAACATATGTTCTATTTTTGAGAAGGTTCCATGTGTTGCTGAGAAGAAAGTGAATCCACTCGTTGATGGATGGAATATTCTATCTATGTCTATTAAGTCTAAGTTATTGATTGTGTTATTGAGTTCTATGGTTTCTTTGGTTGGTTTTTGTTTGGAAGATCTATCTAGTGGTGACAGCAATGTGTTAAAGTCACACAGAATTATTTTCTTGTGGTCTATGTGATTCCTGAAATTGAGAAGGATTTGTTTGATGTACAGGGATGCACCATTGTTTGGAGCATAAATATTTACTATTGTTATGTCTTCCTGATTTATGCTTCCCTTAAGCACTATGAAATGTCCTTCTTTATCCCTTCTGACTAACTTTGGCTTGAAGTCCACTTTATCTGATATAAGGATGGAAACCCCCACTTTTTTACTGAGTCCATGTGCGTGGTAGGTTTTTTCTCATCCTTTCACCTTTAGTCTGTGGATGTCTTTTTCTATGAGATGAGTCTCTTGCAGGCAGCATATTGTTGGGTCTTTCTTTTTAATCCATTCTGCCAGTCTATGTCTTTTGATTGATGAGTTTAGGCTATTAACGTTCAGGATTATTGTTGAGATATGATTTGTATTCCCAGTCATTTGGCTTATTTTTGATTTTTAAGTTGGCTTGGTTTCTCCTTTGAGTGGCTTTTCTCTAAGGTAGTTCCTCCCTTTGCTGACCTCTATTGTTGTTTTTTATTCCCTCCTCATGGAATATTTTGTTGAGAACATTCTATAGCGCAGGTTTTCTATTTGTAAATTCTTTTAACTTTTATTTATCATGGAAGGATTTTATTTCATCTTCAAATCTGAAGGTTAGTTTTGCTGGGTATAGGATTCTTGGTTGGCAACCATGTTCTTTCAGAGTTTGAAAAATGTTGTTCCAGGCCCTTCTAGCTTTTAGGGTCTGGGTGGAGAAGTCGGCTGCTATCCGTATTGGTCTCCCCCTATATGCAATCTGATGTTTTTCTCTTGTGGCCTTCAAAATCCTATCTTTAGTTTGAATGTTAGGCATTTTCATTATAATGTGCCTTGGTGTGGATCTGTTGTGATTCTGTGCATTTGGTGTTCTGTAAGCCTCTTGTATTTGATTTTCCATTTCATTCTTCAGTTTTGGGAAATTTTCTGATATTATTTCATTGAATAGGTTGTTCATTCCTTTGGTTTCTATCTCTGTGCCTCCCTCAATCCCAATAATTCTTAAATTTGGTCTTTTCATGATGTCCCATAGTTCTTGGAGATTCTGTTCATGATTTCTTACCATCTTCTCTGTTTGGGCAACATTATCTTCAAGATTAAATATTTTGTGTTCATTGTCTGAGGTTCTGTCTTCCAAGTGGTCTAGTCTTTTGGTTATGCTTTCCATTGAGTTTTTATTTGGTTTATTGTCTTCATTTCAAGGATTTCCATTTTTTTTTTTTTTGAGGTCTCTATCTCTTTGTTGAAATGATCTTTTGCTTTTTGCAGGTGCTCTTTCAACTTATTGGTATTATCATTCTTTGCCTGCATTTGGTCTCTTATCTCATCCTTTGCTTCATGAATCATCTTAATCATGTATAATCTGAAGTCCTTTTCTGACATTTCTTCTAACATACTGTCATTGGATTCTATGAATATAGAATCTAGATTTGTTTGGATCATTTTCTTCCCTTGTTTTTTCATGTTGTTCATGTATCTTCCCCTCTAGCAGTGCAGATCTGGGGTATTGCAGATTTCCCCCTATAGGCTTATTGTGGCCCTATAGGTTTCCAAAACCCTTTCTTTATGGGGAGATCAATATTAGCAGTGCCCAATTCAGATACTATGCAATCCTAGACCAAATATCCCCTATGTGGGCAATACAAATTGTCACAATAAACCGAATGAGTTCAAATATTATCTTCAGTAAAACAAACAGATTTGCAGTAAGGTCTGCAGTTTCTAATGGAGGACCAAGAAGATGCAGAGGGATGTAGAATGTGGTTGTTAATGGGATAAGAAAAGAATATACAGAAGTTCTAGATAATAGAAAGGGTGAGAATGCAATGAAAAGAAATTGGATGTTAGCATGCAAAAAGGGGAGAAAGAGACTCTGAGGGAACATGTAAACAAAAGGAAAAGAGAGCAAGAAAAGTAAAGAAATAAAAACTTAAATTCTTTCAATAAGGAGAAAAAAGAAAATTTACAGTATAACAGTCATATAGTAATGAAACCTCCCAGAGTTCAGTAGCCTGATGCATGAGAGGTACCTGACAATGAGCTTCAAGCCTCCAGCAGGCATCTCAGGATGGGTTTTGCCCCACCTAAAGATTGGAGTTATGGCTTCCAGGATTATCTTACATGGCCATTCTGGCTTCCAAATGTGTTGGCAAGTGGGGAGCTGCAGCTCAGGGTGTGGCCGTGGTCAGCAGGAGGTCCTGGAGGCGGGATGTGGTTGGTCAGGCAGGGGTCCTGGAGGTCTGGTGTGTTTGGTGTGGTATGGGATCCTGGAGACCGGTTGCAATCAGTTGGTCTGGGGTCTCGGTGATAGGGCACAGTCAGTTGGTCTGGAGGTCCTGGCGGCTGGGAGCAGTCAGTCGATGTGAGGGCCCCAGAGGCAGGGAGTGATTGGTCGGGCTGAGGGATCCTGGAGATGGGGCTCAGTCAGCCTGGCCAGGGGTCCCATGGGGCCTGACTGTTGTCTCAAAATGGTGGCAGCCATGTGTAATCAAACCTGCAGGTACTGTAACAGTGATCTTCCAGGCAACAGCAGGCAGCTGGTGCTCCACTGGCAGTCGGCGATCAGTTTGCTGACTATTGTCAGACGATTGGGAGGTGAACCTCGTGTGGTGGGTGATGGATAGGTATAAGGCAGGCGATGGACAGGCGAGAGGCAGGCAAATGGCGGATGATAAGTGCCTGACAGTGAGCAATCTGCACTCAAAAAACACATTGATATGCTGGTAGACTGCAGGTGATCACAGCAGGCAAATGGGATAAACAGCAGGGGATCGATAAGCAGCAAAAACTGCCTTACCAAGAAACAGATATCCTCTGCTTGAAACCAGAGTTACGGAGCGACAAGGAAGGCAGCCTCCCTCTAGTCCGCCATCTTGGATCTCCCTCTCCTGTTACTTTTTACCTTTCATGTTAATTTACAAAAGTGCTTTTAAGAGTTTGCTTTTAAATTACTTTGCTCCGTTTTGGAAGTAGGTAGAACATTAGTGAATTGGCAAAATAAATACTGATATGTGGCATTAAAAACTTTATATTCTGTATAATCAGAATTGATGGATAAAAATTGGCTAACATGTCTTAGCTTTTTTAACTACACATATCTGAGAGCACATGTAGCTTGTATATGCAAGACAAAAAATGTGTTTCCTTACTTCATTGTTGGTACTGTGCACACAGATTTGCTGTGTAGAATTCGAACCTATTTTGGCATAACTATGCCCATGCTGAATCTTTTAGGATTACAAGGTTATTCTGATGGGGAAAAAGAATTTGCCACATAGGCAATGGTGTGAAGATTAATTCCTTTTATATGTTTACATAATTAACCAGTGCATGACAGTTATGCAATGAGCATTTTATTTGCAGCAATTTTTGACTTTCCTTCTGCTGAATCTTTCTAAAACATTGAATTCAAAACATTGAACGTAGTTTTCACAGAATTAAATACTCTTTGTCTTTTTTTATAAATAATTTACTTTTTTAATAGATAGTTCACCATTTTACATATCATTTAATTGAATGACATAATTAAATATACAGTTGTGATAAGCAAGTATGCAAACTTCATGAACTATGAACTGACAGATCAACAGGTGGAGGCTGCTGCTTTGAGAGGAGTCCGTCCTTAGTCATCTGTGTCCTAGGAAGGAACAACACTGGTCAATGAGAATTTTCATGGAATATGTTATTTAAAATAGCTGGACATAGGTAGTGCACTATAGAATTTTGTGATAATTAAAAATATTTAGCATAAGTTGAAGGGTTATATATGATACTACAACTTTCAGAGAAACCTGATAGAGTAATAAGTCATATCAATAACATTTCTCAATATGTCCAGTAACCTGGGCTCTTTCTGTTCAAATTGATTTGCATGATATTGGATGAATTAAGTGGATTTTCTTGTTTCTTCCTCCCTAAACTGAGTATGTTTCACTAAAAAAAATCCGAGGTTCTTCTAAACTGAAGCAGTCTAAGGTTCTTTAAGTAATTACTTGTAAAATGATGGATTAAAGTGATACTTAAAAAGATGCTCTTTCAATAATAGATTGTAATCCTCAATTAATAATTTTTGTATGTTCCAGGAATACTTCCCTTGACCTTAAAGTGTCATCAGGTCTACACAGCTAGGTTTCCCTTTACTTCACTTAGTTTCAAAGGCTTCTGTAAGTTTGTCACCCGGAAGTAAAATTATTTTTTCTTGCCACCTTCTATCAGGACCTTCACATTGGTGATCTTTTCGGTAGTTTTAAAGTCAGAGCAACACATGGAAGTCTGTTCTAACCTTTTTCTCAAATGACCAACTGGGTCTGACAGGAGCAGAACCTCATCACAGGAAAGTCACTTGGGGATGGGTTTGTGATCTTCTTCTTTCAGTTCCCTTCAGTGAGGCTGGCTGGGTCCTGGGCATTCACCTGAAAGAGCCCATGGCACAGAGCAGGGGACTTGCCGACCTCGGAAAGGTTTTCTTCAAGAGGATGGCATGAGTCTTAGTCCTTTTTTGCTGCTATAACAAAAATATATGCAACTGGGTAATTTATAAAATGCAGACATTTAAACTGGGTATGGTGGCACAGGCCTGTAATCTCAACAGCTTGGGAGTCTGAGGCTGAAAGAGTTCAAGTTTAAGACCAGCCTGGGTGAGACTTTGTCTCAAAATGAAAAGAAAGGGGGGAAAAAAATCAGGCATTTATTTTTCTTTTGTGGCATTGGAGGCTGGGAATCCAAGACCAATGTTTTGGCATTTTTGGTTTCTAGTAAGAGTTTTCTGCTTACAAGATATACCTTGAATACTGCACCCTGTGGGGCAGAAGGGATGGAAAGGCGAAAGGGGAAAACACTAAGTGGAGACTCTGACAATACCTTGATCCCAGTGATCACCTACTAAAGGGCTCACTTCAAAATACCATCACACTGGGATTAAGTTTCAACATATGAATGGGATGTGGACTGAGAACTCATTCTGACCACAGCAGAGCAGAAACTTCCCTCAAGGGAAGTGGCAGTTGTCTGAGAAAGCCTGCTGGCTGTCAGGATGATGACAGAGATGATTTGAGATGTAAGAAGCATAGGGTAGAGTGCAGGCCCAGAGCCTGTGGGATAAGCCAGGAGAGAGAAAGTTGTGGGATTTGTACCAAGGAGACAAATCCTAGAATTAGTATGTGACTCATCCCACCTCAAAGATCTTGAG
Organism: Sciurus carolinensis; assembly: GCF_902686445.1. Lineage (NCBI taxonomy): Eukaryota > Metazoa > Chordata > Mammalia > Rodentia > Sciuridae > Sciurus > Sciurus carolinensis. The sequence continues at coordinate 82,451,722 of NC_062213.1, forward strand.
ACTTATTAAGGAAGTGATGGAACTGTGATCTCTAAAGAAGATGACAACAGAGGAATCATTGTAGAAGAGGCAGGTGAGAACAGTGTGGGGACCCCCTTAATTTTACTCTCTTCAGTTCACCTTTCCTGGGTCCAAAGATCCCACAGCGTTCTGTGAAATGTGCAAGCCTGTTAAAGCCTGTTAGCTCCTTCAGTACTGAAAGCTCAAGGAATTGCTTTTTTTTTTTTTTTTTTGTTAGAAGTGTTTTATTTTTTAAAGAGTTCATTTTATTAAGGAACTGTGTGAAAAGGAATTATTATCTTTTTATAGGATTATTCTTGCTCTCAAGAATCTTACTGTTTCTTTTTATTTTTTCCAAAGCATATAATGAGCAGAATGTGAAGATTAATTATCCACTGAGTGGTGAACATAAATTTTCAAAGAGAGAGGCCCGTGTTTAAAGCTCCTTTCAAATCCTCTTTTGAAAGTAATGTGTGATGTTTTTGAGAATGGGTTACTTTCAGTTTTGAGTAAACACAAGTTTATCTGTCATCTGTTATCACAAGAATGTGTAACTGCTTCATTTTTAAAAAGAATGGTCCACAATTCACCAGATCAATAGTTTGTATTTAGCACATGTACTGATCTTATAACTGCTTTATTTTATTATATCATTAAAAACAAAAACAATCAGATGAAGAAATAAAAAAATCTTAGTTTCTTCCCTCTTTCCACCTAAGGTTTCCCGAAGGTTAAACTCTGCAAGGTTTGCTTATTCACAATTTAAGTCACTTACCTCTGTCTTCCTGTGACCCTCCCTTGTGGGTGTGGCCATTCTTTCCATGGGATTCCTGACTCTATTCTCCTCCTAAGGGTTTCCCAACTTTCATATTCATACTTGTCTTCAGGGACCACTTTCATCAATATCGTCACTTCACCTTTACTGAATATTTGGTATGCAAAGATACAACGTTTGTTGCTGTCAAATGTTGATTGTGTCCAATGTTAATTGTGCCAAATGGTGATTCTCAACCATTTCATTTAAGACCTGAATTCTACAAATCTGACAAAAGTTGTGAAACTTCTTTTACCAAAATGAAGAATAAGTAAATACAATTTAAAAAATATAACATAGACAAACACACCAACCATTCTGTTTATATTTTCAAAGGACTTGAAAGTACTTGGAAGTCACCATGGACACTGTTCTTCCATTAATTTAATACTATGTAGATCTAACACCCCTCCATCCCCTGACATCTCAGGTGTAGGAAGTGGCCTGAGATGGGGACCACACCACATACCACCAAATAGGTGCTCCCTTATCCAAAAAAACAGGTCCCATATTTGAAATTAACATTGTTCCCAGGCAAGGAACCATCATTGTTCTCTGTCTTTTTTGGTGGGAATGATTTTGCTCTCTAAGTTACAGAAGGATACCGAACTAAGTAAAGAGAGTTGGGCTTCACAAAGACCCATCTTTCTGCCTCTCTTGTCTCTGTATCTTTCTGTTAAGGTCTTCTGTTGTTTTTTTTCATTCCTGATTTTAGACACATGGGTTTTGGAGATGTTTCTCTCACAGCTCCAAGTCCACATACTTCATGTTATAGCTAGTGCAATGATTTTTATTATCATATTTTTTCAAATATTTCTTATTATTTTGTAAGTATATCACATTATATTATGTTACCAGTTTTTCACCACTGTGACAAAAATACCTGAGAAGAACCTAGAGGAAGAAAAATTTATTTTGGTTCATGGTTTTAGAGGATTCAGTTTATGATCAGCTGACTTCAAGGCAGACACATCATGATTGAAAGTTGTAGTGGAGGAAAGTTGTTTTGCTTATGGGATCTGAGAAGGAGGAAGGGAGGAGGAGAAACAGAGGAGGAGAGTTAGGGAGGGAGGAAGGGGCTGGAGAGAAGATACACTCTTCTAGGGCATGCCCCAGTGATCTACTTCAGTAGATCCATTAACTTAGCAGTCCATTAACTTACCAATGGATTAATCCTTTAATGAGGTCAGTACCCTCACAAGCCAATCATTGCTTAAAAGAACCTTGCTGCCTTGAAGGCCATGCTTTCAACATATGAACTTTTGGAGAACATTCCAGATCAAAGCCATAACATATACAATTATACCAGATCATAATTAATTAAATGTAAATGCCATTTTGAGAGCCTTTCCACTCTTGGTCATCGTCATTCTTCCCTATTTCTGCCTTTCTAGAGAACATACTAATTGAGTGACAGAGTTCCAAGAGTGTGTTCTCCTTGGTTGCAGACAACTTAACAAATTTATTTTTAAATCCCCAGAGCTCATCCCAGGGCCTAGTCCAAATCGGCAGCTCACTGGATGATAGATATTTCATTAGGGGAAGTGTGACCAGGCTATGAAAATCTCATTTTAGTCCCCTAAAGCCCTTGATTTGACAACTATTCTCAGTTCCAAACCCTAACTAGATAAAGTTTTCTTAGATGAAAACAGTTTTTATACTTATTCATACCAATTTAATTTTTCATCATATATTTATTGACCTTACTTAATTATGACATAACTTTGTATACAGAGAAGTGAAAAGTTATAACAGAGAACCACATATGTGTTTGATTATTGCATTTCTTTAACCCCAGTTAAAAAAAATAAAAAAAACACACACACATGAGAACACACACACGTACACACACGCACACTTACACACCTCAATCAAAATTCATTCAGTTAACTCTTTAGCTCTGCAACTTGGAAGATATATATGACTGAGCAAGGAAGTGACAGGATCAATGAAAAATTAGGTTGTCAGTTATCTTTAAAGTTCAGTTCTTATAAGGCCCCCTGTTCTCTTCATTTAGCAGAACAGAATACAAATAATTGCTTCTACACTTTAAAGCATGGCATTTAATTTAACATTAAAGATGGATTTTTATAGTGGTAAGTTTTATATTTAGTATGTATAATAAAGTTTTATATACCTTATGAATAAAGATATACCTATTAAAACACAAGATGTATATTCTTTGATATCTTTATACATGTATTTTTTAAACTAATTTTTATTGGTGTATTATAATTATACATAGTAGTGGGGTTCATTTTGTCATATTTGTAAATGCATATAACATAGTTTGGTCAGTTTTATTCCCCATTACCTCATATGTATATTCTTAACTTTGAGATTCTTCTCTTTCCTCACCCCAATGGTGCCTTTGAAACTAGTTGGGTGCTATGCTATGATGTCACCAATATGTCATAAAAATTGAATACAGAGATGAAGACACTATAACTCAGTTGTTCATGGTGAGGCTGGGGCAAACGGACAATTAGTGTAGATAATGAATGATTGGGTCAGGAAGATGGGGGCTGATTCAAAGGAAATAAAATGATACCTCCAGAATACTCCCCACCCCACTGCAACCTGTGGCCAAGGTCACCTGCTTCCAGGAAATTGTTCCTCCCAACAAGGAGTTGTTAATGAGTACCCCTTGGGCAGCTCCCTTTCTGGGCAGCTCTCTCCAGACTTTTGGTCACTGATTGTGTGGGCAAGATAAGATGAGGAAGGGGCATGAGCAGAAAGGATAAAAGGGGCAGGACACCTCCACTCCCTCAGTCACCAGCTTTAGACCCCCTTCTCTTCGGAGGAGGAGTCTCTCTCTCTCCTCTTTCTCTCTGTGTTCTATCCTTTAATCAGAACTATTTGTACCTGCCTCAGTGTTTCTTAGGTATTCGATCTTCAACACTGGGGGATTGGGACCCAGATCCTGATTCTCAACCCTGAAAGGAAAACATGATGCAAACGAGCAATGCAGAAACCAGGCGAGGAGATCCCTGTGCAGAAAGTTTTATTTGCCAGTCAGGGTCTGACAAAGTCCATCACTCGGGAAAAGCGAGAGCGGCAGAAAGAACTTAGCTCTGGGGTATTTTATAGGGAGGTTTGGATGGCTTGCGTATGAGTTGCTTGCATAAGAACTTACGAAACTTACGACGGGCTGATGGGACAAGTAATGGGATGTTCCAAGGGGGTGGTTAATGAGAGGTGGGAAAGGGAGGTTACATTTTAACTCTTGTTTTCTCTGTAAGTACCCCTCTAGAGTGGGAAAGCAGCTTATGGTAAGAATTTAAAATCACTGCATAGATGCTAAACCTTGGACCTAATAACACAGATATCAATGGTTATATGTAGTATGAAATCATAACAAATGCTTTACAGATGAGATAATGTTGAACAAAATAAATGCTTGATTTCGGTTTTAAAATCTGTTTTGGACAAAAAGTACACTTCGGATTGCAACTTCATGGCACTTGGTCTTTAGAGCTCCAAAATCTGACTGAACTAAAATTACAATTTTAACCAATGTTTTGTGAAAAAAGTAACATGCAATACAATGCTCCCATTTTAAATGGATAATCTGATGACTTCAGAAACTTTCTCCATGGTCTTTGTGTTACTGAAAGCTCAATCCTTGTCCCTGATGCCAAACCAATAATGAGGGCATGGTTTTGATAAAAAGGAAAAGTTTTATTGCTTTTCTAGCAAAGAAGAAACACAAAGTATTCCTGTCCCAGAGACTGGATTCTACTCATCAGGGAGTGCAGGGGGCTTTTAAAGAGGTGATTCAAAGTCTAAATTCCACATGTTCTCTGTAAATAGCTTGTTATTTGGGAGATAGTTATTTCTTAGATCTTCTGGTACCATTCCAAAATCTGAATACTTCAATCCTGTGGTGGGTGTGTACTCAAGGACAGATAACTCTGCCTAGAATAAGGAAGAAACAGGGGAAGAGGAAGAGAGAGGAAAGCATACGTTTAAAAAAATAAGTTGCAGTGGCAGAGTAGCAAGGACTGTATTCAAACGTAAACTGGACCACTATTGCATTTGCAGTAATTCTTACCACCTCACCAACCATACTTAGGATTTCTGTCACTTTTTTGTTGATTATGAGTACTATTTTTTGTAGGAATAGACAAATATTTGTTAATTTATTTACCTGAGGAGGCCATTTAGGCTGTTGCCAGTTTTTATATATTTCTAAGTAACTCTGCCATCAATGCTCATATGCAAGTCTTTTTGAGGATCTATGTTTCCATTTCTTTTGCACAAAAACAGCAGTATAATTTGTAGGTCAGTTGGTAACTCTATGTTAAACTTGATAAGAAACTGCCAGATTGTTACCTAAAGTGGTTGTGATAGTATTCACTTCCTCTGTCAATGTAGAAGAATTTATTTTTGCTTCATCTTTTCTCCTGTCTGTTCTTCAGGCTGAAAAGCTCCTATTGATCTTTTTTTTTTTTTTTTCAAGTTCACGGACTCTTTCTTCTGTCATCTTCAATCTTCTCTTACATATATCAAGTGAAATTTTCATTTTGGTTATTGTACAAGTAGTTCTAGAATTTACATTTTTATGGCACCTGATTCTCTTTTAAAATTTGCTTAAATGTTAGTTGAATAAGAATGTATATTCTTTAGTTCTTTGAAATGCATTTATAATAGCTGCTTTAATGTTCTTTTCTGATAAATTCAACTTCACAGCCATCATGTCAGGGTCGATTACTATTACTATTGACCACTTAATTTTCTTAAGTGTAGATCCTTTTTTTCCTTGCTGTTTCTTTGTCTTTCTGGTAATTTCTAAACATGTTATCAATTACTGTGACTCCACCTTGCATTGGAATAGACTTTATACTTCCTTTGGGTGGAAATGCTGAATGTTTAAGGTGATCCCTGAACTCTGCTGACATGATGTGGCCCAACCTCAGAACTCTGACTCCCATGCAGACTTTGGAAGGGTTTGATTTTAGGCTCTGTTACCTAACCAAATGCAATGGGTTCTTCCCTTGATGAATCAAAGCGATAAATACAACTAGGAGGTAAGAGTTAGGAGAGGTTTATTACTTTCAGCAAATAAGGAACATACTGGCAATCTTCTAAAACAGTGCCTCCCCAGGAAACAAAGTGCTTTTACTGAGGAAATTAAAGTATATTCATACAGAACAGACTCACCATCACATGTAGAGGCAGATACATTCTTGAGTACGCTTAGTCTGACATCATGCCTCAACATCATCACATGTTCTAAAAATGGGTGGAGGAACACCTTTGAGTAGACAGTTCAGTATTAGAATGAACAAAATTCACTTCTAGGTCACTTAAAAGGGTAGAGCAGGATGACTCTGCAAGTTTAGCTGCCCTGAGTTCACGAGTTCACCTTTAGGTCACCTTGTGAATTTCGCTTTGTTTGAAACCAAAAGCAACTTTATTTTTCTGTGATTCCCTTTTCTCCTGAAAATAGAAGGGAGATCAGTAGAGTAGAAGTGGGGGACCGAGTGGGAAGGAGGAGGGGAGGGAAAGGGGCAGAACTGGGGAACAAAGTTGAAATTATGTTATGGCTATGTGCATGTATGAATATGCCAGAATGCATTCCAATTTATATATAACTATAATACACCAATTAAAAATAAATAAGTAGAAGGAAGACCAGTGGGAGCGAGGAGAGAAGGGGAAGAGGAAGTACTTGGGACTGAAATAGAGCAAACCATGTTAGATGCATTTATGAGTATGTCAAAATTAATCCTGCTGGTAGGTATAACTAATAATAATAATAATGATAAACCAACTTTAGAGGCAATCTTGCAGTCATTTAAAGAGGTCGCAACTTTTTTTCCCTGCAAGTTTAGGAGATTGTACCTGATAGTACTAGTTGAGTGGCTAATAGTTTGAGTAGATTTTATCCTTGTAAAGATAGAACTTACCCCAAAATTTGGTGTGTTGTTCTCTGACTGACTCTAAGGTGTTTAAGGAGTCTTCCAGTTGTGATTCCTTGCTCTAAAGCAGTTGATCTCTAGGAGTCTTAGTTAATCCCTTCTGCTCTGGTGCCTACCAGGCCAGCTCTTCCCAAGGATAAGGAGGCTCACCAGTTAGATGTCTGTCCCTGCCCACTGCAGGCCCTGTCTCCTGTTCTCAGCAACTCAGGTGCCTTGAATTCCAATAAGGGTCTCCTTATGCAGAAGCACCTTGCAGTGTTGGGTTAATTCCTTCGGGTAGAAACCTGGGCCACTGTCATAGGTTTCCTTTACCCAGGTTCCTCCATCTTGCTTCATCCTGTCCAGTGTTTGAAAACTAGTGCTCATTTATTTTTGTCATTTTTTATTGTTGCTTACTGTGGGAGGATTAGTCTTCCAGTTACACCATAGCAAGAAACAATCTAACATTCAGCCTCAATTAAGTGATTCAATTACGTGGGTTTTTTTCCCTATGATCTTAGCACCTGAGGCATTGTTTAAATGAAAGCTTCTACCGTAATTCAACCTGTATTTTAGGTTTCTTCCTACTTACACCTGGAAGTTTGCAGCAGCTTTCTCTGTGTTCTGCAATGGCTCCCTTCTTCCTTACAGAATCAGATTTATTGCAAAGCAAAAATGAGATATGTCACTTCTCTACTTAAAAACATTCATAGGATTTTTTCTTTCTAGTTAGATTATGAAAAATCTTGTGCTTAGGAACAAATCCCTTTGGACTCTGGTTCTAATAGGAATGTTCAGTCATATTTCTTGTTCTTTCAAACCCAAACTCAGACCTCCTTAGCTTTAAGGGTGCTGAGTTTCCCTTGTTGTGGGGAATGACAAGAAAGGTAGGAGAAACCAAGCTTTATCTTATGCCAGCGGACCCAGAGGAGATTAGCACTCCAAAATTCTAAACCCTGATCTACAGTTTCTCTTAATTTTATAGGTCATTTAATATCATCTTGGACCCATTCTATAATAGGGGCTTTTTCCTCTTTCAAAAAAAAAAAAAAAATTCCTAATCTATGCAGCTGAAAGCCTGTGCAAGGTCTCTAACAAAGCATGCTCACAGAACAGATAAGAAGAAATGGTCCTTTTCACATACATCTATTACATTTCAGGAGGGAGTAGTCAGACTCTTAGGGCAGTTACTGACAGTGCAAAAGGTAGGGACCCATGGTTAATTAGGCTTCCTGGAGAAAGCCTAAGAGAGGGAAGGGGAATTGACCCCTTCCTTGGGCATTGGACTCTTACCATAACGTTTTTGTAATTTCATTTCAACACCAGGTCTGGTTTTGCCATCACACCCTTTTTCTGAGAATCTTTTATGCATTTGCAAATGCAAAAAATGCCTGAAAATTGTTTCTCTCCTTTTCCTACTTGGCAAATATCTATTCTGTCTTCCAAACCTAGGTTAATTTTCCCTCTTGTAGCATTTTGTACTGATTTGGATGAAAATATAGAACTTTTGTCTCTTTACATGCTTAACCTCCCAAATAAACTGAGCATTCAGGGAATAAATAGCACATCTTTTTTAACTTTCTCTCATGCATGTCTAGTAATGCCTGGTTGCTAATATATATTTGCTTTAAATTGGTTGAAGTATTAATGAATGAATTTCTTAAGTTTTTTGTTTTATTTGATTTTTGAAGTATTTTAATTCCTGTGGCCTCAGATTAGGACTTTAAAATATATAAATGATGTGTATTTTTATATCTCTAAACAGGAAATAAACTTATATAACAACTACCAAAATCTTTAAAAGTATAATTTAGTTGAGATTGTAATAATAATACAAACATGGAACTGATTTGAAACCCATTCTAGTTGAAAAACTAAAATCAGAATTTTTAGCTGGCTTCCTGCTTATTGTTTTGTATTTCAGAGAATCTTGGTGGCCAAGAGCAGCCCCAGATAATCACTGCAGGCAACAGTAGACCAATATGTGTTATCAGCTTTTTATTGACCCAAATTCTGTTTTGACATTTACTATTTTTTAAATTAATTAATTTTTTTATTTTTACACACTGCATTGAGATTCATTGTACACACTTTACTATTTTAAACAAATGCAATAATTTTACATATTTATGAGCAACAATATGATATTTCAGCATCTTTATAATATATATTGATCAAATTGGGTAATTAGAATTTCCATTTCCTTAATGCTTGCAGACTTTGGGTTCCTCTTTTCTACTTCTTCATAAAATGAATAATAGGTTTTATGAACTTTAGTCACTTCACTGTGCTGTGGAACACTGGGACTTTTTCTTCCTCTGTTTGGTTATTGTTATCCAAGTTCCCTTTATCCTACCTCCTCTGCCCCTTCTCAGTCTCTAGTAATCACTCTCCTATATACAGATTCACTTTTTTTTTTTTTTTTAGCATCCACATATTGATAACAGAGTTAGGATCATATCTGAGATAATAACATATTGGAATATTGCATTATGTTCTTGGCACTTGTGTCTTTGCCTGAGAGGATTTCAAGCAAGACACAAAACTTAGTAAAAGTATAGCAAAGTTGATTAGAAGAGAAAGAAGGTGGGGAAGCACCTTCAAGGTAGAGAGTGGGTCTTCTCAAAGAGGAGAGTAATAGCTCATTTTTGTCCGTGGGGTTGGAGGGAGATGGTTAGAAGGACCTATCCACGTGTCACCTCTCAGCTCTAAATGGACAGACTATATTAGCTAACAACCTAAGAGGAACTCTTGGTCATCCTGGCCTGGCTGGCAGGTCCTAATTGGAACTAATTTTATAGACTTTATGGTTGGTGGGCTCATCTTAATCATTCCACTTTCCTTGGTCTGGGAATCTCTGGGCTGTGTTGTTTGTGTAGGGTCTTGCTTAATATGTCTTAGCAATTAGACCCTTTTAAGCAATTATATATTTGCCCATTGGTTCTTATCACCTGATTTTATCTATCTTGTTTTTCTTATAAGAAGAATAGTTTATAGGGCTGAGACCAGGCAAGGTCCTGAAATAACTGTCTCATAGACCTTACAGTAGCCACTGAGGCAGGACTTGATTAACCAATTTGTTGTGTACCAAGTACTTTCAGAAACTTCTCACCTACTGCTCATGTCTAATTGCTAATTAATAATGAGTATTAGACCCAATATGTAAGAGCTCATATTTGACAGATGTGTAAAGATCACCATGGAGCGCATATGGTAGGAATATCCATCAAAATTTCTAAGAATGAAGTGTGACAAAATGATGCGATCAAGTCCTTGTTTTCCTTCTTTGAGGAGAAAATAGAAAATCTCTTCATCATAGTTTTGTAGGGAAAGTAATCCTGTTAGTCCTATATTAGTATTTGAGTATCTTTATTAATGTATAAATGGTTTACTAATCAATTTTTTAGTACAGATTCAAGTTTCCAGGTAGTAGAGATTCTCTCACATCATTGTCTGGGGCAGTCATGTGAAGATACAGGCAGCTCTGCTTTCTGGTTGGGAAGGTCTCTGGGGACAGTTGTCTTCTGGGTCACTGTGTGGTACCATTCAGAATCACACACGCATGGTAGCAGAACTGCCAATGGTGTCTCGCACTGATGTGTGGAAAGAGAAAAAACCGCAACTTTGCCATCTTGATCACAAATCATACAAGAATGACTCCAATAATCAAATTCTCCCTGTCAGTCTCTCCCTTTTTTCTCTGAGCCGTAGGTGGTCTTACTGAAACAGATTTCCCTGACAGTAGCCCTGTTTATTGCCAATCTATAGAACACATTTATTTCTCCACCAAGTGGAGCTGAGATCCATTAGTGTCAGCACCTGTAGCAAGAGAGGCACAGGTAGCCATAAATTAGCTACAATCTTCAATAATCTTCTCTTAGAAAACCAAAAAAGGAGCAGTGGGTAGCTGTGGAATTGTCTTGTGACAGTTCCATTACCTGGTGGCATTATGCAGTGGATTAAAGGGTGGCAGGTTAACTGCCCTGAAAGTAAATTGAAGTTAAGTGTGGGTCTCATTAGGAAGTAATAGATTTTTTTAGGTTTTGCAAAGATCTTTTTTTTCTCTGCTAAAATGAATAGAGAGAGGAGATGAAAGAAAGTAAGACAGAACAACAGCCATTTGCTGCCTGTTTTCCAATACTTCTTTCCTCATTGTGATGTCTTCTACCATTCATTTCTTTTCAGTTACTCTGTGGACTTGTCTCTTCTTTTTGAAACCAGATTATATTAACCCTTTTAATCCTTCAGTACCTTCTTTTCCACGATTTTTCATTTTTTTAAAAAATTAGATATATACTTTAAAAATTTTGTTCATTTCTTTAGTTTTAGAATTTTAATTTCCTCTTTTGGATGTATTTAGTTTATAATATATCTATTTTGTTTTATTTCCTTATACAATGGCTTTTCTGTTCACACTGTAGGCCTGGATATGGAGATTCCACAGATTATTGAGTTATACTCTACTGTCATAAACCAGGATTTAGGGGGATGGGGCAGCTTAGATGAAGTACATACTATTCCTATTAGCATCAGCTGCAGTCAGTATTCTACCCCCCTCCCCACCCAAACCATTTTACAATCCAGATTGTCAGTCTGCAAACATCCTAGCCAGCCATTGATTGGTCCACTTGTCAGCCTATGAATATTCTTGTCAGTCATTGGTCCGATATCATTAGCCTGGGAAATTTGACAACTTAAGAATAGCTCCACCACCATTTTCTCTCTCTCTCTCTCTCTCTCTCTCTCTCTCTCTCTCTCTCTCTCTCTCTCTTTCTCTCTCTCTCTCTCTCACCCTGTGGGCAGGCACTCTGCCTCTTCTCTTAATAAAATCTCTTGCATGCGCTCCTGCATCCGGAGTGGTTTCTGGGAGCTTTTGATTCTTATATATGATGATCTCTAGTATGACTGACCAGGGTGATTTTATAGAATTTGTACAGTTGTAGGAGGACTGTTTGTTGATAGTCCTTTGCTCAGCATCTGGGGCAGAGTCTTCAAAGTCAGGGGAGGACCTGAAACTTTGATGCACACATCATTTAGAAACACATGACTGTGTGAATGAATGTATTACATGCTCTTTTTAGGGCCTTGGAGGGATCCTGCGATCAGGGGTCTAAAGAGTCACTGTCATTTGATTCATAGTAAATTTGTCTCGGGTAGTTACTCAGTAAACAGATGTATGCACCAAAGATATTTTTTCCTTGTCTGAACACATATCTCTCAGGGTTGTTGTCTTGTACCATGTGAGGCAGACAATTAGTAATCTTGTTGTTGTCATAACTAAATGCCAGAGGGAGACTAAATTAAAAAAAAAAAAAAACAGGGTTATTTAACTCATAGTTTTGGAGGCTCAGGTCATGATGCTGGTCCCCGCTTAGTTCTGGTGAGAAGCCTTTGACTGCATCCCATCATGGTGAACGCAATGGCAGACAAGCATGTGGCAGGAGGGAGCCATCTCAGACAGGAAGTCAGAGGGAGACTCAGGCTTTCTGGATAATTCACTCAACTATGGGCTTATAAGAATTTACTCTGAGAGACCAGTGTTCTCTTCCCAGGGTGATTCCCCCAGTGACCTAAGGACCTTCCACTAGACTTTTTCTCTTAAAGGATCCATCAGTTCCTACATCATGACACTGGAGATCTAGCTAACACACAAACCTTTGGGAGAACCACTTAAAGCATATCCAAGCAATTGAATGACCACTGTATCTGTTTGTTTGGGATAATCCCTGTTTATACCTGGAGTTCCTTCAAAATGAATCAGTACACACTCAAGTAGGAGAAGAAAGATTGCTTCATTGGCTCCTTGACAAGGACTTTCAAGCCTGTGTGATGATAGGTCTAGGGTCACATATCCCAGGATACTTCAGAGAATAAAGGACAGCACTGTGACTGCTAAAACCTACAGTAATGTCTTCAAGCCAAGGTGTCACTCAAACATAGAGTTTGAGTGTGGGTCTGTCACTGTTCTTACAGTTTTATTCTTATACAGTCAAACATATTTATTTACATATTATCTGTGGTCACTTACTTATCACAATACAGTGTTGAATTGTTAAAAACGAATACTCTATACCTTGAAAAGCCAAAACCGTTTGCTATCTGTCCTTTATGAACAGGTTGCTGATGTCTTCTCTCACAGAATAAAAACACAATTGAATAATGATGTTCTTTGATGAATTTTTCTAATTTATCTTGTCTTGGAAATGATACTGTTCATCATTGGAATTATAATTTTTTCACCTCAAAATGAGACACTCATATCAAAAATATCTCAGTGGACATTGTTTTCATATCAAAAATACCTCAATGGACATTGTTTTCTTATTAACCTTTTAGATTTTATGGATGGGATAGCTTTAACCTAATATTAATAATACTTCTTTATATTTGGTTGGTGTTCATTTCACAAAAAGACATGTCTTGGGATGTGCATTATCTATCATTAAGACAATTTAACAATGAGTTTAACAAATGAGCTTCTACATGCTGCAAAATGAATAAAACAGTTTGAGGTATATCTTTTCCATATGCCATAGCACATTAACACATTTTAGTCCATTTTCTTGTGAACTGAGGTTAACTTTCCCAAGAATACACAGTTTACAAGTGGAGAATGCAAATTTTAACCTGAATCATATAGATGATTCCAAAGTTTATGTATTTAACTGCTGTAATTGTTTCCTGTTTACAGCAGTAACAAATTACCATAAACTTAAAACAATATGGATTTATTATCTAGAGGTCAGAAGTCTGAAGCAGGTCTTGCTGGGCTAAAATCAGACCTGCAACACTTTCCAAAGCCTTCTGGGTAGCATTCATTTCCTTGACTTTTCAACTTTTAGAGACTGACAACTTTCCTTGGTTAATGGCCATCTCCTTCTTGCTCTTCTCCCTCCCTCTTCTACTTTTAGGAATTCTTGTGAATATATTAGGCCCATTCAGATAATCCACAACAATTCTTTCATCTTAACACATCTTAACTTAATCACATCTACAGAGTTTCTTTTGTTGTTCAAGGTAACATACAAGTTCCAGAGGTTAGGTAGTGGACATCTTTGGCTGTCAATGTTTGGTTTTGGTTTTATATTGCTTCAGTTATACCACATAAGAAGATTGGAAAAACAATCTTAGCACACAGAATGTAGGCCTGAAAGCTCTGATTTCAAGCCTTGGAAATTCAAGTGTACTGTGTAATCTTTTGTTATCTTTCCTGCTCTCATATTTCTCATCCCTTAAGTTAGAATAATTATATAAATCTCATCAGTTTACTGAAAAGATGAATTTTATTGTTGTTGTTGTTGCAATACTGGGGATAGAACTGAGGGGTACCTGTCTCTGTATAGGTCACAATTTGTTCCTTTCCCTTTCACAGTACCATGACGTTTGCAGGAAAAGTACACTCCAGAATGGAAACAGAGTACTGCTTTTAAATTACACAAATTTCATAATAGGTTAGGTATAGCTCAATATTTTCTTTTACTCATGAAATGTATTTTTCAGAAGGATATGAGAGAAATGTCATTTATGTACTCTCTAATCTTCTCTTTATATTAAAATTATCGAGGAACTTTGACATTAATTTTTATGATTATAAACAAAATTTCTCCTAACTTCACAGTCGAATTGACACTTATTGCCACTGCTGAAAATCTGTGTTTCATACCATCTAATTAGGTCAACTTGTCATCTCATTAAACAAAAAGAAATCCTAACAACTTGAATTCATATTTTTTACTCTTTGGCTAGAATTGAGGAAAGCAGTTGTGATTCTATGTTTTAGTGCATGAGAAAAGCAATAATAACCATCAATGTGCAAAATTTGTGGAATATATGGAAAGCATTTTAAGGTATTTGTAAAGCACAATAAAGATATCTGTGAAATAATAGTAATACTTGTCACCCATAATAAATATGAGGAAAGTGGAGAATACTTAAAAACACACTGACATACTGGGTTCATAGGAGTTAACTGGCCCATGTCTCATGTTCATTTTAACAATGGATGGTACTTTATAATAATTTTTAGCTGAAATAGAACTCTTTCTTCTTCTTCTCTTTCTTCTCTTCCAACTCCTTCTTTTTTTTCTTCACATGGCCTCTACAGTCAATGAAATCATTAGCTTCTTTTCTATTTTTAATTACCTGAAGTGATATTTGAAAATGTAATTACAATATATAAGCATAATGTACAACACGTTATATTTAAACTTTGTTTTTCCTGCCTGTTCTATTTTTGGAAAATGGGACATAAAAGAACTTTAAAAAGAGAATGATGTGCTTTATAAGGCATTTGATTAATAGCCTCATCCAGTGACAGTTTGACACCAAGAGAATTTCTTGGCAAGTAATCAATTTGGTAAAATAAGCCTCCTTTTTTTCTAAAAATACTTAGAGCTATTGAATAAAAACTAAATTTATAAAGAATTATTTTAAACAGAAACAAACCCAAAAAGAAGGGCAGTTTTTATATGTCAGAAAGGACAAGGAAACTAAAAGTCAAGTAGGAATCAGGAGGAAATGCTCTCTTGGCTCAGGAATTACTATATAGTACTCAGGCACACTAGGGATGGGAAGATGGGTTTTATCACTCACGTAGGGTAAGAAAACATGGCCTCCAGCCTGCATAACTGCCTGCAAAAAGCCTACCTCATTTCTGTAAGGGAGGAAGGAAGCTAGAAAATCTGTTCCCTTCATGATAGAAAGAAACAAGATGAACTCTTGACTAAACATTAGGGACTGAGGCTATGATGAAAGAGGAAACTTTGTGGGAGTTTTCTTAAAAGTGGAACATTTTTCTCTCCTTTCTAAAGATGTGATGTGTTTTCTGGTCAATAATATCAAACACTGGATGAAACTTAAAGTGGCAGATAATCAATAAATCTGTCCACTACATCTGCTCATACTGAGCTAAAGCAGTGGAGCACCATCTTGGCAGGAGAGATTCTCACAGAAAGAAGAAATTGCAGAGTCCCTACCTACTCCAGCAGAAAACCCAACAAATGGTTTACATAGAAAGGATTTTAAGAAAATGTATACAAACACGCTTAACACATTGTAACAGCAGGATAGCTTTAGTCTGTGTCTGACACAAAGCATACATTCATTGGTGCTCAGAGAAACAGGTACCACCAATATGAAAAGAATTTTTGTCTTCTTAGCACTAACAACTAAAGAGTACACAGCATGTGATACTTTGATTTTTTTTCTTAATTCAGTGTGGTATATTCATATATGTACATATGAGAGTTTGGTCAGATTCATTCCACTATTTCTCCCTTTTCCTGTTCCTCCTCCCTTATCTTTAATCCTCTCCCTGTAGTTCAATGACATCTCTTCTATTTTCATGGGATTTTCCCCCTTCACTTTTTTCCCCTTCCACATATGAGAGAAAACATTCAACCATTGGCTTTTTGGGTCTGGTTTATTTTACTAAACATGATGTTCTGCGGTTCTGTACATTTGCCAGCAAATGCCATAATTTCATTCTTCATGACTGAGTAAAGCTCCATTGTGTATAGATGCACTATATTTCCTTTATTTATTTGTCTGTTGACAGGCATCTGGATTGGTCCCATAATTTGGCTATTGTGAATTTCACTGCTATAAACATTGATGTGGCTGTATCCCTATAGTATACCAATTTTAGATCTTTTGAATATATAACAGGAAGTGGGATAGATGGGTCATATGGTAGTTCCATTCTTATTTTTTCTTTTTGTTTTATTTATTTATTTTTTGTAGATATACATGACAATAAAATGTATTCTGTCATTGTCTATGTCTATGTCTACATACATAGAATAAGTATAACTTGCTCCAATAATGATCCCATTATTGTGGTTATACTTGATGTGGAGTTACATTGGTCATGTGTTCATATATAAGAATAGGTAAGATAAATCTGATTCATTCTATGGTTTTTCCTATTCCTATCCCCGCTCCATTCCCTTTTGTCTAGTCCAATGAACTTCTAATCTTACCCTCCCTTGTAGATTAGCATCCACATATCAAAAACAACATTCTGCCTTTCACTTTTTTGGGACTGGCTTATACCACTTAGCATGATATTCTCCAGCTCCATGTGATATATATATCACATTTTCTTAAAAACAAATAACCCAATCAATAAATGAACTAAGGAACTGAATAGACACTTCACAGAAGAAACATGAATGGTCAAAAAAACATGTTAAAAAATGTTCAACATTTCTAGCAATTAGAGAAATACAAACTGAAACTATACTGAGATTTCATCTCACTCTACTCAGAATGGCAATTATCATGAATAAAAGTAAGGATAAATGTTAGTGAGGATGTGGGGAAAAAGGTAAACTCATACATTGCTGGTGGAACTGCAAATTGTGCAACCACTATGGAAAGCAGTATGGAGATTCCTCAGAAAACTTGGAATGGAACCACCATTTGATTCAGTTATCCCACTCCTGAGTCCCAAAGGACTTAAATCAGTATACTACAGTGACACAGCCACATCAATTTTTATAGCAGTTCAATTCACAGTAGCTAAACTATGGAACCAACCTAGATGCCCTTCAACAGATGAATGGATAAAGAAAATGGAACCAACCTAGGTGTCCATTCCTATTTTTTTAAGAAATCCCTATACTACTTTTCAGAGTGGTTGTACTAATTTGCAGTTCTACCAACAATGTATAAATGTACCTTTCCCCACAACATACTCACCAGCATTTATTATTATTTGTATTGTTGATAATTGCCATTCTGAGTAGAGTGAGATGAAACCTCAATGTATTATAGCTGAATGACTCCTTTACCTTATTGGTGGAGGAGATATTGAACATTTTTTCATATATTTCTTTACCATTTATATTTCTTGTTTTAAGAAGTGTCTGTTTATTTCTTTTGCCCCTTTATTATTTGGGTTATTTCATTTTTGATGTTAACTTTTTTGAGTCTAGTATATATTATGGATATTAATCCCCTGTTTGAGGAGCAGGTGGCAAAGGCTTTGGGGGGAGTTTTAATCCAAGTCCATACTACATGAGAGGAATATGAATTTTCTCAAGCACCAGGTTGCTGAGTAAGATGATAAATTTGTCTCAGGGTCATGAATCCTCTGCAACTTTAGAAAAAATACATGAGTAATCACCATATCGGCAACTTCCACAAGTCAGTGTGTATAGACAGGCCCAGCAGGACAAAGAAAATGCTCTCATTCTCACACACACAATTTAGAATTCACTTTAGGAAATAAATTGCCACAAGATAGCAATTAGAATAAATGAAAAGCATTAAATTAAAATAAAGAAGAATCTAGGGATATTGAAATAATTCAAGTAACTATAAAATAAATAGATTTAACAATTGTATAGGTAAAAGAATGAATAGCAATCACTTTAAAAAAGAAAAGACTAAAAATATAGCTAATTTGAAAAACTGAATTTTTAAGATGATATGTAGGTTTAAATTAAAATCTATGGATATTTTAAAGTTCAAATTAAAATTTCTATAAATATTTTAAACCACATACTACACATAACTTAATAAAGGATGATTTTTTGTGGGAACTGGAAGATAAATTGGAGTGAACTGGGAGATAAATTTGAAGAAATCATTCAGCTATAATACAGGCAGATGAAAAGAATGCATGAGAGATTAAGAGACATAAAAAAAAAAACTGAAAATCAAATACTTACAGAAGTTCCAAGAGGTAGAAAACAGGAGTAGAAGGAATTTAGACAGAGCACCAAACCAAAATTACTTTGCAATTTTGAAAATATGAATAAAATTTACAAATCAAATGTTAACAGTTAAGATGAAATAGGACAATAAAATAAAATATTTATAACTTAGCTGGCTTGTAGAAAAGACATCTAACTAGTTACCTAACTATCAAATACCTCCCTACCTACCTATCTGATATGGTTTAGATCTGGAATGATCCTCAAAGGCTTATGTGTTGAAGACTTGGCCTTCATAGGTTGGGGGTTTGGGGAAGTGATTGGATCATGAGGGCCTTAAAAACCCACCAATGAATTAATTCAATGATAGATTCATAATTTGATGGCATGATGTGAGGTAGTGGAAATTACAGGAGGTGGGGCATATTTGGGTAAGGTGGATCACTAGGGGTATGAATTGGAAGGGTATGTCTTTACCCCAGCTCCTCTCTCTCTCTTTTTATCTCTCTGCTTCCTAGTTGTCATGGAGTAAGCAGCTTTCCTCTTTCCTGTCCTTTGTTCTGCTTTGTCTAAGGGCCAGAACAATGGATCTGGCTGACCAGGAAATGAAACCTCTGAAATCATGAGCCAAAATAAACCTATCTTCCTTTAAGTTGCTTTTCTCAGGTATTTTGTCACAGTGATGAAAAACTGAATAATATACTATCCTTTCTCTCTCTCACTTATCTATATATTATCTATCTTACTATCTATCTATCATCTATCTGTCTATCTATCAGTCATATATCAGGCTTACTACTGCTAGTATCATGATATATGGGGTATGATTTTAGAGACTTAGAAGAGAGCTCTCAACATTGTGTCAGATGTCTTGAATTCCACCAATGGAGAGTTGTTTTTTGTTCATTATCTTCTTCTATATAAACACCATTATATACTTTTTATATACTAGTTAGTATTTTAAACACCTGTTGATTTCCTGACTGGTCTGTGCTTTTTAAAGCAGGGTCTCCCAACTAGTTCTTTTTTTAAATTTCAGACTAGAAGGTAGAAAACCCTATGAGTCATTAAGAATCTTTGGACTGAACTAAAGGGGTTAATTTTTTAATGTCATCATCAGTAATTAAAAGTGATTTATTGCTGTGATTACTTGCTTCAGGAAGTATATTAAATAATTTTAATTTAATATGATTTGTAAATATGATGTTTAGTAACATTGTTCCACACAGTATTCCTTTTTTCTTTTTACTTTTCTCTTTTTGATTATGGTATGAGGGAAATTCTCCATTTAGGGAATGCATGTTTTTAACACCTAATACTTGTCAATCAACCTTTTAATCAAAAAGAGAACACAGACTCAGAGATTTCAAAGGGCTACTGCATATAGGTAAGACTTGATAAAACTGTTTTTATAAAATTGTATTTTGTTCTGACCATGAAAAATATACCCAAAAAACAAATTTATGATTTAGGTCTACCATTGAAGTTTAAAAACAAAAGATTTAATTGTAAATTTTTGCCATGTTGTAAATGTCTATGCTGGTCAGCTTTGCATTACTATAACAAATACCTGATATAAATCAACTTAAAAATAGAAAGGTTCATTTTGTACCACAGTGTTGGAGGTTTCAGTTCATGGTTGTTTGGTCCTGTTGCTTTGTTCTGTGGTGAGGCAGAATGTCCCTGTGGAAGCCTATGGTAGAAACATGTACTGTTCACTTCACACCAGTCAAAAAGCAAAGAGAGAGAGAGAGGTGGAGCTGGGGTCCCAATACCTCCTTCAAGGGCAAACCCCTAGTGATCTCTCTTCTTCTCACCATGCCCCATCACCACCCAATAGCATCATGTTCTCAGGACCACACCTTTAACACATGGGCTTTGGGGGTACATTAAAGACTCAAAGTATGGGAATATCCAGATGTTATTTTTATTAAAATTTTCATCTCTAAATGTTCATATTTGCCAGTACTCAAGGCACATGGAGTTTTGATGGATATGAACTTGTTTCTTTTCCTATGTGAAAGTTTGTCCCAGTCTCTGTGGTTGCTTACGTGTATCTGTCTTGCTATTGCTGTCTCTGCCTTTGCTGATACTGTTTTTGTTTTTCAGTTTCTTCCTTTTGTTTTTCCTGATTATCTGTCCTCTCTCTTTTCCTTTTTCTGTAGCTGACTATAAGATGGAGTTTAAGTGATTAATTTTATTTTTAGACATAATTGTAGAGCTCTATATTTTACACTCTGCTTTTGGAAATTTGATGACTATTACATTTTTAGTTCTGTGTAAAATATGTAAAATAGCTTAGCTTATTTTCCTCCCATAAAATAGCAGCAGAAAGAGAAGTTCCTCATCTTATAAAAGCAAAAATTGGGTAGTCTTTTATATCCACTAAAGAATAAAGAAATCACTTGATTCGTTTTCCCCATTTATTTACTTTTCTGTGCCATTTCTGTTATAGAGCTAGTGTTTCTTAAACACAGAGCTTTATATGTAGCTCTCTAAAATGCCTAAAATTTTAATTGTAGAAATTTGAAAGAAGAAAAAATAGTCTCCTTAAAATCTTTGAGGAAAAACTGAATTCTGTGATAAGCTGTCAGTGAAAGGTATTCTAAGGAACTTTTCTTCTCAGCAAAAAACAAAAACAAAAGCACAAAAACTAAACAAGGCAAAAACAAAAACAAATTTTCTTTTTGGTGTTTTTAGAGACCATAAATTAATCATAAAGTTATTTTGTACTGTGCTTCTGAACTGACTAATCATGCTAGTGGGGTAAGATGTTCTCATTGTTTTAATTTCTTTGATGTGAAATATTTACTTCTTTCAAATGGAAGCAGCCATCCTGAGGCAGAAGAAATTTTATTTTGTGTGAGAATACACAAGGGCATTTTGCTTTTTTGAAGGACATGTTTCAAATGTATTTTTCTCTCTAAAAGCCACTAAATGATCATATTCATTCTGAAATTTTAGTAGTGTCTCAGAAAGCTTTTCTGCAAGGACACTTTATCACAAAGCACCATTCCTCTGTGTTTATGGGAATGTTTTTTATTTGTTTCATTAAAATCATGTATTGCTGCATTATCTGTCTTTCACTCTCCGAATCAGGTAAGCATACATAGCCCCCAAAATGCCATAAAGATCTCTGTCCTCATGTCTCTGTGAATGATCCAGTTGAATGAAAGTTATTATTATCCATCCTTCTAAAGCCGACTTTAAGTCAAACTGTCATTATGAAATTAGATATAGATTGACATTGTAGTCTTTGTGGCATGAAATAGCTCATTTCAAGGTCTGCAAATCTTTTCTTTCAACTCCCTGTACATCAAAATAGCAACAAAAGTATCTTTTTTTTTTTTAAACATAACTTGCCTCCTTTTGCTCTTATTCCACCTATAATGGAAAAGGTGAGAAACTAAATTAAACACAGCTCCATGTTTCATTATAAGAACTAGGAGATTTTTGATGTCAAAGGTTTTCATACTTGCTTTGAAACAGGGTTCTCTAATGCTATATGCATTCAGGGTAGTTATGGTTAAAGTTACCAGGCCTTCATGATGGTTTTTGTTTCCAAAAGAAAGGGGGTTGTACTATTAGAAATTCTTGCTATCAGAGATACTGGTCCTCTGATGCAATCTCGGGTTGCATGACTCTACTGTCATAACCATGCTGTCTTATGCTGGATTACTATTTTTAAATATGGAACAAATGTTTAATATTAGGTTTGGGGAGGACAGTTTTCAAGTGCAATGACATGGTATTAATGCAGAAGCTACTTCTTTATTCTTACTAATGACTAATTTTAAGCAAGAAAGAAGTGATACAATGTCTATAATGGAAAAGTTTATTTTTAAATTGACATTCTTCTGAGTAATGCAGATGAATTGATGAATTGAGAGTTTATTGATCTCAGACTTCTCTCTAAGGAGATTGGAGTTGATTTGAAAAACCAAACAGGGCATACACAATTAATAAGTTACTCAGTATAGGGCTTGTATTAAATCTCATTCAAAGACTCCCTATATTTCTTGGAGATGATGTGGTGAGCCTCACCAAAAGTAATATGCAGTAATAGGAATAAGAATGGTTAATGTTTAACTGAATTTTTTAAGAGATGGGAAACATCAATAACAAATGACTGAAGTTAAAACCAAGATTATACTATCTTAGGAAATTCAATGTTCTAATATCTAAAACTTACATTTACCATTTATTTTCTGGACACTTAGAATTCATGGATGAAGTTAATTTAGTTTTCTTGGTTCCTTTATCCATTATTTCTCATATTCTGTATAACTTGATTTTAACTAGAGTTAAACAGAGAGTTTTTTAACTTTCTGTATTATCAAAATAGCAACAAAAGCATCTCTTTTTTAACATAGTTCAACTCTGTTTACTCTTATTTGTTCTACCTGTAGTAGAAAAGGTGAGAAACTAAGTTTAAACATAGCTTAATGCTTCATTATCAGAGCCAGACTTGTTATGCCAATGGTTTTCCTACTTGCTTTGGGCAGGGCTCTCTAATGTTATGTACATTAAGGGCAGTTATTGAGGGTCAAAGTATATTCTGAAGAATTAACTCAGAAGGCATATGGGAAATCTCTCTAGTTTCTGCTCAATTTAACTGTGAATCTAAAACTATTGTAAAAAAAATAATGTTACAAATTAAAAGAGTACCTTTAAAGATAAACTTAAATTGTTCTAAACATTAGTGAGAGGAATAGGATAACTGTAGTACTTTGGTAGAAAAATTGTTCTGAAAATTAGAAGTGATTTTAGTTTGAAGTTATGAGAGTTAATAATTATATCAGTGTCCTAGGGCTGCCATAACAAAGTACTACAAACTGGGTGGCTTATGCCAACAGGAATTTGTTATTCCACAGTCCTGAAGCCTGAAATCAAGGTGTTGGCAGGGCAGTGCTCCCTATGAGACCTGAAAGGGAGAATCCTTTGCTCCTTCTAGTTTCTGGTAGAGGTCCGTAGCCCTTGGCTTGCAGCTGGAGCACTTAAGTGTCTGCCTCTATCATCACATGACCCTTTCACTGTGTGTCTGTATCTACATAGTCCTCTTCCTATAGGAACATCAGTCATATTGGATTTGGGCCTACCCCAATGACGGCATCTTAAGTTGATCACATCTGCATAAAGTTTGTTTCCAAATAATAAGACCACAATGATAGGTACCAAGGGTTAGTAATTCAACATATTTTGGGGGACATAATGCAGCTCATAATGAAAATTGAGCTAGATGTTTCATGTAGTAAAACATACTTTTACTTATTTCATTGGAAATAACAGGTTAAATCACAGAGCTGTAAGAGAAACAAATTGATGTGTCAAAATACTCTAGATAACTTAAGTTTAAATGAAAACAAAGCTTTTCAAAATATATTTTTGACACATGTTCATCAGCTCACACCTATTACTCCACTTATAAATATAATATAAACAGTTCTAATGAATAGTTCCAAAGGCGCCTGGAGTCTTCCAAAGTCTTTCAAAGACTATTTAACCTACTTCTTGAGGTCAGTAACATTTTGATGTTAAGATAAACTATGACAATATGAGGAAAGAAACTTTACAAGAGAAAAGCTCATATAAATTTAATAAAAATTTTTAAACCAAATATTGGAAATCCAAGTTGAGGAATATATATCTGTATATATATTACATGCACATTTATATATAACAAATGATATCTTTAACTCTTAGCAACATTTATTATCATTGTTGAGCTTTTAGTAGTAAGTATGATATCAGATCAGGAGTATACAAAAAGACTGGTGAAACAGAGTAGAGAGAAATGAATGAGGAAATGTGCTCCTTTTGGAAATATATTTGAAAGAGCTACAAGACATAGTAAGAAATGAGAACATGTTTGATACGGGATACATAACAATTGGCTCTCTGTCCAGGGACAAAAATAAGGATGAATTCATGTCTCACATCATATTAAAATCAATTCTGGGCAAGGAAAGAAATTTTAAGTAAGACACACACACAAAAAAAAACCCTAAAAATTTATGACAACCTTAAAATTGAATAATTTTTTTAATCTAAACCCAACATAATGCAAATGATCAAAAAATAGTACAAACATGGAGTAAATACATTTGGACATAAATAACAAAGTATTAGCATTTAGAATATATATTTATAGAACTCCTGACAGTAAGAAAGAAAACTATAACCCTATTAAAAATAGGTAGAAAGAATAAATAGGAAAAACCAAAGGATGAATGATCTTGCTGATAAGCTGATGATGACACATAATGGGGGGTTGGAGGGGGGCAAGAATGGAAGAAAGAGGACTGTATAGAAGGATAAGAGGGGTGGGAGGGGTGGAGGGGGAAGGAAACAATAACAGAATGAATCAAACACCATTACCCTATGTAAATGTATGATACACAAATGGTATGCCGTTACTCCATGTATAAACAGAAACAACATGTATCCCATTTGTTTACAATAAAATATATATATATATATATAAAGAATAAATAGGCATTTTCAGAAAATAATTTAAAAAATAGATTCCCAGTCAATATGTAGAAGTTCTCCCTCCACTACATAATCAACCTGAAAAATGCAAAATCTAAGTAAAACACAATTTCACAGCCATCAATTAACAAATGTTAAAAAGATAGTCATGTTTTCAGGTTATACCTGGGAAAATGATTGTCTCTTGACTTTAAATCTCTTAACACAGCCTCCTCCAAAACTACAAGATCAGCAAAGAGGGTGCATAAAATAACACACAACCCATGCCTTCAGAATTAGCGGAGACAGAATGGTGTGAGTTTCAAAATAACTGTGTTCAAAAATAATTATCAATGTCCAACTGAACTGCCCATGAACTCCACTTCCACTGAAAATCTAGAGCTTTTGAGGATTGGGTACTTTAAAAATCTTCATGAACAACATAAAGGGGAAGATAACTTAGATGAAAATAATCCTCTAGGAGGAAAAATTCAACCCCACATAGTAATTTGTCAAATGCAATGTGGAAACCAGAAGTTCACAGTGCCAGTCACGGATCTCAAGGTGTCCAGAGATGGCATTTTTTATGGAAGAGAAGGAGGTGAGTAGAGAAAGGATAGTGACCCCTTCTGATCTGAAAGCAGAATGAAGTGAAATTACAGGTGCTATGGGAAAGAAAGAGCAATAGAACATTTCAATTCCTACTTTGCTATCTCCACTCACATTTGCCATTAAAAATGTTGTACATCCTTACAGTGATGGAAGAACAAGCTGTTGAACTCGAAATTCATTTTACAAATATTTAGGAATGAAAAAAAGAACAGACAAATGTTAAGTAAAGGTATGTAATAATAAAAGAGAAATGCAAATGGAAATACTTCAGAGGAAAAATCTCCCAGAAAAAAACTGAACCATCAGGAAACAACAATTTCACATTAAAACTTGGATTAAATAAGCACTCAAACATTCAAATGAGTGCTTAGAAATATAAAAAGTCACCTGTTGTCAGAAATTAGGAAAGGAAATATAAGAGAAGGAGAGAAAATGAGAGATAAGCTAAAGAAGACACAGATGAAACTAAGGAGGAGGAGGAGAGTGAGGAGGGGACAGGGGAGCAGGAAAAGGCAGGGAAGATTAATTAAACCGAAAAACAAAATTAAAGACTAAATTAAGTTAAATTGTGCCAAGAGATAATAGAGTCACTTTGCCAGGAAATAGATCACAGAGAATTTCTATATGATTATTGTGGGAATATGAATTTTTCATCCATTTTGGATAGCATTTTGGCATTATTTGTGAAAATTAAAGATATGCACATGGATATGTATCATTAAAAATTCTATATGCTTATTATGAGAATATGAATTGCACATCTGTTTTGGACAACATTTTGGCCTTAAGTCTTACAATTAAAGATATACTCTGAAGCCAGACTTTGTGGCTCTAGCATCAATATCTTCAAAGCAGATATTTACAAACCCCTGCCCATTGGATAAATCTAACTAACTGTCTGATTTTGTAAAGCTGTATTGGAAAATAGTTGAATCCCTTTGCTTATGTGTTGTTTATGGCTGCATTTTTGAAAAATGTAAGAGTTGAGTAGTTGCAACCGAGACCAGTTGTCCCATAAAGCTGAAAACTTTCACTCTCTGGACCTCTACAGTTAAAAAAAATACCAGTGCTTAGTCTAGAGATACTCTTGTACTTTTGAAGAAACATATGTGAGAATGTTAATAGCATTAAAACTGAAAACCTCACAAGTATTCATTACCAGTAGAATAGAAAATTAAATTTGGGTAGTTTCCAGTAATGAACTATTTATTATGCAGTTGAAAAAATCAAGGAGGTACAGATGTGTGCAACAGTATGATTGCGTCTCTAACTAAATTGCTGAGTTAAAAAAAAAAAAGAAGTAAGGACAGTATATTTCCATTTGTGCCAAGTTTAAAACATGCAAAGCTAAACCATATGTAGTCTAGTGAGTCATATGCTTGCAATAAAAAGATAAAGTAAAACAAGGAACAGATTAAGTTGGTGTCATGTTTATTGTTTGGAAATAGGGAACACAATTTAATCAAGGTGGCTCCTATTTGAAGTGTTGGGCATTGCTTATAGTTTACACAGTTAGTAAGTGGGCAAAGGAATTGAACAGGCGCTTCACAGAAGAAGAAATATGAATAGTCAAAAAATATATAAAAAATGTTCAACATCTCTAGCAATTAGAGAAATACGAATTAAAACTGATCTTACTGTAGTTGGAATGGCTATTATCAGAGTACAAGTAACAATTAATGTTGTCAAGGATGTGAGGAAAAAGGCACACTCATACATTGCTGGTGGGATTGCAAATTGGTGCAACCACTTTGGAAAGCAGTATGGAGATTCCTCAGAAAACTTGAAATGGAACCACCATTTGATCCAGTTATCCCATTCTTCAGTTTATACCAAAGGACTCAAAATCAGCATCCCACAGTGACGCAGTCACATCAGTGTTTTTCAAGTTTTTATTTAAGTGGGTGGTGTGCCCAAGCCTATTTGGCTTATCGTTACCATTTGCATTAAGTAATTTTTATTTGTCTATTTGTAACAGTTTTTAAAATGGCTTCAAATTCCAGATCATTGACTTTTTAGAAGGACATTTATCTAATGCTTATCATCCCATTATATAATAATGTTAGAATATATATTATTATAATAATTTTATAATAATACATAATAATATTATAATACATTATTATAAAGAATATGTAATATATTTATTATTATAATACATATATGCATAATATAGGCATTCTATATAATATTATAATCACTATAAGAATAACATTATAATATACTTATTATAATAAATATAATAATTATGATCACAAAATGTTTTTCATTCTTTTTGCCATATCTATCATATATACTAAGATGGAAATTTTTCATTGTTCAGTGTGTTTATTTTCTACTGAAAGTATCTTTTCCACTGAAAGAATTAGTTGTATGCATTAACATATATTGATACAACTATATATAAATATACTTACATTTCATTATTTTACAGGATAATTTTGAAGAATGACACAATGCATGATTTTTGGTGCTAAATGCTCTTGGTTAGATTATAGCTCTGCTTCCTGTCAGTTGGGTGATTCCTGCATACCTCCTTTGCCTTAGTGTTTTTATCTGTAAAGTGGTAATAATAATGATATTTATCTTTCCATTTTGTGTGGCTGAAATAAAAATAAGGTTCATTAATCTTTTATGTAAGGAATACTCTCAAGGTGTGTTATCTGCCTGTCTTTGTTCCAGGTTGTACAGCACCCCTGGTGACATTGATTTATGGCCCGCCCTGATGATTGAAGACCTGATCCCTGGTACGAGAGTGGGACCAACACTTATGTGCCTGATTGTTACCCAGTTTCAGCGGCTAAGAGATGGAGATAGGTGAAGGATTATCTGTTATACTTATCAAAGATAACAAAAATTGTTTTCTTGACCCCAAATATATGTGTATGATAACATTATTGTGTGATTCCATATTTTCTATTTTTAAAAATTTATTAAATATAATAAATAAAAGGTAGGTATGGTCTCAAAACTCTTATGACCACTGATAATATCAGGGAGCATTCATTTTGTAAATCTTTGTAAGACGAAAAGAAATAGAATTTCTCAGAAGGCCACAGAAGTCAGTGGTTGAGAGGCATGCTAGACTCACTACTGAGCAAAACCACTTATAACTCTTTAACTTTGGGCAACATTTCACTCTGTTCCAGGTGCTCTCATCTGTAAAGAGTATGTAACAGTAGTACCTGTTCTGCAGTATCCCTGCAATCTTAAATGGTATTGAGAGGGCAGAGGTTGACAGCAGTTTTGAGCCTCCTTCTTCTAGTCTTGGGGAAGGCGAACTATTGGCCAGCTCTTTGTAAAATCATACAACAAAGGAATTTAGTGGAGGAGAGATAACTTGGGACTCTTCTCTAAAATTTCTGGGTTTCTCCAAAGTGTTAATTGAAAAGAAATTGAATTTATGAGATTGTGGGAGAAAGCTGACTGGAGAATGTAAGTTAGTCATGCAGTTTCTGTATCATTGCAAGACTCAATATAAAAGCTAAGGAACTCAAACCTAAGCAGTTCCCCTGAATGCTTTTGTATCGCTCTTCCATCACTGGGAAATAAAAATGTTCCAAGATATGGTATATTCTGATTCATTAATGCAGTTTAATAATGAGTAAGATCTAGGATTCTTGTGAATTGGTTTAATAATTCAACATTTTGTATTATTACTGAAATGATATATATAAAGTTTAAAACACAACCTAGACTTTAATTAAATTTACACTAAAATTTATTCTTAACATTTTTCTTCCAAATCTTTTCCATTTAAAAGTGATATCACAAAGAAAGTAGCAAAAGATTTAATTCCCTTTATTATTCATTGGCAAATATTAATAGTATATTTTATGAAATTAGTTTTTGTAAATTATATTTAACACTGGATTTCCTGCCTCCTATGGTTGGGATAACATCTTCAGTTGGCATTAATTTAAAAACATACATAGTAAAACATGGAAAAGTTTGGGAAAGAGCCAATATTTTGGGTAAGTTGTCTTCCCTAAGCTTAATAGTTTGCTGGATTTGCTGTAACAAAGTACCACACAATAAATAGCTTGAGTAATATAATTTTATTTTTCCCACAAGTCTGACACTTAGAACTACAAGATCAAGGATTGCAGGGTTGGTTCTTATTAAGGCCTTTCTTCCCAGGTTGCAGATATCCATATCCATCTCTTTCTGTATTTTCCCATTTTTCATCTGTGTGTAACTGTGTTAATATACCCTCTTCTTACAAGGACACTGGGTTAGGATCCACCTATATAACCTAGTTGTACCTCAGTTGCCTCTTTAAAGGTATTATCTCCAAATACAGTCACCTTTCAAAGTACTTGGGCTTAGTATTTTAAGATGAATTTTGGGGGATATAAATGAGTGTATAACATCATGTGAGTGGCAACATCTTTTCATCTACTATCTTAATTTACTGTGGTATACCAGCATGAAAAAAGCACGTGGCATATGGTATTTAAATATTTAATGAATGAACAAATGCCAAGTTTACTTTACCAGTCCACTTTTAAATTACATATTTTCATTTAAAGGATCTGTTTATTCTAATTAGTTGTAAATAGAACCAATGAGTATAGGTAGAATCTCAAAACTGACATTTACTTTTTAGGCAAACACCTTAATGTTAAATTGTGCAGACAATTTCTAAGGTTCATTCTTAAAGTTTAAATTAAAAAAGTGTCTTTTTAAAAATAAGAACTGTACAAGACTTTGAATCACTTTGCAAGACTCGAGTTTGAGAAAGTGATAATCCAGGAGTAAAGGGTTTAACAGCTTTATAAATATTTGAGGGAATTAAAAGTGTATTTAGTTGGAGCATAAACATGATCTTTTGGATATGCTGCTTTTTTGTGTGGATCTTGCCTTTACTCATTATGGTTGCTGGACATGTACCTGAGTGACCTCTGACGTTGTGTCTTTTCTGTTAACTACCAGGTTCTGGTATGAAAATCCTGGAGTTTTTACCCCCGCACAACTCACTCAGCTGAAACAGGTGTCACTGGGCCGTGTGCTTTGCGACAATGGTGACAACATTCAGCAGGTTCAGGCAGATGTCTTTGTAAAGGCAGAATACCCACAGGACTACCTGAGTTGTAGGGAGATCCCAAGGATGGATTTGCGAGTGTGGCAAGACTGCTGTGAAGGTCAGTAATGACATAATTAGTTATATTTGGATTTACACAAGTGTGTGCACGTATAATACTTTCAGAGTGAAAGATTATACAATTTATAGATATGCAAAGAACAACAACATGGAACTATCCTTTTGGAAATGTTAAGGATGTTGAAGCATAAACACAAGAAGGACAAAGACTAGCCCATGTACTCCGCCTCTCCCATTTCACTCTAATGGTGTCAGAGGGAGAGCCAGGCAAGCTGGTAGAATAGGGCTCTGTATTCATACTACTTATCAAATTACCGTACCTAGATCAAATTCCACTGGCTTAGTATTAAATGTATCTACTCTTGGTGGTCAGTTTACTAGAGTGAAAAGTCATCATAATCTGGCTAACTTGTTCTCTTCATCCTCCACAAGATTTTTCAGTCATGTTCATTGGAAATATTAGGAGGTTCATACAATCAGATTTAAAAAAAAAAGTTCCTTAGTGATAAAACATGATTTGTAGTATGTACGATGTTAACTCTCAGCAGCCAACGTCTCCCTTAGATTTTTTTGTAAATATGTTTTGTCCTCACAATATCCCTCAAGAAATTTAATTTCTATTCTCCTTTAATAGATGAAGAAAGTACAACTCAAAAACATTACGTGATTTGCTCAAAGACTAAAAATGAGTAAGTGGCAAACCTGGGATCAAGGAGAAGATGTTCTAACATTTTGTCTCACATCCCTAGAAATTAACTGAGGACTGAATGGTTCTGGAGTAGAATGGGCAGTGTTGTCATGGTGAGTCTGTCACATGGCAGGCCCTCAAGGCTCCTCAGGCACCTCCCAATGTGGGCCACTATTGCTTTCTGCCCAAAATGTGTGGAGACTCTATACCAGGGGCAGTTCTGATGTTCTCTAACATGGAAATGGTAGTTTCTATCACAGAAATAACACCATGGAACTCACTGGGCAGGAGAAAAGTTCTTAGCCCCCAAATAACCTAGAATGTGAATAGCAGCTGTTGGAAATATACAATGTCCAACCCAAAGTACAGTGACACCAGAGTTATGATGGTCTTTTCCGCTATGACAGTATTTTATGAGATGAAACAAACAGTAATTTAATACTCAGGGGAGGATTATATACCTTTTCTCACCTCAAATTCTTGGTGATGAAGTACAGAAATAATGAAATATCTCCAACTCTCTGAAACATGGGAAGCAGAAAAGAAATGTATGAACCATATAAATGGCAACCAATGATACTGCTTTTGCTTATCCAATGCTTCTCAGACAGGACACTGGGTCCATGGAGCAGAGGTACAGAATAGGTGTGAGCCATAGTGAAATCAGAGACTCAGTCCAGATTCAAGCACTGTGGCTCCATTACATACACCCACCATTTTAGGCAATTCCTACCCCTGGCCTTGTGATAGGTGGTTCATGAAATATCTATCTCATAGAATCACCATAAGTCTTCCAAGGTGGCCATAATCATCCCCATTTGACATAAGTCTCTGAGAAGCTAAATATATTTTTAAAAATCACATAACTGACCTGAAGAACTTGGCTTTTTTCTATCACTTGGAGAACTGGTGCACGATTCAGAGATAGAAGACAGGGTTCAATGAGGGTAGTTCTCCATCTTACCCTCCCTTTTGAGGACATCGGAGGACAGGAAGGAGAGAGCATCTGGTTACTTACATTGTAAGACATCAGATATGGGCAGTGTTTGTTGAGGGAAATGCAATGTGAAAATTTAGCAGGCAAAGGGGAGGAAGAGGCATGGAGTTTCTGAGTCATTTTTATCATTAAGCTCTTTGGTCCCAATCCACAGTAAGAATGCTCTTTCTCTAAGAATGTCTCAAAAAATTGGGAAGTTAATTAGCCAGTAGTAAATTTCTACTACGTGGTTTGATAGAAATGCAGTGTTTTTTGTTTATGGAACTATTATTCTCTAAACCACACTGGGCTCAGAAGTGTTGTTGGTAGCAAGATACCCTAAGAATACAAATACACCTGATATAGTTCCAATCATAATGTAAGGAGTCTAAAAATGTTTATAATGAGAACAATATAAACGAATATACATTTATTTTTTTCTGTGTACTTTTTGACTAACAAGCATGTATTTTTCAGAAGTCAAATGAAAAGACAATATTTAAAATGAGGAACTTTAAATAAAGATATTTGGTAACTTCTCAGAAGTAGCCCACTTATTTGTGACACAGGCTCCTTACACCACCCAATTAATAGAAGCATTGCTATATATAATTAGATGCTGACTTAATCATTTAAATAACTAAAAAGATTAGTTTATAGTTTATGGTTCTGTAGTTTCAGGTAGGTCAAAAACTTTTATGATCTGAGATAATATAGTCCAAAAATGCTTGTATCAGTCATATTGTGTCCACCCCTGAGACCTGACATTGTTATGTTCCAAAAGACAGAGGGATGATTTGTTTACTTAGTGTCTCTTGGAGAATGACCTAGAAATTATCTTTACTACTCAGTACATGTCTTTGCCTTGGTTTCATTCATGTTGAAAAATTCTTTACTCTTGTTTGCTAATCTAATTCTTTCAGATTAAAACAAATAAAATAATTGTGGTTAGGTGATTGAATTAACCAACATATCCTAGAGAAAATAGAGTCCTGTGTGAGATTTAAATGATCAATTCAAGCAGTCTTAGAAATTTACCTTTCTTGGAAAAAAAATGTTATTAATCTGACTCTCAACTCTTTGCAGTACTTTTATAGAAGAATTTTATTTTCAACAGGGCTATTTCTTCAGTTCTGTTTCCCAAGAATAATGGCCTTCCAGTCAATACTAATTATCAGCATATTCCTAATCTGGACTTAACTATAATTTTCAAAAACCCTGGGAAAATTTTTCTGCTCCTAAATGCATAAACATGTTCAAATTAAATTTGAATCTGTTCAAACAGTAATAATGTAAATGTAATTAAATTTTGGGTAACTATGCGGTAAGCCTTCCATATCTATGTGCTTTGTATTTGTACAAAGCAACCACAGATCAAAAGTACCCAATAAGGGATTGGGTACAGCTTAGACTGGGTGCAGGTAGAACACTTGACTATCATGTACAAGGTTGTGGGTTTGATTCTCAGCAACACACACACACACACACACACACTCAGGAAAAAAGTCTTTACTGAATATGTACAGACGTTTTTTCTTGTCATTCCCTAAGCAATACAGTACAACAAATGGTTGCACAGCATTTACATTGTAGTAGATATTATAAGTCATTTAGATATGATTTAAAGTGTAGAAGGGGGAATGTGTGTAGCTTATTGGAAAATATTATGTCATTTATATATATGATAAATATTAATTTGTTATTTAAAAAATTTTAGAGTATTATAATTATATAGTATTATTTTGACAAAATATACACACAAGAAATTTGATTTCAATCCCCATTGGTCTCTTCCCCTTTCCTTCCCTACTACTTCCCTACATTATCTCTCTTCTTTTCTATTGATCTTCCTTTCACTCCTTTATTTAGTTTTGATTGGTATATTTATATATATGTGTGACAAGCTATTGCTTATTTCATTTTATATTTCTACTCTCCCTCCTTCTTGGTCTCCTTCTACTCTACTGATCTATCTCCTTTCCAATCTCTTTTCCTGCTACCTTCTTTCCCTTATTTTGATATAGCTTCCATACATGATAGAAAACATTTAGCTCTTGATTTTCTGAGTCTATCTTATTTCATTTAGCATGATTTTTCTCCATTTCCATTCATTTACTAGCAAATGCCATTACTTCCTTCTTATTTATGGCTGAGTAAAACATAATTGTGCATATATATATATCTCACAATTTTTGATCCAATCATCTGTTGATGGTCATCTAGGTTGGTTCCATAATTTGATTATTGTGAATTATGCCTGCTAATTGTGGTGACTGTATTGCTATAGTGTACTGATTTTAGTTCTTTTAGACAAATTCTGAGGAGTAGAATAGCTGGGTCATATAGTGTTTCTATTACTAGTTTTGTGAGGAATCTCCATATTGTTTTCTATAGTGCTTGTATTAATCTGCAGTCCCATCAACAATGTATGAGTGTACTTTTTCTCCCACATCCTAACCAGCATTTATTATTGTTTGTGTTCTTGATAATTGCCATTCTGATTGGATCAAGATGAAATCTTAGTGTAGTTTTGATTTGCATTCCCCTGATTGCTAGAGATGTTGAACATTTTTTAGTGTATTTGCTGGCCATTTGCATTTCCTCTTTTGAGAAATTTCTATTTAATTCATTGACCTATTTGTTAATTGTATATTGTTTTGGTGCATGGACTTTTTGAATTCTTTATATATTCTGAATAGTAATCCATTTTCAGAGGAGTTATTGGCAGAGATTTTTTTTTTCCATTCTGTAGATCTCTCTTCACTCAATTGCTTCCTTTGATGTGCAGAAGCTTTTTAGTTTGATGGTATTCCACTTATTGATTCTTGGTTTTATTTCTTAAGCTTCAGGGGTTTTGCTGAGGAAGTCATTGCCTGAACCTGTATGATGGAGTGCTGACCCTGGGTATTCCTTTAACAATTGCAAGGTTTCTGGTCTAATTCCTGAGTCTTTGATCCATTCGATTTGACTTTTGTGCAGGGTGAGAGAGAAGGATTTAATTTCATTCTTCCAAATGTGGACATCCTTGATAATTGCCATTCTTACTGGAGCAAGATGAAATATCAGTATAGTTTTAATTTTCATTTCTCTAACTGCTAGAGATGTTGAACACTTTTTTCATGTAATTATTGACTGTGTTTCCTCTTCTGTGAAGTGCTTATTCAGTTCCTTTGCCCATTTATTAATTAGGTTATTTGTTTTTTTTTTTTTTTTGGTTTTAAGATTTTTTAGTTCTTCTATATCCTGGAGATTTATACTCTATCTGAGGTGCAGGTGGCAAAGATTTTCTCCTCCAGTCAGAATGGTAATTATCAAGAACACAAGTAACATTAAATGTTGGCAAGGATGTGGGGACAAAGGTGCACTCATATATTGCTGGTGGGACTGCAAGTTGGTGTGACCACTCTAAAGAATTATGTAGTGTCCTAAGAAAACTTGGAATGGAACCACCATTTGATCCAGTTATCCTACTACTCAGTTATACCCAAAGGACTTAAAATCAGCATGCTACGGTGATGCCACCCATCAATATTTATAGCATCTCAATTCACAATAGCTAAACTATGGAACCCAACCTAGGTGTCCTTCAACAGATGAATGGATAAAGAAAACATGGGAAAAATAATACTTAGTCATAAAGAGAAATGAAATTATGACATTTGCTGGTAAATGAATGGAATTGGAGAATATTATGCTAAGTAGAATAAATCAATCCCCAAATCAAAGGCCAAATATTCTCTCTGATATGGGGATGCTAATTCAGAACAGGTGGTTGGGGTAGGGAAGAACAGAAGTACTTTGGATTAGACAAAGGGTATGAAGGGAAGGGGGGATGGGAATAGGAAAGATAGTAAAATGAATTGGACGTTACTTTCCTGTGTGCATATATGAATACACAACCAATGTAATTCCACATCATATACAACCAGAAGAATAGGAAGTTATACTACATATATTTATAATATGTCAAAATACATTCTATTGTCATACATAACTTATAAAAACAAATTAAAAATTATTGAATGATTAAAAAAAGTAAATGTGGATATCCAATTTCCCCAGCATCATTGATTAAATAGGTTGTCATCTTCAAAATGCATTTTTGGCACCTTTACCAAGAATCAGATGGTGGTAAGTGTTTGAGCTTGTCTCAGTTTCTTCTCTTCTATTTCATTGATCTTCATGTATATTTTTATGTCATAGCATGCTGTTTTTGTTACTATAGTTCTGTAGTTTCATTTGAGATTGGGTTTATGATGTTTCCTGCATCACTTTTTAGAACTGACTTGGCTATTCTAGGTTTCTTATACTTTCAAATGAATTTGAGGACTGATTTTTCCAGTTTGGTAAAGAATGTTATTGGTATTTTGATGGGGATTGATTGCATTAAATGTGTATATTGCTTTTGGTCATATGACCATTTTGATTATATTATTTCTGCCTATCCAAGAACATGGGAGGTCTTTCCATCTTCTGAGATCTTCTTCAATTTCTTTCTTGAGAGTTCTATAGTTTTCATTGTCAAGTTCTTTCAATTCTTTGCTTAGATTAATTTCCAGGTATTTTATTTTATTTTTTTGAGGTTATTGTGAAGGGGATGGTTTTTCTGATTTCTTTCTCTGCCAAATTGTTGTTGGAGTATAGAAAAGTTACTGATGTATGATTATTGATCTTGTATCCTGCCACTTTTCAAAATTCAGTTATCAGCTCTGGAAGTCTTCTGGTGGAAATTTTTGAATCTTCTAGTTATAGTATCATGTCATCAGCAAACAGTGTAGTTTGACTTTTTCTTTACCAAATTTTATTCCTTTAATTTTCTTCTCTTGCCTGATTGCTCTGGCTAGTGTTTTGAGAATTATATTTAGTAGAAGTGGTGAGACTGAACATCTTTGTCTTGTCCCTAATTTTAGAGAAAAAGTTTTCAATTTTTCTCCTTTTAATATGATGTTGGCTTTGTGCTTGTCATATATTGCCTTAATAATGTCGAGGTAAGTTCCCTGTATCTCTAGTTTTGTCAGTATTTGTTGTATTTTATCAAAGGCTTTTTCTGTATCTATTGAGATGATTATATGATTCTTGTCTTGATTCTATTTAAGTATTGAATTACATTTATTGATTTGTGCATGTTTAACTAGCCTTGTCTCCCTGGAATAAAACCCACTTGATTGTGGTATATTATCTTCTTAATATGTTGTTGAATGCAGTTTGCTAGTATTTTATTGAGGATTTTTACATTTATGTTTATAAGGGATATTGGTCTGTAGTTTTCTTTACTAGATGTGTCTTTGTCTGGTTTTGGTGTCAGGGTTATACTAGCTTCATAGAATGTATTTGGGAGTATCTCCTCCCTTTCAATTTTATGGAAACATTTGATTAAAGTTTTGTTAGAACTGTGTTGAGAATTCACTGGTCCTAAGATTTTCTTTGCTGGTAGGCTTTTGAGTGTTTCCATTTTTTTACTTGATATTGGTCCATTCAGGTTTTCTGTATCTTCCTGATTCAATTTGGGCAGGTCCTATGTGTCTAGAAATTTGTCAATGTCTTCTAAATTTTGCTGTTTTTGGAGTATAAATTTTCAAAGGTACTTTCTAATGATCCACTGAATTTTAGAAGTGTCTGTGGTGATATCTCCTTTATTCTCTCTAATTATGTTGATTTGGGTCATCTTTTCTCTCTTTCTTTTGGTTAGTTTGGTTAAGAGTCTGTCAATCTTACTTATTTTTTCAAAGAAACAACTCTTCAGTGCACTGTTCTGTGAATTTTTAAAAAATTCTCAGCTCTGATCTTTATTATGTCCTGTCTTCTACTGATTTTAGAATTATTTTGTTGTTCTTTTTCTAAGGCCTTCAGGTGGAACATAAATTTATGTATTTGTGTCTCTTTATATTTTTAATATATGCATATAATGCAGTAAATTTTCATCTTAGTATTGCTTTCATATTGTCCCAGAAATTTTGGTATGTTGTGTCTTTGTTTTCATTTGTTGCTAAGAATTTATTGATTTCTTTTCTCATTTCTACTTTGATTCATTTTTAGTTTAAAAGATTATTGTTTAACCTCCATGTGTTTTTGTGTGTGATTTCTATTATTTTTCTTGATGTTGGTTTCTTATTTCATTTCATTATGGTCTATGACAATGCATGGATCATACCACTTTTATTTTTTTGTATTTGCTTAGACTTACATTGTGACCTAGAATGTGGCCTGTTTTGGAGAAGGTTCCATGAGCTGCTAAGAAGGTGGTAAACTCAGCTGTTTTGGGGTGAAATATTCTGTAGATGTCTGTAGTTTCATTTGATTTATATTATTATTAAAGTTGTATATATCTTTATTGATTTTATGCTTTGATGATTTGTCTATTAATGATAAGGGTGTATTGAAATCTCCCAGTATTATTATATTGGGGTCTATCTGGAATTTAATATCAAGGAGTATTTTTTTAAAATGTAATTGGGTGCATTGATATTTGTGGCATATTTATTAACTATCATTATTACTTCTTGTTTGATTGTTCCCTATACCAGGATGTAATGGCCCTCTTTCTCTCTTTGGACTAATTTTTGCTTGAAATCAGCCTTGTCAATGAGAATGGCTACTGTGGCCTGTTTTGGTAGTCCATTTGCATGAAATATTTTTTCCATCCTTTTTACATCTAGCCTGTGAGTGTGCTTACCTGAGTTGAGTCTCTAGCAAACAGTGTATAGTTGGATCTTGGGTTTTGATTGATTTTTCTAATCTATGTCTCAATTTCAGAGTTGAGGCCATTTATATTCAGTGTTATTATGGATATATGCTTGTGGTTTGCTGTCATTTTGGTTTTTGTTGTTGTTGTTCTATTTAATTCTGCCTTGGTTCTTGTTTAGATGATTGGTCATTGCTTGATTTTCATTAACTTGGGAGTTTTGGATTCTGTTTTTGGAATCTCCTGTGTGCAATTTATCTTTGAGTATTCTTTGTAGTGCTGGTTTATTCATCATATATTCTTTTAGTTTGTCATTGTCATGGAAGGTTTTTAATTCCACTTCAAATATGAAAGAGAACTTTTCTGGATACAGTAATCTTAGATGGCAATTGTTTTCTTTTTTTAGAGCTTGAAAAATCTCATTCCATGCCTTGCTTGGTTTTATGGTCTGAGTATAGAAGTCTGAAGTGAGTCTAACTGGTTTGCGTGTAAATATGACCTGTTGTTTCTCTCTCACAGCTTTGAATATTCTTCCTTATTTTTTATGTTGGGAATTTTGATTATTATGTGTCTTGGAGAACTTCTCTTCTGGTTAAGTCTATATGCGGTCCTGTTCACCTCCAGTATGTGGGTGTCTGTCCTTTCTAATGTGGGCAAAATTTTCTGTGACTATCTCTTTGAAAATGTTGCTAATGCCTTTTGCTTGTATCTCCACGTTCTCTTCTAATCCAGTGATTCTCAGATTTGTTTTATTGAAGTTGTCCTAGAATTCTTGAATATTCTGATCATATTCTATTATTTTTCCTTTATTTTATTATGTGTAGGCAAATTTATGTATCCTGTCTTCAAGGTCTGAGAATCTGTTTTCAAGTATTGAAGTTGTATTTTCTGCACAATTTTATTTATCTGTAATGCTTTCAAGTGATTTAATTTGATTCATTATGCTTTCATTTCCAGGAGTTCTGATTGGTATCATTTTAGTATTTCTATCTCTTTATTGAAATATTTTTTATCTCCTGCATTTGCTCTTTTATTTCATTCCTTAATTATTCTTTTAGTTCATTGAATATTTTGATAAACAAGTGTTTATAATCCTTCTCTGGAATTTTTCCACTTCCATTTCTTTTGTTGGGGGAGTTGGAATTTTGAGTAGGGGATTTATTTGCCTCTTTCCTCATGTTTTCTGATGTCCTCATGTTGCACATCAATTGAGGTGGGTTCCTCTTCCTTTTTCATATGTGTATCTTTATGTATATATATCTCTTTATTGTAAAATTTCTGTTTTTATATATGAGATGTCTAGGTGGAGGATCTGATGTTACCCTTTATTTCTTTAGGGGTCCTGATATTCCCCTCTATTTCTCCTTGGGGTCTGGTTTTTGGTTTGGAGTTTTTCTCTTCCCAATTCTATGACATGAAGTAACATTTAGGTTCAAGCATTCATCAATGGAATTTATCCATTCATCAATTGAAGGACATCTAGGTTGGTTCCACAGTATGGCTATTGTGATTTGAGCAGCTATGAACATTGATGTGGCTGTATCTCTGATTTTAAGTCCTTTGGGTATAGGCCAAGGAGTGGGATAGCTGGGTCAAATGGTGGTTCCATTCCAAGTTTTCTTAGGAATCTCCACACTGCTTTCCAGAGTGGCTGCACTAATTTGCAACCCCACCAGCAATGTATGAGTGTTCCTTTTTCACCACATCCTCTCCAACACCTATGTTGCTTGTATTCTTGATAATCCCCATTCTAATTCGGGTGAGATGGAATCTCAGTGTAGTTTTGATTTGCATTTCTCTTATTACTATAGATGGGGAACATTTTTTTCATATGTTTGTTGATTGCTCGTACATATTCTTCTGTGAAGCGTCTGTTCACATTCTTAGCCCATTTGTTGA
Organism: Sciurus carolinensis; assembly: GCF_902686445.1. Taxonomy (NCBI): domain Eukaryota; kingdom Metazoa; phylum Chordata; class Mammalia; order Rodentia; family Sciuridae; genus Sciurus; species Sciurus carolinensis. The sequence goes on from NC_062213.1 coordinate 82,492,531, forward strand.
TTGGGTTATTTGTATTCCTCATGTAGAGTTTTTTGAGTTCTTTATATATTCTGGAAATTAGTGCTGTATCTGAAGTATGAGTGGCTAAGATATTCTCCCACTCTGTTGGCTCTCTCTTCTCATTGCTGATAGTTTCCTTTGCTGAAAGAAAGCTATTTAGTTTGAATCTATCCCAGTTACTGATTTTTGCTTTTATTTCTTGTGCTATGGGAATCCTGTTAAGGAAGTCTGATCCTAAGTCAACAAGGTGAAGATGTGGACCTACTTTTTCTTCTATAAGATGCAGGGTCTCTGGTCTGATTCCAAGGTCATTGATCCATTGTGAGTTCAGTTTTGTGCAGGGTGAGAGATAAGGGTTTAATTTCATTCTGTTGCGTATGGTTTTCCAGTTTTCCCAGCACCATTTGTGGAAGAGGCTATCTTTCCTCCATTGCATATTTTTGGCCCCTTTGTCTAGTATGAGAAAATTGTATTTATTTGGGTTTGTGTCCATGTCCTCTATTCTATACCATTGATCTACCTGTCTATTTTGGTGCCAATACCATGCCATTTTTGTTGCTATTGCTTTGTAGTATAGTTGAAGTTCTGGTATTACGATACCCCCTGCTTCATTCTTCCTGCTCATTAGCTTTAGCTATTCTGGGTTTCTTATTCTTCCAGATGAATTTCATGATTGCTTGCTCTATTTCTGTAAGGTACATCATTGGGATTTTAATTGGAATTGCATTGAATCTGTATAGCACTTTTGGTAGTGTGACCATTTTGACAATATTCATTCTGCCTATCCAAGAACATGGGAGATCTTCCCATCTTCTAAGGTCTTCCTCAATTTCTTTCTTCAGTGTTTTGTAGTTTTCATTGTATAGATCTTTTACCTCTTTGGTTAGATTGATTCCCAAGTATTTTATTTTATTTGAGGCTATTGTAAATGAAGTTGTTTTCCTCATTTCCCTTTCAGCTGTTTCATCGCTTGCATATAAAAATGCTTTAGATTTATACATGTTGATTTTTGTTTTATTTTTTCTTAATTGTAAACAAATGGGATACATTTTGATTCTCTGTACATGGAGTAAAGGAATACCATTCGTGTAATCATAAATTTACACAGGGCAATGTTGTTTGATTCATACTGCCATTTGATCTGCCCCCACCCCACCCACCCCTCATTTCCCTCTATACAGTCCTTCCTTCCTCCATTCTTGCCCCTCTCCCTCACCCTTACCCTAACCCTAACACTAACTGCTCCCACCCCTCTTTATATGTCATCATCCGCTAATCAGTAAGATCATTGATCCTTTGGTTTTTTGAGATTGGCTTATCTCACTTAGCATGATATTCTCCAATTTCATTCATTTGCCTGCAATTGCCATAATTTTATCATTCTTTATGGCTGAGTAATATTCCATTGTATATATATATATATATATATGCCACAGTTTCTTTATCCATTCATCAATTGAAGGACATCTAGGTTGGTTCCACAGTATGGCTATTGTGAATTGAGCAGCTATGAACACTGATGTGGCTGTATCTCTGTAGTATGCTGATTTTAATTCCTTTGGGTATAGGCTGAAGAGTGGGATAGCTGGGTCAAATGGTGGTTCCATTCCAAGTTTTCTAAGGAATCTCCACACTGCTTTCCAGAGTGGCTGCACTAATTTGCAACCCCACCAGCAATGTATGAGTGTTCCTTTTTCACCACATCCTCTCCAACACCTGTTGTTGCTTGTGTTCTTGATAATAGCCATTCTAATTGGGGTGAGATGAAATCTTAGGGTAGTTTTGATTTGCTTTTCTCTTATTACTAGAGATGGGGAACATTTTTTCATAATCTCTTGATTGCTTGTACATCTTCTTCCGTGAAGTGTCTGTTCATTTCCTTAGCCCATTTGTTGATTGGGTTATTTGTATTCTTGGTGTAGAGATTTTTGAGTTCTATAAAAAATTCTGGAAAATAGCGTTCTATCTGAAGTATGAGTGGCAAAGATTTTCTCCCATTCTATAGGCTCTCTCTTCACATTACTGATAGTTTCCTTTGCTGAGAGAAAGCTATTTAGTTTGAATCTATCCCAGTTACTGATTTTTGCTTTTATTTCTTGTGCTATGGGAGTCCTGTTAAGGAAGTCTCATCCTAAGTCAACAAGGTGAAGATGTGGACCTACGTTTTCTTCTATAAGATGCAGGATCTCTGGTCTGATTTCAAGGTCCTTGATCCATTGTGAGTTGAGTTTTGTGCAGGGTGAGAGATAGGGGTTTAGTTTCATTCTGTTGCATATGGATTTCCAGTTTTCCCAGCACCATTTGTGGAAGAGGCTATCTTTTCTCCATTGCATATTTTTGGCCCCTTTGTCTAGTATGAGAAAATTGTATTTATTTGGATTTGTGTCCGTGTCTTCTATTCTATACCATTGATCTACCTGTCTATTTTGGTGCCAATACCATGCCATTTTTGTTACTATTGCTTTGGAGTATAGTTGAAGTTCTGGTATTGCAATATCCCCTGTTTCATTCTTCCTGCTAAGAATTGCTTTAGCTATTCTGGGTTTCTTATTCTTCCAGATGAATATCATGATTGTTTGCTCTATTTCTGTAAGGTACATCATTGGGATTTTAATTGGAATTGCATTGAATGTGTATAGCACTTTTGGTAGTATGGCCATTTTGACAATATTCATTCTGCCTATCCAAGAACATGGGAGATCTTCCCATCTTCTAAGGTCTTCCTCAATTTCTTTCTTCAGTGTTTTGCAGTTTTCATTGTATAGATCTTTTACCTCTTTGGTTAGATTGATTCCCAAGTATTTTATTTTATTTGAGGCTATTGTAAATGAAGTTGTTTTCCTCATTTCCCTTTCAGCTGTTTTGTCGCTTGCGTATAAAAATGCTTTAGATTTATGCGTGTTGATTTTATAGCCTGCTATTTTGCTGAATTCATTGATCAGGTCTAGAAATTTTCTGGAGGAGGTTTTTGGATCCTCTAAATATAGAATCATGTCATCAACAAATAGTGACAGCTTAAGTTCCTCTTTTCCTATTCATATCCCTTTAATTTCTTTGGTCTGCCTAATTGCTCTAGCTAGAGTTTCTAGGACAATGTTGAATAGAAGTGGTGAAAGAGGACATCCCTGTCTTGTTCCCGTTTTTAAAGGGAATGGTTTCAGTTTTTCTTCATTAAGAATGATGTTGGCCATGGGCTTAGCATAAATAGCATTTCCAATGTGCAGGTATGTTCCTACTCTCCCTGTTTTTTTTAGTGTTTTGAGCATGAAGGGGTGTTGCATTTTGTCGAACACTTTTTCTGTGTCAATTAAAATAACCATATGATTCTTATCCTTAAGTCCATTGACATGATGGTTTACGTTTATTGATTTACAGATGTTAAACCATCCTTGCATTCCAAGGATGAACCCCACTTGATTGTGGTGCATGATTTTCTTAATATGTTTTTGGATACGGTTTGCCAATATTTTGTTAAGGATCTTTGCATCTATTATTCATCAAGGACAATGGTCTAAAATTTTCTTTCCTTGATGTGTCTTTGCCTGGTTTGGGTATCAGGGTGATATTAGATTCATAGAATGAGTTCGGTAGGGTACCCTCCTTTTCTATTTCCTAGAATACTTTGAGAAGTACTGGAATGAGTTCTTCTTTGAAGACCTTGTAGAACTTGAATCCATCTGGTTCTGGGCTTTTCTTGGATGGTAGATTTTAATGGCTTCTTCTATTTCATTGCTTGATATTGATCTGTTTAAATTGTGTATGTCCTCCTGGTTCAGTTTGGGAGGAGCATGTGTCTCTACAAATTTGTCAATGTCTTTGGTGATTTCTATTTTGTTGGAATACAGATTTTCAAAGTAGCTTCTCATTGTGTTCTGTATCTCAGTGGTATCTGTCGTGATATTTCCTTTTTCATCACGAATTTTAGTAATTTCAGTTTTCTCTCTCCTTCTCTTTGTTAGTGTGGCTGAGGGTTTGTCTATTTTGTTTACTTTCTCAAAGAACCAACTATGTGTTTTGTCAATTTTTTGAATAGTTTCTTTTGTTTCAATTTCATTGATTTCAACTCTGATTTTAATTACTTCCAGTCTTCTACTACTTTTGCTGTTATTCTGTTCTTCTGTTTCTAGGGCGTTGAGCTGTAATGTTAGGTCATTTAGTTGTTGACTTTTCATTCTTTTCTTAATGCGCTCCATGCAGTGAATTTTCCTCTTAGTACTGCTTTCATAGTGTCCCAGAGATTTTGATATGTTTTATCATCGTTCTCATTGACTTCTAAGAACTTTTTTATCTCCTCCCTGATGTTTTTGTTATCCATGTTTCATTCAATAGCATATTATTTAGCCTCCAGATGTTGGAGAAATTTCTGTTTTTTATTTTGTCATTGATTTCTATTCACATTCCATTATAATCTGATAGAACACAATGCAGTATCTTTATTTTTTTGCATTTCCTAAGGGCTGCTTTGTGGCATAACATATGGTCTATTTTTGAGAAGGTTCCATGTGCTGCTGAGAAGAAAGTGAATCCACTCGTTGATGGATGGAATATTCTATATATGTCTATTAAGTCTAGATTATTCATTGTGTTTTTGAGTTCTATAGTTTCTTTGGTTGGTTTTTGTTTGGAAGATCTATCTAGTGGTGACAGCAGTGTGTTAAAGTCACCCAGAATTATTGTGTTGTGGTCTATGTCATTCCTGAAATTCAGAAGGATTCGTTTGATATACAGGGATGCACCATTGTTTGGGCATATATATATTTACTATTGTTATGTCTTCCTGATTTATGGTTCCCTTAAGCACTATGAAATGTCTTTCTTTATCCCTTCTGACTAACTTTGGCTTGAAGTTCATTTTATCTGATATAAGGATGGAAACCCCCACTTTTTTACTGAGTCCATGTGCGTGGTAGGTTTTTTCCCATCCTTTCACCTTTAGTCTGTGGATGTCTTTTTCTATGAAATGAGTCTCTTGCAGGCAGCATATTGTTGGGTCTTTCTTTTTAATCCACTTTACCAGTCTATGTCTTTTGATTGATGAATTTAGGCCATTAACGTTCAGGGTTATTATTGAGAAATGATATGTATTCCCAGTCATTTGGCTTATTTTTGGTTTTTAAGTTGGCTTGATTTCTCCTTTGAGTGGTTTTTCTCTAAGGTAGTTCCTCCTTTTGCTGACCTCCCTTGTTGTTTTTTATTTCCTCCTCATGGAATATTTTGTTGAGAACATTCTGTAGCACAGGTTTTCTATTTGTAAATTCTTTTAACTTTTTTTCATCATGGAAGGATTTTATTTCATCTTCAAATCTGAAGGTTAGTTTTGCTGGGTATAGGATTCTTGGTTGGCAACCATGTTCTTTCAGAGCTTGACATATGTTGTTCCAGGCCCTTCTAGCTTTTAGGGTCTGGGTTTAGAAGTCGTATTGGTCTCCCCCTATACGTAATCTGATGCTTTTGTCTCGCAGCTTTCAAAATCCTATCTTTATCTTGAATGCTAGGCATTTTCATTATAATGTGCTTTGGTGTGGATCTGTTGTGATTTTTTGTATTTGGTGTTCTGTAAGCCTCTTGTATTTTATTTTCCTTTTCATTCTTCAGGTTTGGGAAGTTTTCTGACATTTTTTCATTGGATAGGTTGTTCATTCCTTTGGTTTATACCTCTGTGCCTTCCTCAATCCCAAGAATTCTTAAATTTGGTCTTTTCATGATGTCCCATAGTTCTTGGAGATTCTGTTCATGATTTCTTACCATCTTCTCTGTTTGGGCAACTTTATTTTCAAGAGTAAATGTTTTGTCTTCATTGTCTGAGGTTCTGTCTTCCAAGTGGTCTAGTCTTTTGGTGATGCTTTCCATTGAGTTTTTTATTTGGTTTAGTGTTTCCTTCATTTCAAGAATTTCCTTTTTTTTTTTTTTTTTTTTTTTTTTTTTGAGAATGTCTATCTCTTTGTTGAAATGATCTTTTGCTTTCTGCAGGTGCTCTTTCAGCTTACTGGTATTATCATTCATTGCCTGCATT